>NC_138108.1:27915329-28515329 GCF_964146895.1 Miniopterus schreibersii
TCTCTCTCTCTCTCTCTCGCTCTCCCTGCCTCGGGGAGAGCCACAGGAGAGCTCCTGCCACAGTCCTTCTGTGCTGGCGCCTGAGCGCAGATGTCCAGCTTCCAGAACAGGGAGAAATGAATTTCTCTTGTTCAAGCCACTGAATCTGGCGTTTAGGTACGGCAGCCTGAGCTAAAATACATGTTACTAGAAATCATAATAAATATTGTGTATTCATATGTAATAAATATCATGTAATAAGTATGTAGATTCCCCCATGTGAAATATTCAGGACAGTTCTGAGAATTAGCTGGATTTCAGGAAAATTTCAGTATCATTTTTAGAAACTGCACTTAACTATGACCCAATTAGCTGGGATTATACATTTTTGTTGGAAATTTGTTGAAATATTTCTACTCTCTAACAAAGTAAGTGAAATAGGACAGTGCCATTTTTGGTTTTCTTTATCCAGTATGAATAACCAAAGCTTAAGTTATGGACACAGTTTCCTGATATATTTACTACCTACTACTCAGTCAACCTTTTGTTTCCAAGAAATCCCTTCACAAGTTCGCGCATTGGCGTAAAAGTTCTTTATACTTTTCTCCTTTTCCAGGATTTGAAGTAGTTTTTGATCACCACCATGTCTCTAACAGATTGGCTAGATTTCCTCTAAGAAATTTAAAGAGATGAACTGTTCAAGAAAGAAATAGTGTAGCCTCTGTACTTAATTTTTAACCAAAAATACAGATTTAATTTACCTACTTTCCTCTGCCCTGATTAGATAAACTAAGACTTGAGTCCAATTAATTAGTCGATTAATTAGTTAACTAGTTTATAACAATGAATTTCAAACAATTTCAAATACACTATTGAATAACTTGTCCAAGTCTTTGATGAAAAGACTGCTACTCATTTCTTAGGAAAAACTACTTTTTTCACAATCATTCCTCTTACCTTCTTCAAATGAAAACATAATTGTTTTGAATAAAGTTTAAAATTTCAAAAATTGCCATGCCATCAAAGATTAATTTTTTGATCTCTTAATGTTTACTCAACATTTATTTGTTCTTTATCACAGTGCCAAACGGAAACATTTTTTATGACAAAAAGAAATTCTCAGCTGCTTTACAAATGGATTCTGTCAACTGGTTCATGAAAGATGACATCCCCCTGTAATTGCATCTGTGTGTTCTCTTAGGTGTGTTCTGCCAGGAATTTATTAAATCACACTTACTGCCCCTAGCTAGTCTTTAGTGTTTTTGTTTCTGGCCCAGATCTCAATCTAGAAAACCAATAAATTCTTCTTTATTCATGAACCTGCCTTTATCTTTCCTGCGGTTGTGTTCGTTGGTCTTTCAAGGTTGAGTGGGTCATCTTGGTGTCATTATTATTGCATCTCACAAACAGGTATAACATTAAATAGTGTTCCACAGCAAGGACCTACAACAAAGATTACTTAGAACTGAAGGGCAGATAAAGAGCTTTGCAGACAAGAAAAAGCTAAAGGAGTTCATCACCACCAGGCAGCACCACAGGAAATGGTGAAGGATCCAACCCAAAACATTGGCGTATCTGGACAGTCCTCTAACCAGCTGAGTAGCTGGGCCAGGGCTATCATTGCTAATCTTAATTATTTTCCAAAAATGTGTTGTTTGAAAAATGAATTCTGCCTTAGTGTAGAGCACACCTGAAGATAATATACTAATGGCCTAAATGGGGGAGTTAAGCCTAATATATTTAAAAATAGTATTAATGAAACAGTATCCATGTTATTTGAATATATAATTTTACAAAAATTATTAAAATATCTAACAACATATTTTATATATTTTAGGAATGTATCATCTCACATAAAACATTATAATATCTCATAATAAACATTACTATTTTCCACAACATGAAAAATATCAAGCAAATGTTAAGAGCATATGTAGCAGTGAAACAGCTTCCTCGGCCCTTCTCTTTATATAAATCCCATGTCTCCTCCTCCACTTTTCTCTCCTTGCAAATATTCTGATTAAGTTTCAAGTCAAAAGAAATAAGGAAAGAGTTATAGCTGGTGCTGTGAGAAAATAGAATTGGTGATTACTCAGGAAGCATCATCTTCTTTCATTGTTTCTTTTAAGAGCAACGATAAACTAGATTGTGTTCATAAGCAAAAGATTAAATAAAAATATTTAAAGTTATGCAACCACAACTGGTGTTAAGAATAATTTATTATCACATAATAATAAAAAACACAATTTTTTATTTACTGGGCTGCAATTTACATATGGTATTTCGCTAACCCACGTAGCGATCATATCAAGAATTTATGTTTCCAGATGAGAAAAATATCTAGACTCCAAGACATAACTTTGAAGCCCAAGGTCTTAATTTTTACTCTGTTCACATATACACCGACTTTGAGAAACCATAGAGGGACACAATTAAGAATAACAAAAAATCTAATTGGAAACATTGTTTTATCTTTAATGCTCCACAAACTGGGCAGGGTTTAGATAATGAGAACTTCATATTACTGAACACAGTTCCCAGCCATTTGTTGTCTGCAGTGCAGCTGAATTGGTTGGCAATTTCTGAGGCTATTAATTTTGGACAGAATTAAGCCGTTTTAGGTTAAGCTTAGACCCTGCGTCACTCAAGCATTGTGTATGTGTGTGTGTGTACGCGCGCTTGCGTGTGAATTTAATTTTCAGCCTTCTAAAAGTGTTTTCCTAATTACAATGCCTTTTGAATCCTCAGTAGCAAACTCTAGACATTTTATTTTCACCCTAGTTAAAATTTCATACTTTAAATATGAGACTACTTTACCAATCACAAAAATCCATGACAATTTAAAACCAAGTGAATTCATTATCCTTAGAAATATACTAAAATTATTTGGAATGGAATATGCAATACCAATCCCTTTCACTATAAAGTAATAGTTTTAAAGTGTATTGTAATAGGTCAGGAAATCTATGCATAATAAAAAGGGGAAAAAACCTATGCCTTCCATTTATTTAGCATCCGTAGCTCTTCCATGACAATGCCATTGAACAAATTAATTTGAGTCAAAATTAATTGTATTGACTACTATTTGCCAGTTCTTGTGATAAGTACTGAAAAATAAAGAAAACAAGAAAGACATTTATACTCAAGGGGCTTTCAGTACGGTAGAAAAATGGGAAGAAATAACAGGTATTGAGAGGCTGTCATGTGCCAGGAGAAAGAAATCTTTTAATATGCATACAGTGGTTAAGTATTTGAATTGAAGCTAAATTTCCTGGGTTCCCACTTACTAATGAGTGGTCAAAGGCAATCTATAAAGTCTTGCAGTCTTTTTCCACTTATAAAATTGCATAATAATCTTGTCATTGAGATCTAGGAAGTCAAATATTGAGTTGCTAGCATCAGAATGGAGGAAGCCTGGATCCTGAGCCACAGACAGAGAGAAAGCAGAGCGCAGGAAACAATCTTTCCTTGGTGCTAAAGCTCTGAAACGTGGGACTTCTGTGGCACATCTGTAACCACTGTGCAGCCTACCAGACCCACATGGAAAGCTGGCATCTTGAGTACTGTGTGGACACAACAGGATTCTAATCTGTCTGAAATTGGCTTAGTAGCTGGGCAGTGGCTTGCAAAAAACTGACTGGACTATCCTATTTGATTTGTCTGCTTCTACCCCCCAGGGTCAGCCGTGTCTTTTTTATTCAAAATATTCCTTATTCATGCTAATATTAAGTAAAAACCTGTAAAAGTGCAAGGAATTGGGTATCTATAAAATAAACAACAGTTAACCCCCTTCAAGGAATATACAAAAGAGTAAAGAAGATATTTGTGCGGGAAAATAATCGGTTTTTAGAATACGTCTCTATTAAGTTACATACTAAGTGCTAAGGGAGCACAGAGAATGTGCAGTAAACTGAACTTGGAGGTTTCAAGAGGGCTTTACAGAAAAGGAAGTATTTAAACAATGTCTTACACAAGAAACAGCTTAGCAGATGGAGATGAAGCAAACGTATCCAAAGAGGTGAACAATCACGTGCACAAGTGGAAGACAATTCAGGGAGTCACAGAAGCCTGTAGTGCAGGAGGAGAGATGTCACAGTGATGCAGCTGGAAAGGTGGGCGAGGGCCAGGGAATAAAGGTTTCTGTAAGACAAAGGTAATTGCTTATTTCTTATAAGTAATAAGAGTATTAAAGCCGCATTTAGGAATAAATTGGATGTGAAAAAAGGGAAGGAAGAAGAGAGTAATTACCTGAATTGGAGAGATGTAGGTAATTTAAACAGATGCATTACTGAATAAATACGTGTATTAGAATGGGAAATGTGGGGAATATACTAATGTGTGCCTTTTGACCATTGTTTTGAGGGGCCTATAGGACACATAGGGAATTATGGCCAGTAGGTAGGAAAATTGGATAATTTCATTACATTATAGACATGAAGTTCCATCATTTGGTCAAATAAACATGAAATCTGCAATAAAAATATATACATTTAGAAGCAGAAAGTGCTCTTGTGTAAATCTCATAACTCTGCCCATATTTAATGTTCCATATTTAATGTTGTAGTGAACAGTGTTATTATTTCTATTAAAAAAGGACTTTATAGTGAAGCATGTTCATATATATATATTCACATATCTAAAACTACAAGGGTAATATAAAATCTTTTGCTAGTCTATGATGTCTTTATTCTCCAACTTGAGATTGCCAGATTTTTTAATTCATTTGTGTTTCATTATAATATAGATTATGCCAATCAGTTGTGTTTGTCTTTAGTTTTACAAACTGTAATAAAGCAGGTGTTATGCCTTTAAATGTTTCTGAGTAATACTAAGCAAGAAGGCATCAACCTGAGGGAGCCCAATATGCAACCATCCAGATGCTCACCATTTGTAACTACTCCCTTGGTGTAATTTAGGCACTTGGCAATGTGTCAACGTGTTAATAAGTATTATTCTGATTCTTATTTCCTCATGTCATTAAGGTATTATAGAGTAATAACTTCAGGGAGCCTGATCACGATCATGATCATCACCAAATAATGAACACACATGTTCTTTTAACGTGCATAGTAGGTGCCATGAAGTTCATTAACACCTTTGGAAACAGAGTTAATTCAGGATGATAAAAAGTAGATGTTTTGTGCAAGTAGCATATTCACTTCTATTTTTCGTTAACTTTTAATACATCATTTAATTCTGCATTATTTTGCTTAGGGAAATTAAGGCATATGCATTGTAAGATTTTTTTTAATAGGTCCACATCATATCATCCAATTTAAAAAATCTAATACATAACTTTAATTTTTCAGAATGTGTTATAAGTAGTCTATAGAACTCTTTTTACAATAGTCTATTTTTAATGTTTTTTGGCATAGATACACATATTAGTATATATTCATGTGCAAAAATGAGACTCTCCTCAATAAAAGTGATTTTTACAAGAAACCATGGCTTCATTTATTTTATATTCTCCACAGTTTACAGAATATTATTGATCAGACATCAATAAGACAAATAAGACATATCAGAATTAACAGTGTTGAATATTCAAGTGGGTATAAAACTTTGTAATCATGTACAATAGGCCCACATAATCTTGGAAAATAAAAGAAAAATGGTAATTTATAAGCAAATAATTATGAAGATTGAAACATAATTAATTTTGAGTTTATTATTTAAGATCATCCCAATGATTACTACCATCACCAAATTTAAACAAGGTGAAAAGTCTCCACAGTTTTAAATCTTAATCTTTGTAGGTAATTGTTTTTATGTGTATGAGGTTCATAGCAGTTGAATGAGTCAAAGGTTTACCACCATGCAAGACCAAATGCATTTAAGAACCTTAGAATGTAGTATTTTTAGGAGCCATATGACATCTTGTTTCATATGCCATGTTTTAGTGCCATGAAACAGCTTTCATTGTATCTAGACTTCATTTCCTTCTTATATCCATAGTTACAGTAATGGCCAGAAATTTTACAGCTAAAACACTTCAACTGGCTGATCTCCCTTAAGGATCATAAATTAACAGATTATGCTCCTGTACTTCCATGTTCATCTGATGTCATCCTTATAGGTTTTTTAGTAATCAGACAGCTGTACTATTTTGTTTTGTTTTAAATAAAGCAATCATTAATTTTAAAATCCAAGTAAAAAGTAAACATTAATTAACATCTTTCAAATTATAGAAAGTTCAACACCAATAAATGTACAGTTTTGCAAAAGAAAAGCCATGGTTTTAAGACATTCTCAAAGGCTAGCTTGAAAATAGAGGTGTGAACCTACGTACTATTGAATGATTTGTGATTATTTACATGTGTCATTGATAGACTTGACGTCATTTCTATTCTTAAGACTCATGATGAGTCGAATTTGGACACTCTAAAATGCAATATAGTGTTAGAAGATTAATCATTTAGCTATGAAGGGATGCAATTAATTTTGTTGACTGGAATAAACTATGTGTCAGTATCTGAGTTTCACTTTTATGACTGCCTTAAACAAGTATAATTATGACAACAAATGAACAACACTGAAGGGCAGTTGTTGCTCATCCTTGACAGTTGCCCTGTCTCACCACATTATCCAAAATAAACTCAACACACGATTTTCTCTTTGATAATTTATGTCCATATTTTGTGAGGAGATAACTATTTTCCCAATTTACAGAAACATTCTTTATAACCGATGTTTTAAATTAATAAGTTCGAAGATTACAAAGGATAAATGGGGAAAGTCTTGTGTTTATGAGAAGTGGAGCATACGATCTGCAACCATATCAAAGGGTAAGCTCTGCAGAAGGAGGAGAGACCAAACCGCAAGTTGGGAACTTGAATAACAACAGTGTCCGTAAAAATATTATCAAACTGTGAGAAACATCTCATTTATATGTGTCAACAGTGTGTGTAGGTCAGCCTTGATAAAAGACACAGGAATGGGACTTAAGTACTGCTTTTTCAAACGCGTCTCATAACCTCCTTTATTAAAGGCTTTAAGAAGCCAAATTAAAAGCAAGAACCTTCTGGAGAACTGAACATGTCCATAATACAGATGTAGGTTTAAATTACATGAATACTTAAGTTTGGCTCATTGTGTTTTTTTCAAGGAACAAAACTCTAGTAATATAAAGATTCTCCAATAGATAGTTTCTTAAGCCCTGTAAGACTCAAAGCTTAATCAAATTCATATTAAATGTGCAATGCTTACTGTAAGTGTGTGTATAGCAAAGTGTAGACATTTTTCATAAAATAGAGCAAATTTCTTCATTTCATAGAGGTCCTATCTCATTAATATCACCATATAATGTGTGTTTCTGCATTCAGAAGAGCACAAATTATCCTTTATTGGTTTGACTTAATTTCAGACTAGTTTAGAATCTTACTTTTACTGTTTACGTTGGAAGAAAGGAACTCAAAGAGCTAGTTAGGGATCATATGAAGAGACTGAAAGGCTTAAACACTCTTTATAATATTTATAGACTTCTTCAATATGCTCTGGATACAGGATTAATGCCCATATTTTTGTTTACAATTAACTCTTAATTCTTCGCAATGTATCAATGATAAACTTCAGATCTATAGGTCCTACTTCATTGTGACATAACTTTTCATTTGTCATCTACCTCATACATTTTTGGGATTTTTAGTCTTCACTCAACAGCAATGTGAGAGTGAAACATCAAATGACTGCCTCTAGTATATGCCCCACAACCTGGGTATTTGCCCTGACTGGGAACCAAACCCTAAGCAACTGAACCACACTGGTGGGGGCCCCCATACATTTTTGATTCAATATATTTTCAATAATGTAAATAACTATATTCCAAAAATAGTGCTTGGAAATATAATGCAAATATTTTAACATTTAAATCTGACACTACAGGAGATAATAATATAAATAATGGGAAATTTTATTAACTGAGTAGATAGATAGGAAGATGGATAAATGAAAATTATTTGTAGTTCACAAATACAAAATTTATATATTTTTTTATATAGGGACATATATGTACATTAATTCTGACACAAATCTACCCTGAAAGTCAAATAAAATTATTTCCCCAAAATGTAAATGAATATTTATCACAGAATATATTTTTAAGAAGTATTTGAAACATGTTTCATCATTCTTTTTAACATTTAAAATAACTGTATTTATATTAACCTCTCTGAAAATCAATACAAAGGCATATCTATGTAAAACGATTATATATTTTACATTACAATACAGAAACATCTATTTTAAGAAGCACATTTCATTAAATGTTTCATTGGATGTATCACATTCAATTGAAAATGCATAACAATGTCTCCATTCTAATGTAACAGGCATTACTTGTCGTAAGCGTCTCTTTCAACAAGATAACTTACAAAATGGTACTGAAAAGTATATCCCATAGGATTCCATTATCCATAATAACTGATATTGATTATAAATATAAACTAAGTTACTATCAATCCAACTTGTCTTATAAAGATTATTTTAAATTAATGGAATAATTTAAATATAAGAATCCATGTATTCATCTTTTTGTGCTAAGCAATTATAGAAATCTTTTTAATAAATAATACAGTGACATTTGGTATAATTAGGTTCAAAACCTCTCATTAAATACCAACCATTTAATAGTTTATATTTAACAGACTTCAGAAAAATATTCCATAATGAAGAGTTAAAGTAAATGTCATCTCTTTCTCAACCATTTGCATTTATTTAGCGGAGGAAACAGGACTCGATACTCAGCTGTATTAAGACAGTCTAATAATTCCATCACATTAATAACCCAGACGGCACAAGGGCGTTAATTACATCCGTAGTGACCTGGGTTTGCTCACAATGCTCTTTCCTTAGACACTGCCCACTCCACCTCCACAGGCAAGCACACCTACTTTTGTCCCCTTGTCTTCTAACAAAATGTTGCTCTTTTGGGTCATATAGCCCTTAATAAGGACGAATAAATCACTCATTCCAAACTCATCACCACCTTTAAAAAATTAATTTGGCATTTAAAGTAATGTTTTTGTTAGAACACCTAAAAAATTTTAGAGCCCTAAGAATTGCTACATGAAAGTACAGAATTACTCAATCCAATCTCAAAAATATTATGTGTAGGCTGCATTATAGATAGTATTATCTTCATTTATTGAATGATTACCTTATTTATTCACTCAGCCAACATATACTACACTATATATTAAGCAATCATAAGTACAAATAAATGTAGCTCTTGCCTCTGGTGTTTGCAGTCCATTGGGAAAGATTGACAATAGTAAAATAATCACAACAACAGAAACAACAGTGAGACTTTTTTTTTTTGAACAGCTGCCTGACTATCCAGAAGTATTGTAACATTAAATAAAATTCGTCTATATACATAATCAAGTTATTCATGTTAAATATAAAAAGTCATGATATTTGTCCTTTGAAAGTGGCATGGAGTTGTTGGTATGAAATATGGGCCCTGGAGACAGAGTGCTTAGGTCAAGTCCTGGCTCACACGTTAATTAGTTGTGTGATCTTGGACAAGTTACTAAATTCCTCTGTAGCTCAATTTCTGCATCTCTCTAATGGGGACAATTATGATTCCTCACAGGGTTGTTGTGAAGATGAAGTGAACTAACACTTGTAAACCATTTGAACAGTATTAGACACAGTATAGTATGAAATCAGTATTTATTTTTTAAATGAAAAATAAATTAGTAAATGAGTAAATAAGTAAACAATGAAAAATAGTCTATAACTTACCCTGAAAATTTTGACTTAAAAAATTCAACATTTTGTTTATTTTAAAAACATTTTTCAATGAAAATGTGAGTGGAGACACATACATTTGTAGTCAAGCATTGGTATGTATGGTAAGAAACCATTTAAAAAGGTTGTTTACATCATTAGAGATAAACCAGGTTCAACTATTTTTTTTTTTTAATTCAAATTACAAATGGACATTTCCTGGGGGAAAATGAGTTAAAAACCTGAAGTATTTGTGTGTGTATGTGTGTGTCTGCATGTGTGCAATTTATAGTTTATTTTGTTTTTTATTAGCTTAATTTAATTAGGTCATTATGGGTATTGTTAGTTCTGAAAATCTGCGTGTCTTTCATGAAGTAACATACTTGTTTAGCCTTCTGTACCATCTAAATGACTAATGGATTTGAAAGTTTCTTGTCTTTAATGTAAAGTGTGATCCTTAAAATTTTTTATTGTCATCATCTTTTCTTGTTTCTATGACAACAGCACCATATTAGCTCTGCACATAAGTTCCTTAAAATAATTTGTAAATCAATGCCCAGTCTCTGTTTTATTGTTGGCCTATAGGTTAGTGGCATGAAAAATTACATGTATTTATTTTCCCAAGACAGTCCTTATATCCTGGAGATTCAATGCTTATTATCTGCACACTCATAGAGGCTTTTATAATTTCATTGTGGTTGATTCAGAGCAAAACCATATTTGTGCTGTGAAAAAAACCAAAAAACTTTATTTGCATATGAATTGATTCCTCTAAACACTTCTTTTAAAGTATGTATTAAACACAACAATCATATATGTCTCGGAAAATCTACTTTTAACATTTGCACATCTAGTAAAATGTCTGGAAAATAAAAGTCTTTCTTTAAGATCCTTAAGCTAGTCCTATATTAAAAGAACAAAAAAATTACTCCAGGCTTAAATTTATTAGGGTTCCTTGAATAAAAAAATCTTAATTTTCATATATTTTAAATTATGTTTTTTCATGTCTCTATTTTTTAAAGTTCAAAAATGGGATACTGTGCCCTCTTAAAAAATTATTATATTATTATTATTATTTTGCTCACTTGCCTATTAGATTCTAGGAAATAATTAGATGAATATAACCACAATTTTTAAAAACTGGTAAATTATATAAACTGAAAAAATAATCTAATCATTAAAGAAGCAGAAACTTTAATTATGTAAAATTTTCACTTCATATATTATTAACTAATTCAATCATTGTCAATAACATTGAAAAGTAAGAAAAAACAAATCAATATATTTCAATTAATTGACAAAATAATTCTGGTTTAAAAACTATAATTTGCATGCCACAAATAAAAATTTTACATGTTTTGTATAAGATGATTAAAAGTTTTTCTCTAAGGAGGAGCATATAAATGTCTGTTATCTCCATAGTTCAATAATTTCAGTCTATTTGCACAGACATTCCAAAGAGAGTTTATTATATTTGGAAGACATCATTATGCTGGCTATGAATGTCATTTAATTTTAAAATACTCTCTTTTTTTGCTAAGAATGTGTCCTACAGACATGAGTAGTATTCAAAAGGATATTTTTGAACTCACAATAGTAAAATTAAAACTGCCAAGGTTTAAATGTGTGCAGATCTTAGGAGAATGATGGGTAGCTAGCATATCTGCTTATAATGAATTTGAGATCACCCAGAAATGTGCAGACCTTTTCAAATTCTGGCTTTTCCAACCTTTTTCCCTTGTTTCCTAGAAATATAAAGTAAGTCAGAAATATAACAGGAAAAGTTCAGGTAACTCTGAGGGAGACGGGGTATCCATAAAAGGGTAGCATGAGGGGTCAGATTGTTATGGGTAAAGTTGAGGTAACCCTTTCTCCACGGAGTGCTGGTGGTGGAGTCCATAGGGTATCTTGAGAAAAAGAATTTTCTGAGACTCGCATGGGAGGATGAGTGATTTTTATTTTGGTGCAATTACATCTCTGTGTTTCTAAAGTCCCATTCCCCTTAATCCAGTCTTAGAAGTATAGCTGGGGATTCAGTAGAGTTAAAAGCAAAGCCAGTGCCCAGAGTTTCTGTTCCACGTCGCAGCCAGGTCCAGTTCAGCATCAGGCTAGTTGCAGCCTATTAGTTCATTGTGTGTGGGGTCCACATGGCCGTGGGTCATGTGGGTGAATAAAGGTAGCAGGGGTGTGAGAGCCCCACAAGCCAGGAGTCAACCGAGAGAGTGAACTCCTTTGTTTAGGGGATTAAATATCCTAAATTTTCTGCCCTTGCAGTGATCATGCCTATTCGGGCCAATAACCTGTTACTAGGTGTGACTTACAGACAAGTACCTTCCCGACATCACACCAACTTTGCTGGGCATGCATCTATCTCCCACAGCCCAGCCCTTCCCACAGTGATCTGTAAGAAATAGATCGGTGGCTCCCTGGGGAGTGTAAAGCTGTAGCTTCCTGGAGAAGTTGCCGAAATGGCATGCCTATAGTATTTGGCCTTCCCTTTGCTCCTTTCCTGTTAGTAACTAGGTTAATTATAATGGTATCACTATGATAATGGATACCTTAGCTCACTAGCTTAGCTCGGTATCTTAGCTTTATCAATGTCAATATCCTGGTTGTAATTCTACAATTATCTCAAAATTAAAGTTTAATTAAGAACTAAAATAAGATAGAAATATAAAAATTGTATCTTACCAAATTGTGTATGCATGAAGTTATTTAATAAAAATAAAATAGTGTATTTGTTATCAGTGGAAGTAGAGTTCTTAGGATGCCTCAAGGAAAAGAATTTCCTGAGGCCCCCATGGGAGGGTGAGGTTTCATGGAAAGCTTATTGATTATGTAAAATTAAGAGAGTTCCCCTCCAAGGTCCATCTCTGTCCATCGCGTCATGAAAGAAGTCCAACCTTGTCATCAGGAGGGGCAGAATTAAGGTCACTGCCCATAGATTCTGCTCCACATTGAAGTGAAGTCCAGTCCAGCATCTGGCTAGGTTAGCCTGTGTTCCCTGCATTGCGTGTGGGGTCCACATGGCCATGGCCGGGGGGCTGCTTAAGGCCACATGACTGTCGAGGTAGAACAGGTGATAGAGAGCTGGGGTGAGCACAGGTCACGGAGCAAGAGAGAACAAGTGGGCAACAGCAAACAAGAGCGAGCAAGCGAGAGGGCAAGAAGCAAAAGGGCACTCTGTCTGCGGATTTTTAGCCCGGGACTTCTTCACACTAACCAGTCAGCCTTTCAAGAGCTCGCGTGCTTCTGATGAGGCCCCCCAGCCAATCCATTGCTCCCCAGGCTAGACCGAAGGCAAGTGCCTTCCCCGGGCCACCCTGGCTTCACTAGCATGTGCTTGCCTCCCCCTCCGCCCTTCAGCGATCCGGTGCCAGAGGGGGAAACGGGGGTATGCTAATCCCCTGGGAGGAACAGTGGCTGTGAATCGGCAGCTTGCTGGTGAAGCTTCCAGGCGACCATGCTTACCTTCGCCTGACTTCCTTTTGCTTTCTTCCTATTATTAATTAGCTGATTACAATGATAACACATTATTAAAATGGTTAGTGTCTTTAATCTAGACAATGAAAATAATAAAAAGTCTTTTGTTCTGTTATTATTTTAACACAAAAAATAGCCAACTTTTGTTAAGTGCTTTGTGCCAGACTCTATCCTAAGTGCTTTATTTATATACATTTAATTATAATACAATCTTATGGGAATAGTTTGACTATCTTCATTTTACAAGTCAGGAAACTAAAAGTACAGAGATGTTAAATAACTTTCTCAAGGATATACAGCAAATAAGTCTAGGATTTATGTGCAGATAAATCCTCATACTAATTTTTATTCCATAATGTAGGGTTGTTAACAGATATATAAAAATGGATATAACAATGGATAATATTTTAATTTTAGTAATTAGCTTTTTTGTTTTGTTTATTTGTTTTTTCTTTTCTTACATTTTTTGCATCAGCAATTAACTTTTTATAGTAAATAAAAAAAAGAATTTCAGTAACAAAACAAAAGCCAGTTAAAATTTAAATAGATGTAAAAAGTGTTTGCTTATGAACTAGGTAGTGCTGAATACAATTCCAATTAGATGTGCTATGCAAAGAGTCTGATATTTTTGTCCTACAATATCACTTTTCATGGATTGATTGATGCTGGATCATCTACATCCTACTAACAATATTTTATAGACTATCCTCCTTTACTTAGAATCCAGAAGCTTCTGACAAATACTAGTTATCAAATATTTTGTTAATTACCTTATAATAGGTAGGATGAAATTGGCACATTTTTGAACAAAAGAACTATTTTTGTTATGGCTAATATTAATAATATTTTTAGAAGCAAAATTGTAAATCATATGAGGCTATCTGGAGAAAAGATTAACATTTTGATCTAATTAAATAAAATCATTAATTGTTTTGAACTCCTACAAGGCACACTCCTAGTTCCTTAAAGGTGTGTAAAGACCAATTGTAAGAAAAAACTCTTTCGAACAGGAGCTTACAAGAAGCAAGTAATACCTCTAATATAAATCAATGTCCTTCAATACAGAAAAATTTGCGCAACTGGAAAGGTATATATCATGCACAAATAAGGGAAAAGGAAATCTTTTATGAGGGAACTTAGAAAATTTACATCTATTTAGAGCTCCAACTACCTCAGCTTTATACAAATTCTTGTTGAAGTAGTGAGAAGAGACACTGAGTTTGGAAGTTTTTATTAACGTACTTTCAAAGTAATGTATACACTTTTGTGACTGATGTCACTTGTAGGTGAAGTTCAGGGCAGAAGTTAGGAGAGAGCTGGGATGAGAAAGTCCTCTCGTTCCTGCTCTCACGCGCCACTTTCCTTGCTCTGCAGGACAGCGTTTCCTAGGGGCCTCTGTCTGGGGGGACAGAGAAGCCCCTTTGCCTGCCAGTGGGGAGCAGGAGGAACTGACACGTGTGGGAGTGGGTGAGCCCAGCTCCACGGCCCCGCGGAACAACGCTGAGGGAGAAGGCCACGCCAGCATTCCACTGTCTTCAAGCATTTCTCCTGGAGGGTTTCCGAATTCAATCACAGTCTTTCAAGGCTCCCCCCCACCCTTACTCGGCTCTTCCATTTCCTTACTGGTTTCTCTTGGGACACTTCCTCAGTAAATCACAAGCACACATATCCTTGTTTTAATTTCTGCTTCTGACCCAAGCCGTGAAAGATGGTTCCTAAGATTGCAAAAAATGGGTGAGTTATATGTGCTCAGAGATGGGACTAAAAGAATGAGCATTTTATAAATAAAAAGAACACCTACTAAGCAGAAAACTATGGGGTGTTTTCATTGAAGAACACCGCTCCTGTTTGTTGAATAAGAGAAGGTTTGGATCTATTGGGAATGATCATGTCAACTAGAACAAAATTGTCCTGAGTTCAATACTCAAAATTAAATAATGGAAGATTTGAGCTCGCTGAGTTTACTGACAACAATGGTCTTAGGAAGATATATTGGTTTTTAAATGCAGAATTTAAGCAGGGTGTAAATCAAGTTTCCCTGGGCTGCCATAATAAATTGCCACAAATTGGGTGGCTTAATTCAACATATATTTATTTTCTTACAATTCTGGCAGCCAGTATTTTTAAATTAAGGTTTCTGCAGGCCCACATTTTTCCTGGAATCCTTCTTTGTATCTCCCAGCTTCTGGTGGCTATCAGCATTCCGGTGTCTGCATTACTCCAATCTCTGCCTCTGTCTCCAGAGGACCTTCTCTCCTGCTTTCTTTTCTGTCTGCTGATTCAAGGCATGACAAGACCAGAGTGGCCAGGTGGCAATCTTAACATCAGTTCAATAGAGTTGTAGTCTTTGTAATTAGTGCTCACCAGATAATCCTGGATGATCTCATCTAGAAACACTTAATTACATCTGCAAAGATGTTTTCAAATAAGATTACATTCACAGATTCTGCATTTAGGATGTGGATATATCTTTGTAGTGGCCACAATTCAAGCAGTGTTCAGTGATGGCTCAACAATCATGTCCATCTGTTCCTGAAGGAGCAAAATAATTTCAGCAAAAGAATCCCTGATGCTGTTTTAAACTTGAAGCCAGGTGGTCCAAGGCCATTATATAATTCCAAAATCGATTTCCCCAAACTCTGAGAATTTACAGAGAAAATTATGAGTCCAGATTCCATGATGAGTGTCCAGTGAAACCAAGGGGCCTTGGGACAGTAAAACAAACTGTCCTCTGAGAATGAAAATAGAATGATGATCAGTTGGAGCCCCAGTTGAAGGATTAAAAAATTTAAAAGTTAAAATAATACTGTAACATAAATTTATGTTTTTGACAGAACAAAATAAAGAGGAAATACTAGGAACATTTCACTTATTAAAAATATCTTTTCCAGCTACTTCATTAAACGGGTCTACAAGAGTGTCACTAACTATACACCAATAATTATGGAATCAGTCAACTAGATAGTTCTGGGCCCCATTTCACTCCTGAGTACTATTCCACACTAACAAGAAGCAGGGCTCCTTGAGGAGGTGCAATCTGCAGGTCTAGGGCCATGAGGAAATAGAGATGTTACTAGCAGTGCTCTTATAACTATAGCTCCCACAACGAAGCAAGTTCTTCGCACTTCCCAGCTCTCCATGGGCTACTATTAAAACTATTTCCTTCCTTTGTCTCTTCAGCCCTAGGATTAGTATGCCCACTCAGCTATATAAATCTCTGGTCCAGCAGCTCCCCTTCTGTCAGTTTAACCCTTGTCACATCTCTGTAAGTAGTTCCTTAATTAACATCTCTGTATTTTAAGTATCCCAGCCCTATCTGGTTTGGCTCAGTGGCTGGAGTGTTGGCCTGCAGGCCAAAGGGTCGAGGGCACGTAGCTCCCTTGCAGGCTCAATCCCTGGCCCTGGTTGGCACGCATGTGGGAGGCAACCAGTCGATGTGTCTCTCTCACATCGATATTTCTCTCTCTCTCTCTTTCCCCCTCCTCCCTCTCTTCCGCTTGCTCTAAAAATCAATGGAAAAATATCCTCGGGTGAGGATTTAAAAAACAAAATTAAATATCCCAGATGTTTGTTTGTTTTGGTCAAAAACACAACTGAAAAAATTATCTTCAAATACAGGATAGTATAAGCAATGAAGATGAAGCAGATATAATCAAATTTTTTTTAGTTCAAGTATAAATATGGTATTCAATTACACAAGCAAATATATATTTTTAACTCTGAGTGTACTTGCTCTATGCTTGAAGATCTTTGTAATGCCTTAGAGACTCAGCTATTTTAAACTTGTAATTTACAGTTGAAAATGTTTTAAGAGAATTTAATTAACTAAGTTTGCAAGTGGTATTAATTGTTCAATGGAATTTAATCTTCCAAACTTGTACGGTAATTGAGTATCAGTCAGAGAACAGAAGAAATTGAGTACTATTAATTTTAAAAACATACAAGATTATAGGAAAATTCAATAGATTTGTATTATGTATTTAAAATTACAAGGAAAATTGGTTATTATGTTCATCTTAAATAGCATTATTGAATAAAATATGCAAAAGCTTCCTTAGATATTAAATACTCAAGTGATAGAATGTAAGTACTGCTGCATATCTGTTCTAATATTCAAAAATCCTTTAAAACACTTATTAATACAATTGTAAAATTAATGATAAAATTGAATCAAACAAGAGAAAACCCACAAATTTTAAAATGGCTTCCTCACTGTGTAAAAGATATTCAAATAGCCGGGTGACTTTTAGATAATAGAGGCGAGCTGATAAAGAAGATAAGCAGAATCCTTGGAGTTGATAATGCAATCTTATCACAGTGTGCCTCCATTGCTCAGTAACCTGTCCTAGATAAAGAAACAAATTTATTGCTGAAATAATTTATCAATTTCTCAAAGCTGGATTAATTGCTCAGGCAAATTTTCACCAATGGAAGGGATATGTTTCCTGGTTCTCTGGCTACACAGATGATTTAAGGTTCAAAATAATTTTTGATTTTGTAAAACCATGAGCAAGCTTGAATAACATTTATGCACGAAAATATATGTGTCTCTGTGTTCGCTGTTGCGTTATTTACCAGTGACGAAGACATGGAAACAACCAGAGAGTCCTTCGATAGATGATTTATTACAGCAGTGTATTGTTTTACTAATTCAGGATTATGTTATTATCCCTATCATTTCCCTCTCCTCTCCTGTTCTTGAGAAAAAAGAACAATACAGGTAGACGGTGAAGCAAAGAGGCAAACAGAAAGCTTCCCGTGTTCTCTGGAACTCGCCTTTCCGAGCCTGTGCCCCAGAGGCCCGGGCCTTTGCCTGTTCTTCGATTCTCTGTGTTGCCATGGTACCTTATAACACACACCACACTTATTTTATCTTAAATAATCAAGTAAGTATTTATTGTGACCAAGTGTTCCAACTAGTAAAACAGGAAAACAAGTATTTTACAAAGATATATTACCACTTTTGTTATTAATGATTTTTACTAGTTTGTACATGGCATTTTCCAGCATGTTACACTGTGTGCCACCAAGCTGGAGCCGGTAGATGCAAAGTATAGTAGCGTTGTAGGCAGCAAGGTAGTCACTGGGATGCTGTGAGCACCACCACTCTCCCCCGTCCTGCCTGCACACCATCCGTGTCGTGAACCTTCATGTTATCTTCACAACTTAGTCACCTCAATCCTTCCATACACTCCCTTCTGTCAATCCATCACCACCTTTTTATTCGTAAAAGATGAAGTCCTGTGTTTACTATAGTGTTTTTTAATTAGTTCTTAACAATTAAAAATATTTTAACTTTTCAACAGAGTTTTAGTTATAAAACTGTATTTTCTTTTAGTGTATCGCCTCTAAATGCAGTTGCTTACAATCCCATTATAGTTAATGTCAGAGTTTACAGGATGTACATACCGTGCTATAGAGGAAGACCTCTAATGCCTTAGTGCTTGGTACTGAATTGTAGACATTCCTTATATACTCATGATTTCTAGAAAATACATCTAGCAATCATCATACAATATATCACCGCTGTTAACTCCTATTGCTGCTGTGGCTGCACTGCCGTTACCATTGCCACCCCCTCCAATCCCTGCTTGACTTACTTATCCTAGATATGCATGAAATGCTTTAAGGTATTATTTTGTATATTGCTTACATCAACTCTATAAGCTATTATTTTTCAGGTGAGGAATCAGGACTTTGTAAGGATTAAAACTTGGTTTCTTGTCACTACACAGACCATTTCTGTAATCAGATGTGTGAGTTTTTCCCCCATAACAATCAATTCCCTGACACCAGCTCGGTGTCCTACAATTCAATTCAGTTCTGACACTGTCTGCTTAAAGTCAGTATCAGATCCCAGGGGTTAAGTGCCCAGTCCCACAAGACCGCCTCTACCTCAGATGCTGATAGCAAGTTTCAGGTTGTCATCTGCATTTCTGACCAACTGACTATAAATTGGGGTTCTCATGATCCCCTCCTCAGGGTTCATAATTTGCTAGAATGACTCACAGAACTCAAGGAGACACCTACATATATTTACAAGTTTGTTATATAATAAAGAATATAATAAAGGATACAGATAAATAGCCATACAAAGAGATAGCTGGTAAGAGGTCTGGAAGGGTTCTGGGTGCAGGAGCTTCTGTCCCCTTAGAGTTTGGGTACACCACCTTCCTGGCGTGTGAATGTGCTGCTCACCAAATCAGAAGCTCTCTGAACCCTGCAGGTTAGTGATTTTTATCAAGGTTTCATCATGTAGACATAATTATTGACTCAATTTCCACCCCTCTGACCTCCCTGGTGAGGATGAGCCCCCAAACTTCTAATCATGACTTGTCTTTCTGATGACTAGTCTTCATCCTAGTGATATCTAGGATCCTACAAAAAGTCACCTCTTTAGAAAAAGATATGCTCTTACTACTAAAACAATTCCAAGGGATATTGAAGATCTGTGTCAGGAACTGGGATCAAAGAGCAAATATTAGAACAAAAGATGCTCCTAGTGCCTTTATTGTTTAAGAAGTTATCAAGACTTTAAGAACCCAAACCATTAGCTAAGGATGAAGGCTAAAAATATATAATTCTTATTTTATCATAATATCACAGATTTAGAAAAGAAAATAATTTGCCAAAGGTTATACGGTAGTATGTGAATAAGCCAGGCATTAAATTTTGGTTTACCTCAAGTCAAATATTGTCTTCTTCAACATTATATCATATTGTTCTGTCAATTTCTTTTATAAGCATCAATAAATGAAGACATAGCAGATTCATTTTGTAAATGGTAATTTAAAATAGCTTTAACATTAGTGTAGCAAGAAATCCATTTGAACCTTGGTTTCCACTTAACTCTTCTTCAGAATTCAACAAATCAAAGAGGTTCAACAAAATGGTTCCATCAGCCTTAGAAGAAATTTGTCTGTATAGTCTATTTGTATTGGGAATGAAACCAATCTGTACATAGTAATGACATTTTTGCATAATTCTCCACCGACATACCCAGGAAACATGAAGAAAGAACTAAGAGAAGTCTAGTTGTGTTTGTGTTGGGAGAAAAGATATTGATGCTTTTCTTGAGTGAGAATCCATCCTATTGGAAAGGAATCTGGAATTGTTGAGCTCAAGTAATGAGGACTATTATAGTTATCTGAGGTAGGAGTGATTCTGAGTAGAACTTGGGTTGTTACTTAAATTGCACCAAGTAGAACAGCATTAGCACCTAACATATGGGCAAAGCAGTGGTGACTGTAACAGGCAGGGACAACTAAGCCAGATGGAGCCATACAGAGTAATCATGACACATGGAAGGATAGCAGGATACTGTGGAAATGGATTTGTTCCCGAGGACTAATGAGACATCTTTAGAGATTTGGAGACATCCTTAAAGGGATTTGTAAGCTGTTGATATTTTGCTAGAAATACTGTAGGGACAGTTAATGACAAGAACTAAGGGAATTTATAACTTACTATAAGCTTTTAAATATACTTCCATCTTTATATAAATAAGATATTGTTTATGAATACATGATATATTTATAATTTTAATAACATCTCAAAATATTAAAATAACATTAAGCAGTACTTACTGAAAGATAAAAATAGTACCCTTAATTCCATTTTTATCATATAACAAGCGATTTCATTTCTAACTTACAACAGGATCATGCATTTGCATTTTCTAATAATGTTACAATGTAATGATAAAACTACATATGAATGTGATAGAGAATGGGAATGTAGTATAAGTCATACATTTTCAAGTTTTTTTCTTGTCATAAAGGTAAAAGAAAAATAAAAGATACAGCATCCAAAATAATTTCAGTGTTGTTGTGTTTTTTTTAATCTTGAAATAAAAGCACACTTGATATAATTATCTTAGGAAGTTCTCTAATATCGCATAGAGTTTGTCCACATCGGTGCCCCTTCCATGGTGGCAGTCTGCCTGGGAACAATTTCCTGACCTTGGCTTAAGAAGGTTGCACTCAAGCAGTGTGCTGTGGTCTTGCTGAGCTGAGGCTGCAAAGAAAACACACAATGCCACTGAAGTAGAACACAAGTTTGGGCAAAAGTAGGTTTACAGTTGTTCCCATGGAAAATAAGACAATAATTAATAAAGATTAATACAAGAATAAACTCTGTTTTGTGTACAAACAATTGTAAACCTATGTTTGCCCCACCCTGTATGTGTGATGTGCATGAGAAAAAAGGGAGAATCATGGGAGGCATCCCCAGATGTTCGCTGGGGAGTTCTTCTTGAGTCCTTAGCAACGACTCTGCTGTGCCTGCCGAGAGCAAGGCACCACAAGCCTAGCAGAGAATACTTGAAGTGGGGGTTGGAGATTATCAAAAGTTCTAAGATTTTGCTGTGTGGCGACATGTTGGAGCTTCTCTCAACCCACAGTAGGAACACTGCTGAACCCTTTGGAGTTTCCATTTGAGAGTCCAGAAAGGTCAGATACTAAGAATAAGAACCATTCCTTAACACTAAGAAAACAACAGAAATAAAGTAGCTCTAACAAAGCGTAAAACCAACTCTGAGAAAATCAAAGTAGCCCTGTGATAACCTCAATTCCTGTAGTTCTTTTGATGATTTGTAAAAACAAAAATCTTTTTCTTATACATTTTTCTGCTAGTATTTTCTGTCTCTTGCAGTGCACTCTGACACAATTAGGAATTATGGTAATTCTAGCATATGTAGAATAAGGAGTTGCAAAGTATTTGTTTGATTAATTTGGAGCAGCAGTACCCTGCTGTGCCACAAGAGGCACACTGCTGTGCAGCAAGAACTTTCAAACCTGCAACACCTGACTGCTCAGGGGCATTGACATCTTTTCCCTTAAAATTTCAAACAAAAATTGACAACAGCCAACACAGCAATAGCTATCTGGTGTGAATGAATCAAAATTATACCCATTTTTTGTCAGATTGGAAACAATATAACAAATTTTTTGGTGTGCCACAGAATTTTAGTAATTAGTTTATGTGCCATGAAATGAAAAAGGTTGAAAATCACTGGTTTAGAGGTATGGAAGATCTACTGGTAAAAATTTGGGAAAATGTACAGCTTACTTCTTAAATCTTTGCTTGTCAATAATTTTAATCAGTATCAACTCATTTAATCAGGAAATTGATAGCCAAGGAGATAATTTTATATTGGGTTTTCAGGTATTACTCTATCTACTCACATGAGGAAATCATTTATGTATCAATACTTGTGAGATAATCCGGATGCTCTTTTGCTCTTGGAAAGGTAAGCACAGCAAAGTAATAGGCCACAGTTGAAAGGTACTGAGATTATTCAATGAGATCATTAACTGAAAACAGAGAAAAATGGATATTTTTGAGTATTCCAGAGAGTTTAGATTTTAAAAAGGTCCATTATAACCAAACCCTTTCTTAAAATGTCACCAGTGATCACCCACTGCTTTAAATTTGTTTTCCCATTGCTATGAACGTGTTGCCCTCTCCCAGCTGTGCTGACAGATGGTTGGTGACTTCCTTACTATTATACCTTGAATTACTGCCAACTATAACTCCAAGGGATTTGGGGTATTCATAAATACCTCTGTGATGTACTAACATTAATGTAGCATTAGCGAGGTTTTCAAGTCCTTAGTGCGTAGTATATTGAGCTTAAATTCTTATCAATGGACTCAGTTTAGATTATATAGCTATTATGTCAGCAGGCAACTGACTAAATTGTAATCAGAAAGCAATAAGCAGGGGTCAGTATGGAGACCAGGGATATAACAACTGATGTCCTAGAGCAATAATCTTAAACTCATGAATTTATACTTTCCTCACTGTCTAAAGTAATAGACTAAAAGATAAAAATTCTGTTTGTAGATTATGCCACATTAAGAAAGCCAGGTTTCACTTTGGATAAGATAATTAGAATTAAAAGTGTTCTTTATAAATAGAAGATAGGACAGACAGAGTAAAGGCCAATATAACAATACATGGGGAAAGGAAGCAGTCTACTAAATTTAAGAAGAAAAATCATTGGTTTTGTGATATTATAAAATAAAAGAAACACATTATAAGTTCAGTGAAGAGTCTCTTAAGGCTTTAAATTTTTTTAAAAATAAAGCTGATAATGTAATTTAAATTTAAATTAAGCTCATTTATTATTGAGTCTACTTTTTTAGAGGTACTCTTTTGACCAAATATATCAAAATAATGTTATTTTAGAGGATGAAAATGTAGATTTAGACAAAGAGCAAATGAAATGGAGAGGGTTCACTGATCACATATGGCTATCTCCCATTTACATTAAAAAGCCCTAAAAATGCAGAAGAGATTTGTCTCTACTTGAATGAAAACTATGGTTATTCCACAAAAGATGGAAGCGAGAGGAGGCTATACATAAGAGATTGGAGCCTAATATGTGCAGACATGGACTGAAAATTTTTTCAAAAAGGTATAATTCCAAGTTCACAGAGGTAGGTGATAGATAAAAGGAATTTGTTGAGATACCACAATTCTACTTAATATTTTACTTATGTTGTTTATAATAATTCTTCCACTTGGGTGATGCATAACAAACAGACCTTTCTCTTCTCCAGGGGGGGCCTTCATATGGCAGCTGACTCATAGGGAAAATACCCAAATGAGGCAGGAGTGAGGAGCAGCAAGAAAATGGGTAAGTGCAGAGCGAGGGGGGGCAGTGTTTCAAGAGTAGGAAAGGCAAGTTCAAAGATTTTAGTTTCAGCTCTTTAACCAGGTTATCACACCCGATAGCTTTCCCAGCCCTTCTTCCACTATCACTGGAGTCAAAAATTCAACATAATCTTTAACAGTTCAAATGTCACCTCATTAGAGAGTCATCCTTGACCACCCAATCTAAGCTAAACCACCCCCTCCTATAACTGTCTACTGTGTTCCTAATTTTAATTATGTACACAGCAATTATAAGTTTGTTTATACTACACATACACATAAATACACAGACACTTCTAAAATATTTGGAAGTTAGTAATTATGGTGCTTAGAGAGACTGTTGTAACTTTAAATAATTACAAAAGACACACAAAAAAAACAACACCCCTAGAAATTGATGAGCTAATTATCCGAGTTTAGAGATTTTTTAAAAAATATGTTTTCTATTGATTTCAGAGAAAGGAATAGAGAGGGAGAGAAAGAGAAACATCAATGATGAGAGAGAATCATTGATCGGCTGCCTCCTGCACGCCCCCTGCTAGGGATCTAGCTCACAACCCAGGCATGTGTCCTGACCAGGAATTGAACTAGTGACCTCTTGGTTCATGGGTCAGTTTTATATTATTATTTTTTATTAGTATGCAGAGTAAATCCCATTTCAACTTCATATCCTGGGTTCTGTCTTGGCATTATGAAACTCTAATTTAATTTGCACTTCCTTACAAAACAACCATACACACATAAACTATGGTCATAACTCAGACTTCCAACCTATAGAAAAAGGAATTAGCAGTGATTGACAATGGCTTTAAAATTTCAGTTATACTTTCCTCCTTTCTAGTCTCAGCAGAAAAATCACTATGAAGATTTAGTGGTCCACTTAAATACCTATGCCCCCTTCTGGAAGGCAGAACTAGCTCTAGTTGAATCTGGTTTAAATTATTTTGCTACACTCACACCTGCAGTCAAACTGGGGAAATACAGTATGTATTTGATTGCATGAAATATTTGAATGGAGTGAAAGATAAAAGTATTCAGTGTAATCCAGTGAAAAGACAGTGTTCAGTCCACAAAGTCTTTGAAGCCACACCATTTACTTTCTGAATGTCAGGTTCCTCATATGACAGATGTAATAGTATCTGTCTAGTATAATAAGTAGTTAGCAGAGTTCCTGGAGTGCAGCAAGTGGCCACCTCAATGTCGCTATTCTACTATAGAGCTTTAGAACTGAAAGGGACTGTACACCTTATCAGATATAAACCTATCATTTTACTTATAAAGAAACAAACCAAGAGCAGTGTATTCATTTGATCAAAGCACTGATTAAGGGAATGAAAGGGAAGAATATTCCAGGCGTTGAGAACAGAAAGCAGAAGAACCCTGGGTGCAGACAAAGCACAGTGCCTGAGAAAGCGCGTGCAGCTGAGAGGGCTGTTTTGATGGGACACCACTCCAGGTATCACAAGGAAGGCAAGTGCACAACCAGAATGGATACACGCTAATACCCACTCCCATTATCTGAATTCATGTAACCACTTCATTTGTTTATTGCCTTTTTAAAACGAAAGTAGCCTGTCTCTAGTGAGGGAATTGCGAGTTTGATGGTTTGAAAGGGAAGGGGTAGTGCAGTTTCATAGTGAGACATGTCGGCCACCTGTGGAATTCTGAATCGCTGAAGGAATAAGTGGGACACAGTCTGACATAGCCAAAGACAAAATATTTTGTTTTTCTATGGCCTTACATATGTTTGATACTCAGGGTTTGACTTCGACTCAAACATGTTATTATAGTACAGTAAGTTGATTGTGATTCTGTTCACAAAAATCTCAGTTGATTGTAAGCGTTTTTTAATTCTTCAAGTTATTTTGTTCTCTGGAATCACTGGGAATTTCTTCAGCACCTGTTGTGTATCTGACAATTGAAGGCATTTCCAATTTAACAATAGACATTCAAGACGCAACTTAAAATCGATACAAGAAACTAAAGAACAATACAAGGCAACATGGAATCGGGTAGTAGATTGATTGGTACAGTTTCAAGCACTATAAACATTCAGAAAAGGGAGATCACAGTGACTGATGGTTTCAGAGACTACTGATACAGAGGAAGAAATTGAGGTCCCCATAAAGAAAATGCATGATTTAGATTGATGTATGGGCTTTTCAAGAAGAGAGGTACTATAAAGTCAATACAGAAAAAGAAAGGAGTATACTATGCGTCTTTGTGTAGAAATTGTTTTTAAATGTGTTTGCTCTGTTCAGTCCCTTTTCCTGATCTTCACTTCTTGGTCAAATTAATATTTTCCTTAGTTATTTATTCTCACTCTTTCTCTCTCTTTGGGTTAAGGACAGGTTATAATTTAAACTCTCTGTAAAATATTATGTAGGAGGTTAGTTGATTATAAGAAAACAAATAAATGTGCGAATCATTTAAGAATAAAAAAGTACACAGTTACTCCTACATGAAAAACTACATGAAATATATACAGAATGAAAAGCTCCAAGATAATTGCAAAATCTAAGCAATTAGATTATTCACTTTCAGTATGATGTTTTGTTAATATAGATAGATGATAATTACATCTTAATATGGATATGCATGATGATATACTTGCTTCTTAATGCTAAATATAAAAAAACTGTGAAAGAAAAAAACCAAATATCTGAAAATTTATCCAATGACATACTGATTCCTCATGTTATCACATAATGAATGTCTCTCCCCCATCCTTCATCTTTTTAAATTTAATCTTGGACGAGTATGGAGAGATCAGGACTTGGGACTGCCATGGAAGTTTGAAATACAGGGAGTAAATCCTTTAAAGAAGGTATCCAAAGAGAACTGATCCAGAAATTGTGCATTCAGATTCCTCTCAAGTCCTTTTTACTGATTCCTAAATGTTCATGCAAAGAGTGAGAACTGAAGGAAAGTGATAAAAATCAGTGATGGAAGCCTAAAGTTTTATGCAGCAACTGCACATTGCCAGAGAGAGAGAATTTGGGGTTTGAGACTTGCTTATTACAGGCATTTACTAAATAAAATAGGTTTTTCATTAAAGCCCTAGAAGAGATATGTCATAGGAATACATATCACTGCACAAGAATAATATCTATACCTTCAGACTAAGGTTAACATTAAAATAGAAGAGCTGGTCGAATATTTTCTGAATTAAAATATCCAGAAATCAAGGTGATTATTTGGTAATTTGCAAAGTACAGTATTAAAAATATATTATTCATCAAAAGATGAGAACAGAATCCAGAGTCAATACAACTCATTGACTCCATTGGTGCATCATATGAAAAAAGAAAAAAACACACAAAGAAATGATACAGCAGGAAGATGAGAAAAAAATACACAATATGAAAAAACCCACAGATGCCCTAAATGTTAGAATTGACACATAGGGACTTAACATAATTGTTATGAATGAGGTAATAAATCTAGAGCAAAGAATGAATCCGATGCACCTGGCACGCAAATCGGTTTCTAATGCCATTCTCCAATAAATAAATCCAGGGTCCTTGGAGAAATATGACTGGGGCTGCATACGTGCAAGATCAGCCCAGGGCATATTGTGGTTCCAGAAAGTAAGGATGAGGTAAAGAAACAGAACAAATCAAAAACAGGTATGCATCCACATACACACAATAACACGGAAAAATTTATAAAGTTAGGTCAAAGTGCACAGGAACCCTCATTGGGAGCTCTGCTGAAAGAACCCCCAGCCAAAGCTGGAACAACTTGAACAAAATAAATAGAGTAGTATTGTATTATAACCAAAAGTATAAAATAAATATTCATGAGTCCACACTGATATTAATAAATTCTCATATAAATAAATAAATTGGGGAGTAAGAGACAAGTCTTCTATGTAAATGGATTCCAAGTAATTTATGTAACTAGCCTGCCTTCAGAAGGTGTAACTTAACTCTCCACATTGCTTATAATGAGTTTCTTTCAGTGAGTACAAGAGAACAAAAGAGTAATTTTACCATAGAAAAACCTGACAAACACCAACAGTGATGTCACCTTAAAGTATCCTTGAAATAATGAAATGTATCCTCAAGTAACTTTACTGCCTAATATATATATATATAATTTTTTTAGATCAAAACATTTCTTTTTCTGTTAGAAAAGCAAAAACAAAGCCAAGCAGGTAATGAAATAAGCATTTTTTAAGTGCCCCATCCTGGATTCTCTGTCCTAGAATCAAGTAAACAGTTCAAGTTTAGGTTGCTTCAACACTTCTTCTGGATGGTATGAGGCCTCCATTTTATAACCATGCTTCTCTAGTTCATGAAGAAGTCACCCTCTACATTGTCATCCCAATTATCCTACCAAACACATGCAAAGAAGGCTCAATATTCAATGAAAGACACCAAAACTCAGAAACTTAGAATGTGATAATGGCCATCATCCTTTCAAATATTACTATACACCTGACAAAGCATGATCCTGTCATAACAACTCAGGACAAAAGTCAGACGACTGATACAGGTGGAAATGGGAGAAATCATCATTTAGTACAAAAGGATTTTGGCAGATGTTATAAAAATGTTCAAGAATTTAAATGAAAATCTGTGACGATGTAAACAACAAGACATCTAGAAGACTTTGTTTTATTTCTAGATATAGATCTTTCACATGGTAGGTACTCAAATAGTATTTGTGGAATTAATGACTAAATTAATTAACCCATCCTAATTTCTGCCTTTACACTAAACGCAATCAAACTCCAGTTGCAAAAACTCAGGCCTATCAGAAACCCAAGAAGATTCTTGCTGGTGGCAGCCTCTATATTGTAATCACTTCTCAAACTGAATAAATTCTAGAAATAAACATTGACATAGAAATGTTCTTCATGTTAGGGGATGAAAAGGGATAATTTTCAACTAGAGAATAACACATTTTTCAGAGAATAAACTATTGTTTGGTGTTTATTAATTTAAAATGGAATGTTTAGTATCCTCTTTGAGATTTTGTCATTATAATACACACTTAAACTTTTAAATATATGTTTTATTGCTTGTCAAGTCTATAACATTTCAACAAAATCTAAATAATGTTATGACTGCAATAAATAGAAAAAATAGTAAAGTTCCATTTACAGAGCAAAAGCCAGGGCATTTGATGTGATTCCAAAGGCTGTTTAAATATATGTCATCCCACCTGTCCCCCCACCACACACACACACAACACAGCCAGCTGTTGCAGTTTAAAAGTGATAAAAAGAAAAATCTTGGCAATTCCTAGCTCTGTTTTGATTGGTATAACTTATGCGTTCTTGTCAGGAAATTCTTTCCTGTACATTAAAATATCCTGGAAGGTGCCATTTACTTTTCTTAATGATGTTTTACAATTAAGAAATTAAAACAAAATATATAAGCAAGATGCCATGTTTTATCTGAACAGCATGTTTTGTGAAATGTCCAATGGTGAATGTTTATTAGAGGCCAGAGCACCTTCAATATAAAGATGTCATTCATCCAAAATTTCAAGCTGTGATGAAGTTAAAGTCCAAGGGAGAACAGATACAGGAGATTTGTGCCAGAACATTTCCCAACAGCAAAATCAAATGGAAATGAAGAATAATTTTCCTAATTAGAATTATGTGGGGAATATAAGGTAGGAAGGATTGAATTAATAGATTTGGAGAAAGGCCAAAACTGGAGGGTCAATGCTTTTGCTATTTCTGAGAGTGTCATGGGAGCTTGGATGTCTAATGAATGGTCAACAGCACTGTCAAGCTTTGGTCTGGATTAATCCTAATGCAGTGTTAAGAATCTTTTTGGGATCAGTGTTTTATGCAAACTCTTTCCTGTGCTATGGTAATTCCTTTTTTTTTTCCAAATAGTATACTTTTGCACAATATGAGGAACTTACTATCTTCAGATAAATCTTCAGTAGCCAATAAAGCTACTTTAAAATATCATTAATTTACCGCCAACATTTATAAAGCTCAGGGAGTGAAATTTATTACTTAATATAATGTTTTAAAATAGGCCCATTTATTTGTTTCAATATTTCTGATTTTTAATATAGCTATCACAGAATGTAGTTAGTTAACTATCAGTCCCCACCATGCATAATATAGCTTATTCATATTTAAAATGATGCTCTAAAAAGGATATGAACACACATAAGAACTATAAAAATAAGTAGCCTTGTATCTCATGAAACATAATCCATCTTGTTTTTGGAAGAAAAGCTGCCTGAGTTATTAGAGGAATAATATAATCACCTAACAATTACTGTGGCCAATTCTAGCCTCAAAAAATTGACTATTGTTAATGGCAAAGTCTGATTCCAGATGTAATTATCTATAAAAGATAATCTTGAAGGCACAAGGGATAGAAATGAACAAGGAAGTATTTAAGTATCATAATTAAATGTCACATGTAATATTATAGTTTATATTTGAAGATATCATAGACTTCTTTTTTTCATTGATTAGAATAATTATGCAATACATTTACATAAACATAACATCAACTTTTGTATTAGTCTGCTCAGGCTGCCATAACAAAATATCACAGACCGGGTGGCTTAAACAACAGAAATACATTTTCACATAGTTCTGGGTTCTAGAAGCCCAAGATAAAGGTGTCAGCATAGTAGGTTTTGGTGAGGCCTCTCTTCCTGACATGTAGACCATGGCCTTCTCGCTGTGTTTCCATGAGTTTTCCTCTGTGTGTGTGCAGGGAAAGAGAGGGGAGGTGCAAGAGGGTGCAAAGGAGTGAGCCCCAGTGTCCTTTCCTTTTCTTTTAAGGACATCAGCTTTATTGGAATAAGGACTCACCCTTATGACCTCATTTAACTTGAATTACCTTCCTAAATGTCTTTTCTCCAAAATGTTATCACTGGATGTTAGGGGCTTCAACATATGAAATTGGGAGCACACATTCAACCAATAACAACCTTTATTAGCATATTTTGTAGCAACCTGCATTGTTCTTCTTATGCAATAAAATATGGATAGAGATGGGCATTATTTTAGTGGAAAACTCTAACATACTTGGGGAAATATCCAAAATACTTTCATAGAAGACTCTTCGGACTGAATAATGTTATTTGCTTACTTTTACTTACACTAATTTTGTCTCTTTTGCATATTTTATTGATGTTGTAAATGTGTGCTTACACACACACACACACACACAAACACACAGATCTCTTCATTATTGGCATTCAACTTCTCCAAAACACTTCAAAATACTCTCTTTCTTAGGTTCAAATAGAGTGATAGAATATGAAGATATGTGTGTCAGAAAAGTGCCATGGATAAGCATCCAGACTGTTAAAACCATGAATGTTTTTTCCTATGCATAATTCTTTTCCTATTTATAATTGTGTTTCTCACACTTGTCACAACCTTCATCTCTTAATTTCCCAATAGTACTAGCAACAGAACATTACACCATAATGTGTGTTTAAATGCTCAGTGTCAGATCAAATCTCCAATATTATAACTTGTCACCATATCTAACAAATGTTTTGTTCTTGTATGTTGGCTTGATGGCTGTTGTGAGTGCAGCAAATAATATCCTCTGACATTGCAACAAAAGACATTACTGAAAATAAATGTTTCTATTGAATAAAAAGTTGTGAATTCTATAGAAATGAGAGGACTAGTCTAGGACAATTTCTGAAGCTGATTACTGTATACATAAACAAGGGGGTCATTTTTCCAATTTTACTCTGAGTAGACAAATATAGCTATCCATATATTGGTCTATTTAATTCACAGTTATCCATCTCGATAAACAAATATTTTATACTATTATATATATTTAGAAAATAGCTTATGTGGCCCGTCACTTTTTTTCTACTCTGTACTCCCTTGCTTCAAGTTACAGAACAACTATGTGTTCTTAGTTTGAAATAAGACAGTTAAGCATTCATTGATTATAAAAGTACAATTAAGGATAGTCACAGAAGATAATGAAAAAGAAATTAGCCAATACATTTGCTAAACCCATGCTACCAAAGAGACAAGGTTTGTTTGTTGTTTTTTCTTTTGGCAAAAATTAAGACTGCTTTGACCATGGTTTATTTTACCATCACTTAGACACAAAAGAGTTTATAACCTCTTCTCCCCAAATGCAATATACATGATTATTAGTCCTTTGTTTTGTATTTTTATGATCACCATAGCTTTTCAAGATATAGTGTCACCATCATGATGTTAAACTACTTTTTGGAATGTAATATTTGAATGAAGTGAGAAAATGTCAAATTCTCCTCCTACTAAAGGACATCTAGATCTATCTATCTGTCATCTATCATCTATCTATCTATCTATCTATCTATCTATCTATCTATCTATCTATCTATCTATCTATCTATCATCTATCATCTATCTATCTATCTATATCTATCTATCTCATCTATCTATCAATCTATCATCATCTATCTATCTATTTATCTATCAGCTATCTATCTATCTATCTATCATCTATCTATCTATCTATCTATCTATCTATCTATCTATCTATATCTATCTATCATCTATATCATCTATCTATCTATATATATCTATCTATCTATCATCTATCTATCATCTATCATCTATCTATCTATCTATCATCTATCTATCTATCTATCTATCTATCTATCTATCTATCTATCTATCTATCTATCTATCTATATCTATCTATCATCTATATAATCTATCTATCATCTATCTATCATCTATCATCTATCTATCTATCTATCTATCTATCTATCTATCTATCTATCTAATCTATTTATCTATCATCTATCTATCTATATCATCATCATCATCATCATCTATCTATCATCTATATCTCTCTATCATCTATCTATCATCTATCTATCTATTATCTATCTATCTATCTATCATCATCTATCTATCTATCATCTATCTATCATCTATCTATCATCTATCTCATCCATCATCTATCTATATATCCACAGATAATATAATGACTGATATTAAAAAGAATGAGAGTACCAAGTGGTTGGCAGAGATGTGGAGCAGAATAAATGCTCTCAGTGGGAATGCATAGGGTGAAAACCACTTTGGAAAACCAATATGACAGTTTCTTACAAAATATGACATGTCTTTTATAAATGACCCAACAATTACACTCCTAAATATATGAATCTTAAATGCACTATGACTAAATCTCAACAAATTTATAATGAGCACAAAAACAAACATACAGGAATACATACTGTGTGATTCCATTTACATGTGACTCCAGGTAAGACAAATCTAATCTATAGTGACAAAACAGATCAGTGGTTACTTCTTAGATCCATTTGTGTGCTGAAGGAAAATGAAGTGGAGAAGTAACCAATAAACTTTTCGTTCTTATAGAAGCATTCTATACCTTGAATGCAGTGCTGGTTACATAAGCATATAAATTTGTCAAAACACTCTTAGAGTAATTGCTTTTTATTGCTTGGATTATACCTTAGTAAAGTTTAGTATAAAAAGTCTAGATTATGACTTTCTTTTAAAATGGACTTTTGTGTGTGTTTGTTTACTGCCTTTTGGAGAGAGACAGGAGTAGAAAGGTTTTGGCTAAAATTTTGGCTAAAATTTTATACCTCTCTTGATATAATACAAACTCCTAAAAAGTATATTCCTACAATGTATTTTGAAAAATTTTCATAATACTGTATAAGATATACTGAAGATAGTCCAACCATGTAATTCCCAAGATTAAAGTATTTTTTAGAAATATAAAGCTTGCGCCAGGCCGGGCATGGCTCAGCGGTTGAGCGTCGACCTAGGATCCAGGCGATCTGGGTTCGATTCCCGGTCAGGGCACATGCCCGGGTTGTGGGCTCGATCAATGACTCTCTCATCATTGATATTTCTCTCTCTCTCCCCTTCTCCTTTCCTCTCTCTGAAATCAATAAAGATATATTTAAAAAATAAAATAAAATAAAATCCATAAGTAGAGAAAATGGAAAATTACCAAGAAAATTGTCATCATAGTGATATTAATATTGTAATCAGCTTCAAAATGACTATCATTTCTTAGGTTGTGAATATATTTCTATCTGATTTAAGCTGTTCAATTGATTATATACTGAGGCAGTTAGCTTAATTTAGATAATATCGTTAATAAAGTCACACCTTACTTCCATTAATACTTTACAAGCAAAATTTGAGGAAAGTACAAATTTGAAATATTTCTTTACTTACCACAAGGAGTAATATCCAGACTGAAAATAAACAGCTTTAAAAGCAAACTTGGGGAGGTATTCAATTATAATATTAATTAAAACCCTGTAAGGTGCAAATTTAAAATTTCCATTCACTGAGGAAAAAGTTTATATTAATGAATTTTTATAATTTAATTTTCCAAATTTAAAATGTATTCTTAATTTCATGCTGAAATTTATAAAATAAAATAAACTATTTAAATAAACATGAATAAACAATGAATCAAAAATTTCTTACATTTTACTTATGAACACACAGTAGATATTTTATTTACATGAATTTTATGTGATTTCTGGTCAAGGGTGTAACAAAGGAGATATGGCCCAGTTAGTGCTCACCATTTAATAATACCTTTAAGTTCACTTCAATTAGTTTTTATTTGAATGGCAATATGAGTCCATAAATTCCTGAGGAATAAAGTCTAATGAAATTTCTGTTCATCAAGAAGCATTTATTCCAGCACCCTCTATGTACAATTAAGTAAGTTAGACATTAATTAGTGACTGTTACACATTCGCTTTGTTTATGTACAGTATAAGTGATATTCAAAATTCAATTTTTTAACATCTCCAAAGAACTTTCACTGAAAATTTTAAATTACTTTCAAATAATTATTCTCCCATTACTTATCCTAAAAGTTTATGTAAATCATTATTTATTTAGTTTTCCCTTATATATCACACTGTACACTGAAAAAATGTGAAAAAGTATTTTAAATATGTTTAATAGTTAAAAAAAAAAAAAGTGTGGTTTTTGCCACCATCCTAGATAAGTATATCAACTTGACCAGGCAGATGTTCTCTTCCGAGAATTTTGTTTGTTGATTAAGAAGGCAGCCAATTTTTAATCTCATTAAATTTGAGATAATTTACAATCCTGAATTTTATCTCAATAGGTATTTTCTGATGAGATTATGGACAAGAGAAACTCGGTTTGCTGAGAGGGTGGTGCAGATGAGAGGAGACACTTCACAGACAACGCCTGAGAAGTTAGATGCCAGGTCCCAGGGACTTTTTACCTGTAGCATCTCAGCTGCCCGCTGCATTTCCTACTGATTCGTGTTTTTCTTTCTGCAAGGTGGCAGTGTATCTTTACACACCTATCCCCTCCACTCTACCCCACTCTGCGTGTGTGTGTTCTCATCTTACTTGTTTTCTTCTTTTGAGTGCCTTGGATTGATTTCTATATCTTAAATCTAAAATGCTCTTGACTATGACAAAACAAGTCTTCTAATAGAACTAAAATCCAAGCCAAAATTTAAATGGTGTTAATAAAGAAACTAATACTACTAATCTGTATTTATAGAATTTTGCAATCCAATAAAATTTTGTATTTATTTTTAAATCTCCAGCTTATTTTTTGGATTAGTCTTAATATTGGAAGTTATTTTTACGAAAGAAGTCTCATGAATATGTGACTGGATTTAAATTAAGTTTTGTTTGAAAGTGTGGATACAAATAAATGAATTGACTTCCTGTAAATCTTGAGATGTTCAAATAAAATCACAGTAATTTACAAATATAAAAAACTATGTTCATTAGAATGGAACTTAATGCTCATTTCAAATCTGAGAATCTGTGGCATAGTTGCTAAAAAATCTAATTTAAAATCATTTAATTGCCTTAACAGTCTCAGAATTTCTCTGGACCACATACCACATCGTGTCTGTATATCTGTGTGTATACTTTTGGATTAAAAAAAAAGTCACTCTGTGATATTTACTCAAAATGTGCAGCTAAATTTATATCTGAGAAACCGATCAACATCATTTAAATACATGGAGATACATGTGCTTATTATTCTTGCTGCTTGCCAAATTCCATTCATTAGAATGTCTTATTTGAGAGCTACTAAAAATAACAATTTAGACTGTAATTTACCAGGGGCAAAATTAGTTATGTCAGTGATGACAGTTAAATAAGACAGTTTAATAAAAAACTTCATAAATATTTTATTTAATCCATTAGTGACTTCTCCTTCTTCTACCCAAAACAGTAGCTCCTTTCCTACTTAAGTTACATTTAATTAACCTAATATAATGTACAATTTGATTAAAAGATTTCTCCAGTTACTTGCTCCGCGTTGTCATGTGGCGAGGGCTATCATATGAGATCAGATTATATCGCATCCGTGAATGCAGGAGGGCAGAGGCTGAGGGCTTCACGTTCCTGCCGGTTGGAGGCAGCGAGGGGCTCAGCGAGGCCGCGAGCAGGGCCTCCGGGCGCCGGGTCCAGGCCTGCGGTCCGCCGGCCGGCGGGTGTCCTCGGGCAAGCTGCTCTGCTCTCCACCTCACTTTCCCACCAACACATAAAGGCGGACATAGCTCCCACTGATAGCTTCATCCTAACATCAGTGAGGTAGTTACTTTTAAAACACTAACAGGATCTGGTACAATTAGCAAAAAGTGAGTATTTGCTACTATTGTCGATGTGTATCTATGTATGATTATATAGGCATGGGAAAAACTATGAGAAAGTGTAAATTAGGTTGAAAATGTTCATTAGTAATGGGAAATGATACGGCTAGAAGATGAAAGGGAGATTGGGTAGAAACAAAAAATAACATATATATAATATGATCCTTATAGGCATTTATAAAAAAATAATATATACTTATATATGATTTTTGGTGACTTTTATATCAATGTAATGATATCCCACTTACCAAAACAATTGCAAACATTTTTTACTTTTATTTTTTTCTGATTATCTATCAGAAATCAAAGATATATGATGCTTATATATAGTAAAATAAATTATAGCTATTGTTTGTAAATGACCTCATTTACAAACTGTTTATTATAAATTTCTAGATATGAGTAAGTGCATGTTTCTGCAGCTTACCCTATTTATTCAAAAGTACTTTATGTAATTTCCTCTAATCATCTAGTAAAACCTAACTCATTTTTAAAATGGTATTAATATATGATTATTTGTTTTTAGTTCTAAATATGCTCTAAAGACAAAATAGATTACTATTTATGATTCAAATAGCTTTCAGAGCTATTAAAGGAAATATAAAAATTGTATTTTACTTTCATTTATTCCATATCTAATGTTCATGTCTTTTTTATTTTTTTGTTTTGTTTTTAATATATCTTTATTGATTTCAGAGAGGAAAGGAGAGGGAGAGAGAGATAGGAACATCAATGATGAGAAAGTCATTGATCGAGCCCACAACCTGGGCATGTGCCCTGACCGGGAATCCAACCCTGACCGCCTGGATCCTAGGTCAACGCTCAACCGCTGAGCCACGCCTGGCCAGGCTATTTTTATTTTTTAGTAGATCCAAGTTTCTACTTTACATCTTTCTACTTTATATTCCTTCTAACTAAAGATCTTCCTTTAGCGTTTCTTTTAGAGCAAGTCTAATAAAGTATTCCCAATTTTAGTTGTTCTGAAAGAGTATTTATTTCTCCTTCCTTCTACAAAATATTTACATGGGTACAAATATCTGGGTTGATTTTTTTTCCCCCCTGCTTCTAGGACTTTAAATAATTAACTTCTTTATCTTCTTGTTTGCACGGCTTCATGAGAACACTAATATACGTCCTCTCCTTCCACTATGGCCATTTTTTTAATCTGAATGCCTTCAAGATTTTATCTTTGGCTTGGGTTTTCAGCAGTTTAAATCTGATATTCCCATATGTGGTCTTTTTTGGCCTGTATCCTGTTCACTGTTTTGTTTTTGTTTTTTGTACTTCTTAAAACTGTGTTTTGGTGTCTATTACTAGTTTTAGAAAATAAAATTTAGACATTTCAAATATATCTTTGGCCTCATTCTTTCTTTACTGCCTGAGATTCCAGTTGCATGTGCATCTTAAAGTGCATTTATCCACACCTCTTGAATTCTGTTCTTTCTCCCTGTATTTTAACACGGGTAATTTCTCTTAGCCTGTCTTCATGCTCACTAATTCTTTGGTCAGTTGTGTCAAGTCTAAAAATGAGCCCATTGAAAACATTCTTCATTTTGATTTCTGTTGTGTGTTTTTTTGTTTCTAGTATTTCTATTTGATTCTTAGCTACATTTTTAATCTTTCTGCTTAAATTACCTATGTGATATTTCATGTTGTTTGATTTTCTATTAGAGCCTTTAACATTTTTATTTATTAAAATTTCCTGTCTTATAATACCAATTTCTGTATCATAGCTGGGTCTGGTTTGCATCTTCAGACTGTGTTTGTCTTGAAGACACAAATTATGCTTTGTGTGGAATGCACTTTTTCTTGAAAACCAAACATGATATTTGTAGAGTAGAAACTGAGGTAAGTACATATTGTTCTTGGAGATGAGAATGCTTGTTTTTCTGCTAGGCTTCTACTTTTGGGGTTGTATTAATAGAGTCAGAAAGTTTCACTAGATTTGAAACATGTTTATCTGCCCTGCACTTGAGGTTTGAAATTCTTATAATAATAACTTGTTTTTAGAGTGTGGGATAGTTTGTGAGGGTTTTTCTGCTCCTAGCTTGTATTCAGTTCTTGCCATGGCGTAGCTGCTCACCACAGAGTATATATCTCTTGTGGTTCTCCTTACTGTATTTCATGGTTGGTTTTACTTGAGTTTTGTTAACATGGTGATGGGGCAAGGGAGAGAAGCCTTCTCTTATGTCCTGATTAAGTCCTGACTTAGACCAGCACTGGCAACCCCGGTCCTAAGGATGTGGCAGTCACCTTCCTCCTACTGTAGTCCTAGGCTTACCATGTATTCTTGCCCTTTCTCCAAGGAAGAACTTAAGTGGTACTTATAGGGCTGCTATTATAATATTAGAATTTCTGTTTGTGCAAGAAAAAAATAAGCTTGATAAGAAATAAAAATAGCCTGTACTAATATGGTCAAAACACTAAGTTAGTAATTATGATTTTCTCTATCAACATTCTTTTAGTTCTTTACAAACAACTTTTCCATAACTCCTGTCTAATATAGAGATCAGTAGATTTGGGTATCTGTCATTTACTTTAATTGCCTTTATAAACCAAGATGAATGTCTATGTAGTTTATACAGAGTAAGAGGAGGCAAAACTCCTTTTCTGGAACAATGAATGACAGCCTAATACATGTTGAAATAAAATTATAATTTTTCTTGAAGTACTTTTATGAACTGCTCAGAAGGTATTTAAATAGTCAAGGAAAGCTATATATATTTCCTGGATGAAAAATATTGTGACACTATGCATAAAAATGATTGGCCATTTAAAAACTCATAACATAGATGAATGTCTTTAAAATATAAAATGAGAGAAAGCATTAAGACTCTGATGTTTTTATTACTCTGCAATTGGAGCCCTAAAATCTGTCCCTTTCCAGCATTTGCATTTTATTAACTAAGGAGACTATATTGAACATCTAAATCACATTGCTTTTTAAAAAAAAAACAAAAACCTACATCGGAGATATTGATGAGTATGCATATTAAGTTGGAAAATAATGTACAAAATATCACTTGTTCATAAACCTCTACATTAGGCTAAATAAATCACGTTCATGTACCTGAAAGTAGCATCAAAATATTTTATCACCTTTAAAAATCCAGCCTATACCATTTCAAAATTTTACCATTTTGACCTTACATTTTTACTGCCTCAGAAACTGAAATCTGTAATTACTACTTGCTAGCGTCCTGTTCTTGTGCCGTTACCCAAAACACAGAGACTATGCTTCTTATTAACATATGTCTATTATTTCATCTCAATGGCAAAAATAAAGATTGTTTTTATCTGATACAAAGTGTCTAACAAGCTACTTCCTGATGTTCACAAATTTTGACTAACTCACAATGATTTGGCTGAGTTAGAATCTCAAAGAGAAACAAACAAAATAAGGAATAAAACAGAAAATTAAATTGGGCTTACTTATATTTCATAGAAGTTCAGATACATGTAAACATATACTGAGATAGAAAACCTTCAGAGGCAATGAAAATAGAACTTTAGAACTTATTTGAAGAAGTCTCTCATGTGCTCTTATCTAAAATACATTAACTTTTTTGTAAATACTCCTGTTTTAATATTTATAGCAAGACATTGGGATGTATAACAGTAACAGCCAGGGGAAAAGTGCTGATATTCAATGGCAAAATTTTTGTTTCTTAAGATGTAGTGACTTACCCGTGAACTCTAATAACATCAGAAATACCTAGTATTTGAAAACTTTGATTCCATAATTCCTAGACACTGACAGTTAAACTGACCAGCCCTTAATCTCACTATATGATTAGCTGAAGTGATGTGTTAAACTTATCTATTGTATATTCCCAAAAATGGAATCGTTGGGTATAAGGCAGCTCCATTTCTAATTTTTTGAGAGAACTCTACATGGTTTTCCACAGTGGCTGCGCCAATCTGCATTCCCACCAACAGTGCAGAAAGGTTTCTTTTTCTCCACATCCTCGCCAGCACTTGATTGTTGATGTATTCATTTATTTGCGTGTATTTGTCCAATTCCACCAACACCACTTATTGAATAGATTGTATTTACCACATGTGTGTATGTTCTTGCCTCCTTTGTCAAACATTAACTGACTATACAGGTGCTGGTTTACTTCTGGGATCTTTATTCTGTTGCGTTGATCTGTATGTCTGCTTTTATGCCGGTAGCAGACTGTATTGACTACTGTGGCCTTGTAGTATAGTTTGATATCAGATAGCATGCGTCCTCCAATTTTGTTCATCTTTCTCAAGATTGCTGTGGCCATTCAGAGTCTTTTGTGGTTCCATATAAATTGTTGAATTATTTGATCTGGTTCTGTGAAATATGCATTGGTATCTTGATAGGAATTGCACTGAATCTATAAATTGCTTTGGGTAGTATGGATATTTTAACAATGTTAATTCCTCTTATCCATGAGCATGGTATATGTTTCCATTTATTTGAATCTTGTTCAATTTTTTTTTCAGTGTCTTTTAATTTCGCGAGTACAGGTCTCTACCTTTTTGGTTAAATTTATTCCTAGGTATTTTATTTTATTTTTTTGATACAATTATAAACAAGTATGTTTTCTTAGTTTCCCTTTCTGATAGTTAATTATTGGTATATAAAAATGAAACAGATTTCTGGAGATTTGTTTTGTGTTCTTGCTACTTTACTGAATTAATTTATCAGTTCCTATAGATTTTGGTGTAACCATTAGGGTTTTCTATATAGAGCATCCTGTCATCTGCAAAAATGACAGTTTTACAGTTTTACTTCTTCCTTTCCAATTTGGAAGCCTTTTATTTCCTTTTCTTATATGATTACTGTGGCTAGGACTTCCACCACTGTGTTGACGAGAGTGGTGAAAGTGGACATCCCTGTCTTGAGGGAAATACTTTTAGTTTTTCCCCATTGAATATGATGTTAGCTATGGATTTGTCATAGAAGGCCTTTATTATGTTGAGATATGCTCTCCCTATTACCAATTTGCTGAGAGTTTTTATCATAAATGGGTGCTGGAGTTTGTCAAAAGCTTTTTCTGATTCTACTGATATGATTATATGATTTTTATATTTTATTTTGGTTATGTGGTGTATCATGTTAGTAAATTTGCAGATATGATACCAACCTTGCATTCCCAGAATAAATTCCACTTGTTCATGGTGTATGCATTGCTGGATTTGGTTTGCTAATATTTTGTTGAGGATTTTAGCATCTATGTTCATCAGGGATATTGGTCTGTAATTTTCTTCCTTTGTAGTGTCTTTATCTGGTTTTGGAATTATGATAATGCTGGCCACATAAAATGAAGTTGGGAGTCTTCCTCTTGAATTTTTTGGAATAGTTTGAGAAGGCTAAGTGCTAGTTCTTCTCCGACTGTTTGTTAAAATTCACCTGTGAGGCCATCTGGTCCAGGACTTTTGTTTGTTTGAAGTTTTTTTATTACTTCTTCAATTTAATTAGTCATAATTGGTGTGTTTAGAGTTTCTGTTTCTTCTTTTTTTTTTTTTTTTTTTAAATATATCTTTATTGATTTCAGAGAGAGGAAAGGAGAAGGAGAGAGAGAGACAGAAACATCAATGATGAGAGAGTCATTGATCGGCCGCAGCCCGCAACCTGGGCATGTGCCCTGACCGGGAATCGAACCCCGATTGCCTGGATCCTAGGTAGACGCTTAACCTCTGAGCCATGCCCGGCTGGGCTCTGTTTCTTCTTGATTCCATTTTGGGAGATTGTATGTTTCTAGGAATTTATCCATTTCTTCCAGATTGTCCAATTTGTTGGCATTTCATTTTTCATAATATTTTCTTATAATCCTTTGCATTTCTGTGGGTATCAGTTGTTACTTCTCCCTTTTCTTTATTTTTCTTGAGGAGTCTGGTTAAGGGTTTATCAATCTTGCTTAGCTTTCTAAAGAACCAGCTCTTAGTTTCATTCATCTTTTGTTTTTTGTTTTTTTAGACTCTATTTTGTTTATTTCTTCTCTGATCTTTATTATTTCCTTTCTTCTACTCACTTTGGACTTTGTTATCTTTTTTATAGCTTCTTTAGTGTAAGTTTACATGGTTTATTTGAGACTTTCCTTATTTCTAGAGTTAGGCCTTTGATTCTATTTATTTCCTTCTTAGGACCGTTTTTGCTGTGTCCCATAGATTTTCTTCTGGTCAAATATTTTAGGTGTTTTTGAATTTCAAATATGAATCCCCTTTCAAAGTTGATTTATTATCATTATTTTTGAAATAATTTTAAAATAATGATAAAAATAAAGTATCAAGACACCAAGAAACTTAGAGATTAGTTAAAACAAGGTCATTGATTTCCTATTATTCTCTTTGCAAAATAATATTATACAATATTCTAACCTTGTGATATTTTTGTCTCATTTTTTGTACAACTTTGCATATATATATTTCTCTCCATTTTTATGAAGAGATGTATGGTTATTGAGTTGTCCCTCCTCCCCCACACAATAGGCATCTAGGGAGGAGCTCTGTTTCTTTTAATCAACTTCTGGGACAGAATTGATTGGCAGTGCTACTATCCATCCATAATTTCTGTAGCTTATTTGAAGACCCTTCAATGCACAGACATCTCATTTAATATAACAGTAAATGAAAAGCTGGGGAAAGCATGTTAAACAGAGAATTACCAGCACTTAATATTACATTTGTTGAAGGAAAAATGATATTTATTATTATTCAAAATGTCCATTCAGAGATGTGTGCAACATATTTGAGAAATAATAGTATGTACAATTAGTTATTCTCCTGTTCCTTTCTAAACCAGAAAACAAAAAATAATATTGCAAAAATATGTGGAGTCGTGGGTAGGATATCTCCCTATCTCCATAAGACTAACAAAATATCAAAATTAAAATATGTATTTTTTTCTAATATATATTATAATTAACTGAACATATTCAGTACTATTACAATAGTATATTTAAGTTGAAATAAAAATTGTGATATTTTATTTTGTTATTAGAGAAATTAGGTACTTGGTTGCTTACCTATTAAAGGTAAATATACCTGTAATGTGTTTTGAGAAAGTCATAATAAACAAAAATGCATTTTATGTTATTCACTTTAAATGATTTCTCAATTTAGGATCTAAAATTATTTGTCCATCCAGAAAGAGAAAAATAGCATTTCCATGATTATTATGAATAATAATTGCTTAAAATCTATACACTATTGTGAATCTGACAATGGTGCATAATGTTCAGTAGTAGTATTAGCTTTCACTTTACTTATGAATGGCTTCCCAGCTGTGATCCTTTGAAAATCAACAGGATTCTATTCAATACTCTATCAAGCATGTGGTCTCTTGAATAAGATACAGTTTATCAAACAAAGAAATTATAATAGCACAAGCATGCAAGAAATGATAATTTCTAGGGGGAGGAAAGATTTTAGAAAGAGTCTTTTAAAGGCATGCACTTAAAATCATCCAGCTATTCTATAATTTAAACTTGGTTAATGGGAATTATGACAAGGGAAAAATAATTTAGCATTGTTCAACTCTGTAATTTAGAGCTTATAAAAGTAATATTTATATATTATTTCAAAAACTGAAATTAAAAGCATGTATAATTAAATATGTATAAATATGTTAAATTTAATGAGGTAATATTTCCAAATTATATTTTTCATTTTCATATGAAAATTATATATTGTATGAGGCCATTTAAATCATCTTAACATAATATCATACATCAACATAACAATCTCATTTAACATTTTTAAAACATCAGTTATTTTCCTAGACAAAACAAGTGGCTGCTTAGCATTTTTGTTGCTTTTAATTAGTCTCAGTCTAAGTTAGTTTCTAAAATTTCTAACTGTTCCATCATCAAAAATTAAGAAGCAAGCAAGTTGCTTAAGAAATAAAAATATAGACACTTGAATAATGCAATACCTCAGGAATAAGTCCTGAGATAAACATAAATGTACATTTTTATTAATCAGCAAATGACTAGATTATTGTATCTTTTTATACAGTTCTCAGGGAAAATGTTATATTTTTAGGCTCAAACAATATACCATTGTTGATACATCAATGTTTAGAAATATATTCCTTCTTTTTAAAATAGACATTTCATCAAAATCTTCTTTCTCTAAATTTTTTGTTCATATGATTTGCTTTAGCACCGAGCTTAATCTATTTGTATTATTTCTAAATTCCTCTGTCTGAATTTTTCAAAATATTTTGAACAGTGGTATTTGTCTTCATTGATAATGTGTGGTTTACTGTAGAAACATGATTTTATTTTAAACATAGTTAAAATTTTATTTTTATTCTGCTTATCTATTCCATGACTAATGATCTTGGAAATGCAAAACTTATTACTAGGTTAACTCTGTGTTATCTCATACTCATGTCTTGCCTATTGAGCCACACATTCATTTTATTTTCTAAACTTGTTGATAATCATGACCTTTCCAATTATATGACTTCGACTTACAGTAAGTAATTACTCATTTTCATTCAAGCCAACACGTAATGTTTATGAACAGTCCTCAACTGTTCAACTTGGCAACTCATAGGGTCATTATATTTTCAACATTTATTAAAGACCTGCCACAGGACTTGGAATGTAAAGAGAGAATACAGCATATACTATATGTATAGTCCCTGCTTTCAAGTCGTGTGCAAATAATGACATGGAGAAAAGAGAGATGTCAAATACGATGAAAATAAATGTGTTTGGCTCTGTATCATTAGGAAAACCCATGAAGCATTCTCTAACTGCAGTGTAGATGCTGCTAATACTAAGGGTGGCATTTGCAGTTGAATGAAAGTCATGCAATGCAATGTAAAGTCTAGAACAAATAAATAATGGTGGTTATTTTCCTTTCTTGATTTTTAAATCCCAAGCTTCTGTAGCTTTGGGACATATGCACAAATACATTCTTCAACAATATTTTATTCAAAATTGAGAATTTTTAGCTTATTTCTATATTTTCCCACACTTTGAAGAAATTTTTATCATTTTCGATACATCAAATTCAATACTGTAAAAATTGTATCATTCCCCTGTTACGCAGTATCTACTTTCCATGTTAATGGATATGCTATTATATTTATTTGAAAGATAACATTTAGACCAGATTGCCTTGAGTTTGACATTCTCTACCCTTACTCAGATCATTTTATGCCTTTTGCCTCAGTGCATTGAAAACTCTTCCTATTTTCAAATATTTCAGTATAGCGTGAACATTCTTCAATATCTAGGCTAGAGTCACACTTCCCAAGCATGCATTCTATGTGTCTTTGCATAGGTTTTCTTCCCAATTAATTATATAAATAATCAGAATATTACCTGTCCTAAAACACCATAGATGTTATTATTGAGAATAGAGGTAATTTTTTTTCTTAATTCAATAATATGTTGATAGTATTTGACGATATAAAGATTCTATTCAGGCATCGATATTGAAATGTTAGAAATAGAAAAGTAAGCGAAAATTAAAAACATAAAGTTAAGGAATATTGCCGGCTATATTATGCAATGAAACTTCTTATACAAAAATTATTGTCTATCTCTTCAAGCTAAATGTTTAAGCTGCTTTGCAACACCTGCTAGAAAATTATAGGAAATGACAAATATTGGCAGGCATGCTGAAAACAACCACTCCAAGATGTGAGAGAATATCATATGCATAGAGAAAACACACTTGAATTTATGGAAGTGCCTGCCCAGCGTGAAATAATATGCACTGACCTAATGAGGTACTCTTTGTAGGATTTTATTTTTATTGTTCTAAAAACATTGCTAGTTACAAGAGTTAGTTAATGTTATTTGTTACCTCAATATATAGAAATGAAAGAAGTATATTTTAGTTTAAAAAACCATCAAGCTTAAATCGCCTTTTAATTTCAAAATAACACTTTTACCATCAGTTCAGAAGCTAAGTACAGTTCAAGTGGAGGAACAGCTGGCACAGATGTCAGGAATCCTGTGCTCTGTGCTGGTCAAAGCTGAAGTTCATATCTAGCTTTCCATGGAGCCTCCAAGGATCATAATGAGTGGTCACCTTGAAAGAAAGATGACAGATTTTGCATTTTTATTTTTTTACTAGTTAATTTTATGAAAACATTATACTCCTCCCATGCTGCAATGGCCATTTTGAATAGATAAAAATGTTGAGCCACATCTGTTGGAACCTATCAGCACCCCTGGGATGTGCCATAACAACCCTGCCGTGACATTACTATGAAGAAAAAATAGATGGAAAGAGTACTTAGATTAGTGTTTCATATATCTCACTACCAAACTTTAAATATAGAGAGAAACAATGAGTTAACACCAGATTTTAAAACCCTGTCAGCAAATGTCCTTTTTCAATATCACACGGTATTAGTATGAACAACTAATAATTGAACAAAATACATAAAATAAAATGTACCCTGTTAAAGCTGATACTAAAAGAAATGAAAGCAAAAGTTTAAATAGCCCCTGCCTATTATTTATATGGGACTAATAATCTAAAAATATTACCACAAAGAAAATGCCAGGCCTGTATGTATTCATTGGTAAAGTCCTTTGTATTTAAAAATAAATAAAAGTCACACAAAATCTTTCAAGACACAGAAGAGGGTGGAATAATTCTTAACCTGTTTATGATGCCTGCATAATCTTGAAACTAAAAGCTAAGCCATTTCAAGTGATTTCATGGAAAATTTCCATTCCAAAGAGAAAATGTTAATGTTTTAAAAATGATTTACTGTTGGCTATTCTGTATAATAGCTAACATCTTTCAGGGGAAAATAACAGTAGGAAAACACTTCTCTTGTGTGTCTTCTATCTGATCACCCACATTGCTATGTTAAGCATTGCTAACTTTGAAAATAAAAATGCACATAAAAAGTCTATAAATGAAAGTATACATTTGAAAATGTCATTATATAAGTTCCTGAAAACATGTTTTACTGTTGGAAATTTCTTTATTATCATACTTGAGTTTATCCAGTGCTTTGCCAGATGCACATTCATCTCAGAAAGTCATATTGAAAACACCACCACAACAACAGCACATCCAGTGAAACTTCATGCTCTCTACCCACCAATATCAGATAAACTTTATTGAAATCGACTAGGTCTTTTCTTCATATCAAAGTGAAATATCTACTGCCAGAAAATTAAGATAAAGTCAAAGTTGCCAAATGTTTGTTTTTCACAGATTATCAGCAGAAGGCTTGCTACTGGACTGTTGATAATTTGTCAGCAATTATTAATAGGTATTGATACTGACAAAGTTCCCAATGAGGTTTAACCTTTAAATAGCTCAGAATTCAAAACTCATCAGTAAGCAGTTGCTGCTATCATCAAATGCATCTTGCAGTTCTATTTTCTATGAAAGTGTTCATATTAAATAGAAATTTAAAAATCTAAATAGTGATTGTTTTTTATTTCAAAGTAGATTTTAATTTTTAAGAGTATCAATCAGAATAAACACAGATTGGTAATAACTTTAATAAAACAAGCAACCCCCCCAAAAATCTCAATTTTAAAAATGAGTCCTTATTCCCATAAATGTTTTATAAAAACATATTTTAAAAAGTTAAATATAAAAAAATACACAATATCTAATTTCAATCCTCTCAATAATAGTCTTTGGGTCAGTTGGTGACATGTCATTCTTAGCTAGGCTTACATCTTCATCTGGGGATCAACTGGTTGATTTGCTCATTTTAGGCTGCCCCACAGAGCAGCTGCTGCTATCATCACGGTGACTAGAGCAACCCAGTTATACTTCACATGTTTCTTACGTACTTCATTGGACAAATCTAGGCATATTCTCATATTGTTGACAAAAGTACTAGAGAAAGAAGAAAAATCCAATCATGTAGGAACATTTCAAGCTTGCATTATATCTGATAACATCCCTCTCATCAAAACAAATTGCATGACCAAGCCCAGTTATTCAGTAGTGGGCAAGTCAAAGTGTATGGCAAAAGAGAAAGTGTAATATAGGGGTCAGTGACACAATCTACTGTACCACCTCAAGGCCTTCACTTTTTTACTTAATTTTACATTTCTCATATCTGCATATATATATTGAGTCATATCAGAAAATTTGCAGTTAAATAAAGATTACAAGGTTAAATAATATTCTTTGTTTCTCTGTATGGTGATATATCTGCATAATCAATAAATAAAAAAATAAGAGATTCAATATGTTAAGAGAAGATTTTGCTGCCTTGGCCTGGTAGCTCCATTGGTTAGAACATCATCCTGATACGCCAAGGCTGTGGGCTCAATCCCCAGTCAGGGTGCATATAAGAATCAACCAGTGAAGGGATAAACAAGTGGACCAACAGGTCAACGTTTCTCTCTCTCTCTCTCTCTCTCTCTCTCTTGCTCTCTCTCCCCTCCTTCTCTCCATTCCTCTCTCTCTCTAAATCAATAATTTAAAAAAAAGAAGATTGTGATGTTGGGAAAATGCATGAATGTTAGTTATCAAAGAAAAATTTGCACACACAGGGAATAGTGGGTCAAAGCCCTGACTTTGTCCCAGGGAGCGGTCATGGAAGAGTAGTAGCTTGATTCCAAGCTATTTAAGCCCCAACTTGGAACCCAGGGGGTGGGGTACAGAGCAGTAGCAGTGTGGCACTAGTAATGGCAGGTCTAAACCCCAGCTTAGGACCTACAGGTGGGGCCCCGAGTAGCCGCAGCTCTAGTCTCCCAGGTGGTGAGGTGCTGGGGCATCCTGATGCTGGAGAGCAATGCACAGCAATGAATGATGCCCCTGGGTCAGGCCTCCCCTCTGTGACAGCTGCAGCCCCAGGCAGGACACAGAGCAGCAGGGACGCCAGCATCTTTGTCAGTTGGGCTCAGCTTTAGTGAAGACTGTGGGTGTCCACAGGAACAAAGACTACAAATGTCCATGGTGGTGAGCCTTGCTGGGTTTCTCCTGTTCTCCTTCACTCCAGGGAATGAAATCCCTCTGAGGAAATACTTTTTGGCACCAAGCTGCTCTGGACTGGGGGATGGGTGGTGCAAGTAAAATGTTTCCTGCACTTTTCTTTTCAGTCATCCTGGGTTTTGAGCTCTGCAGGGTTTCTGCCACTTCTTCCTTGTAATCCAGAGCTTTCCCAGAGCTATTTCACCAGTCTGCAGTTAGTTATTGTTTTTATGTGGAAGACAGTGTTGAGACCTCCTAGCTCTACACCTTGCTGATGTAACCTCCAAAACCAAGGTTTAACGTGAGAGTCCTTGAGCTAGGATTATGTTTTCTGAAGATAAAACTTTCTGCTCTCCAGTTTTATTGGGACAAGGTCTGCTCTCCACATGTATAAGCATATCAGTATTCAATACTGAGAGCCAATACCAAGGTGAAGTGAAAACACAACTGGGGCCATTTGAAAAGACTAAAGTTTCTATAGAAAGATTTAGCTGGCATCTCTCTATGAAACTTCTCCTTCAACATAAGAACTGAATCTTACCTATATGTGTATGCACAGTACTGAGCATATCATTTCATTTATCAGACACTTTATAAATCATTGTTGGAAAGAAATAAGGCAGGGAGGGAGGGATGGAGGGAGGGAAGAGGAAGGAAGGAAGGAAGGAAGGAAGGAAGGAAGGAAGGAAGGAAGGAAGGAAGGAAGGAAGGAAGGAAGGAAGGAAGGAAGGAAGGAAGGAAGGAAGGGACGGAGGAGGGAGGGAGGAGAGTTATTAAGGTGTAGTGGAAAATACATTAATTTGAGACCTAAATAGTCCTAAATTTGGATCTTTGCTAAAACAGTTATATATTTTCTGAGCCAAGGGAAACTACTTACTTTTCTAAACTTGGCTTGCAATTTCTAAAATTTGAGTAAAATTGCCAGAATTGTTGGAAGAATTAAATGATATGTCATGTGTAAAATTTTTATTTCAATATTACATCCAAATATGTTCAAGGAAAGATAGGCATTAACTTCTCTGTCTCTGAGGACGAATATATATTATGAAGGGGTCCTCCATTGTTTGGGATGCTTTATTTTGTAGGCTTTATTAAAATGATATATATGAATACATTTTATAAACCTAAAAGTAGTGTGGTATTCTTTGGTATTAATCTTAAATCATGTTCTTATGGTTCACTGGACCTAGGTTTCCTATACTAAGTCAAAACTAAGAAACAGAAAGGGGGAGAGAGCCCAGGACTGCATCTATAATGATCATCGAATGATCTATGATGTAGAAGAGCATTCAGTTTCAGTTCCTATGTAACTATGTGAATACTAGAAATAAATCAGTGCATTACATATAAAAACCTTTCCACAGTATTTCCTTCCATTCCTTTATCTCAAATAAACTTTTATTACAGTACCAAAAAATTCTAATATGAATATGACTGGTTAACATTCCATTTTAATATCTTTAAACTTGACCTTCCATAACATAGTGTTGGATCAACTGTCACTTTCAAATTCTTTTTTAAACATGGATTTCTTTATTTATAAGACCATGATAAACAATTGATTTAGAGAGTACACACATCATCTGCTTTAAAGATAATAGAAATACATTTCAGGCATTGAAAATATATATCTAAAGACCTCACAATGGGTAAATAGGATATAGACTACACAAGTTAATCTTTTTCACCCCTTAAAATAACTAGCTGGTAGCTTATTCAAATATTCTTTTGATTATCAAATGTATTTTTACTGTGCCTTTATTCTCTCATTCTTTTAAAAATCTCCTACAAAAGACTTTCTTTAAGAAAGTTGTTTTATTGGGTTTAGTGTCAATTTAGTTTTTTTGAGATTAGTTTCTTTTCTAGTTTATTTATTGTAGACATTATTTATTTTCCTTAGAAAGTGTAGCCTCAGGGTTTCATGACAATAGTGCTATATTACAGAATATAAATAGGACTTTACTCTCCCATTCCCCCTCAACCCCCATATATTCATTTCTAATGACTGAAAAGCATGCAGAGACACTCAAAGCTATATCAGAGTTTTGCAAAGTCCTGATTTCCAACATGAAAAAAGAACTCTAAATTGGAACCCATTACTTACAGTTCATTTATTTGCTAGTCTAGGAAGAAAAAAAAAGAAAACCTCATTATAAGTCAGCTTTGTCTTACACATACCGGAAATCTTTCATCATTATGATGTAGCAGTTATTTTGAGTAAAAAATGAAATTATTCTTTTAGCAGACTGCCATCCTCTCTACTTATTAAGCTGTGTTAGAAGTACATTTCTTACAGAAAATGCCAATGTCTGATTGGATTTTCAACACACTACACTGAACTGACTGCGTGTTAAATTGACTGAGTTTTCCAAGTTATCTTTTTCTTCATCCCATTTTTTTTTCCTCTTTAACTTTAGAAAATACCAAGAACATGTGCCATTCTATTTGCATTTTCAAAGTTCTGCCTTATTATAGGTTCTATGAGACCGGAAACAGGATTTGGTAAATTTGATCTTATATTACTATGATTTAAATTGTGTAGTTCTTTGTTACGTGAATGAACACGGCAGGTGCTTTAAAATGATGCATAGTAAAACAAATTCTGTTCAGAACAAAGGTAATAGTAAAATCATCATCATATATATATATTTTTTATGTAGACTGCTGAAAAACTCACTTCACATAGAGCAAAATATAGATGATTTTTACTTTTTAAAAAAGAGAGCGTCAAATTTTCCTTAGGAAAGAAATACATATTGGTGAAAAAGCTTTGTGAAGAATTTAACAAGGCTAACTCTACACTTAGCTACCCAGTGAAACAAGAGCGCTGAAGGAAAAGACAGAAGGGCAAGTCACAGCCACCCAAGGAATTAATGGCAGCCATACAGTCCCCTGGCCGCGACTCCTGGCCTGCCAGCGGCCCGGCTACATGTAACGGAGGTCTCATTACATCTACCCCATTTTACAAAAATACATATTTAATTGATTAAAATCTATTGAAGACAAATAAATAAACTTTGCATGTAGAATCACACCTCCGACAGCTTTGATGATTTTGCCGCACGTTTAGCAGCGAGGCAGCGTGGTGTGGTCATGGCACAGGGCAAAGTTTGCAAAACTCAGCTGCCTATAAAAACCTAAACAAAAGTTGTGCTGTGTTGAAAGTAATAGTAATTAAATACATATTTTACTCACCTCCTTGCAAAAACCTCAAATCGTGTCTTTTGTTTGTTTTTGTTTTAAGATTGCTGTCTTTAATGCTTATTATGGAACATTTCAATCAAAATGAGAGGGAATAGCAAAATAACTACCGACATCTAATTTTGCTTTCTCTTATGCCCACCCGACCTTTTTCTCTGCACAAATGTATTTTACAAACAAACCCCAGACATTGTACTAGTAGACAATACTTTCACATAATTACATTAGCCATCATTGTACTCAGTGAAATTAACTGTAATTTCTCAATATCATCTAAAGTCAGGCTGTTATCCGTAATTTTTAAAATCATACTGAATAATTTGTTTTAAAGTTGTTTTGTTTTAATTAAGATACAACTAAAACTTTAAAAAAAATTTTGGTTGATATAATTTCTTAAGTTGTATTATTTTCAAATGGGGGGAGGAGGAGGCATCTAATACTTTCAACAATAAAGAGAAATTAAAAAAATAAATAAGTAAAACCACTTTATTGAGGTATAACTGACATACAATAAGCTATACATATTTAAACCGTACAACTTTATGAGATTCGGCATATACTTATAAAATCAAGATAATGAATGTGTAGAGTTCCCATTAATCTCTGAAGTGTCCTTTAATCTCCAGCCTTTTCCTGTCCCTTCTCCCGCCCCTTGCCATCTGCATTGTTGGATACATTGTGTCCCTCCGGCGGACACCTGCACAGTCAGTGGCCTTGCCTCTGAGCTTTACCTTTTAATGCAGCCAGTGTCTGCCTGGGGCTTCCTTTAAAGCTTCAGAAAGCCACTTTCATCCTGGGTGGAAAACTAGAATTAAGGGCCCTAAAATCCAATCTAACCCCGGGAATGACGGCTGTTGGTGCAGAGACACCCCCTGCGCAGCCCTTTGCATGACCTGCCTCTGGTGGGAGCTGCGCCCTTTCTCCAGCGGTCACACTGCCGGGATTGGGCTCTGGTTCCCCCACGTGGCGGCTGGTTCCTAACGCAGGCTGCAGGCGCCTTCCTCCCTGCCCACTGGCCTCTCCCCCTCCCTGTCCCTGCACTGCGTCTCTGTCCCCGCATCAGCTGCTGAAGAGGCCAAAGGAAAACATTTGTATAACAGATTTTTCTTTTGCAAGGTTAGGTTGATTCTTAAATTTATTTAACGCATTCCTCCAGTTCCCTTCTACCATTAAGCTCTTATTAACATTAAATGTTTTATTATGCTTTTCTTTGGCTATGATTACTTCATAAATGGGGCTGCATAGTTCTTATTTCATTACATTAGGTGACATTTTCTTAGATTACTTCACCTATTGTCAAGATTGATCAGGGGATTATGTGGCATCAGAATGACTCAGAAAGTTATACAGCAGAATTTACTTAATATTATTGGTTTCCATTGATGATCTTTGCCTAGATCCATAATCTTATGAAAGGTTTAAAAGGGTGATAATTTAATTCAATCATCTTCTGTATTTCTTAGGCCTGATTTGTTCATATTTCCATTCCTTGAAATATAATAATTAGAGGAAAGGCAGGAAAAATTCTCAATAGTTTACCTTTATTTTTCAATTTTCAGGAAAAAAACCTCATATATATATATTCATCTTAGAACAGCAGAATTCCCTTTAAATTGACTCCTTTATCTTTTACATGACACCAGCAGCTTTTGGTAACTTCCTGGTTTTAACTTTCATATTTTCTGTACCTCATCCGGAACCAGCCTTTACCTTGTTCATTTTAGTGGAAAACGCATTCAGAGACCACAATCTGGGCAATAGACTGTTCATTACTACTGGATTATTAGCACTTTTAAATCTTTTTATTGACCAGGGAAAAGATATGCTTGGTGGGGGGAGTGTGTTTTTAAAATCTATTCTATTCTACTGCCCTTTTTATTGTTAATTTTATATGTTCACATATTTGTCTTTGACATGCTTGTCATTTAATGGGGAATATTATCATTATTACTCTTTTGCCAATCAATGTCCTTATTGAATTTAGATAGAGGACTTCATATAAGCCTAAACAATCTTCTTTTAGAATTCATTTACTATGTCTTCCATTCATCTAATACTGAGCATACAACTCGCATTTCATTACAAATTCTTGAGATATATTTGATAGATAATATTATAGTTGAAAATATTGAGGTTGAGAAAGTTAAGTAACTTGCCTGAGGTCACTTATCTTAAAAAAAAAAAGATGACCTGTAATCCTTGTGAGTCTCAATTTACTCATATTACAGTTTGTTCCCATTCTAAACATTTCACAGCCAGGTTAGATATACTTCTGTTGAAGAAGTCTATAGCAATCGTTACACCCTACTTTTAACTATGCATATCTGTAACTGTCTGCCAGCCTCTCCTCTCTCCGCTGTCCAACCTCTGCCACTTCTAAGATTAGGTCTTAAAATCTTGTTTTCTGTCCACAATATCTTATATATTGCATACATCTAATTAAAAAGCATGTTTAATTTCTTTTCTTTCAGTTGGTGCCATCATTATATCAGAGATAAGTATGATTTTATATTTCTAATATTCAGGCTTCCTGACTTAAGCTTTTCTACTAAATAATCTAGTATTATAGAATTAGTGCCAGCTTTGGAAGTCAAAAGATCTGAGATTAAATTCTGATTCACTTGCTAATTAATTGTGGGACTTATATAAACTACCTAATGTTCACAGCCTATTTTTTTTTTTTTTTGTATTTGTTTTGTTTAATCTTTAAAAGAGAAAAATTAACATTATAATATATAATATCTAGCAGTCTGGTTCCTAGATACCAAATTCCATAGATCCTAAGACATATTTCCTCCCCACATTTTGACATCTGTGTAATCTAGATAGATAGCCAATGTCACTTAAAAACTGCTGGCAGCCAGGGTGCAGGCATGACATAGATTTTATTACATGGACATGCATAAACATGGCTAAAACTGGAGAATCAATAAATTCCTTTCCACTATGCCTTGTTTTTTATAATTTTCCTCTGCTATAGAAAGGGGAAGCTTAATCTTGTCATTTTAAAAAATCCTCGCCCAAGGATGTGTTTACTAATTTTAGAGGATGAGGGAGGGAGAAAGTGAGAGAGAGAAGCACCGGTCAGCTGCCTCCCTTGCTGCACCCCCGCTGGGCATGGAACCCGAAACCTGGGAATGTGTCCCGACTGGGAATCGAACCTGCAGCCTGTGGTTTATGACGACACTGCAACCCACTGAGCCACCCAGCCCGGGAAATACTGTTTTTATTATTATGCTTATGTTTCTATAACTGAGATAATATTGTATGTGATATTAATTAATTGTATGAAATAGTCTTTAATAATTTAAATGAAGTGTGATGCTATTGATGACATGTAATTTAAGCTAAAATTTTACTAATGACTGTATTTTGAAACATATCTTCAGATTAATGTAACACCACTTTGTCACAGAGGGATAGAATGATATATCCTTATTATCATAATGTGAAGAATGACACACATCTGTTGTGAATCCTTTTAAATGAAATCATTTTTGAAGCCTCTTATAAGTACCTGGAAAGCTCTGTTAATGGAACCAATTATTATTTTGAAATTGCTCCAGCTTTAAAGTAAACCGTATAACCTACTAAGCATCTTTAAAAGTGAGGCTTCTTTTCTAGACATGATTCATTACCTTCTCATTTCTCTTTTTGGAGTCACTTCAATGTTAATTGCTTCCTAGAGTTAGCATCGGCCTCAGGAAGGAGTTACTGCTAAGCAGCACATGTGGAATAAGTATCCTAAACCAGCTCCTCGTGCTTTTGAGGCCCATTGGTCTTTATCTGTCTTATATTTCTATTGATCTTGATATTTAGATTGCATTAGTTCTATTAATAAATAATAGCATCATATATATGCTCCTTTAACTATTACTTTGAAAATGTATGACCAGAGATTCAATAACTATTTTTAAAATTGAAATGAGTGACAATTGTCCTATAAACACTTGGCACCTATAACCTGGAGATGCATTATAGGAAACATTTTTTTCCCCCAAAAAAAATAATCTTTATCTTAGGAAAATGACCAACCAATAAAACTTAGTGATGGTACAGAAGGTGGATTCACTACATTGTACTATATGGTAAGTGTCTAGATGAAAAAACATTTCTCAGCCTTTATATTGTATTTCCTGTTGGTGTAAGGTATAAAGGTTATATGTTCATTCATTTTTTTGTTTTAATAAACTCAAACTTTTTTTCCTCTGAAATTGTAAGATTGATACTTCAATAAATAGTCAGCTATGAACATGGAGTGCATAGATTCTTTCTGATTGGTGTTTCAGGATTCTTAGGATATGTTCTTAGAAGTGGGATCACTGGGTCAAATAGCAGTTCCATTACATTGAGTTTTAAATACTGTTTCAAATAAGTACTTTGATCTAAAATCTTGATTTGAGGTGTTTTATATTTTTAGCTTAAAAATATTATTTTTATTTATAGTAAATAAAATTTACCATACAATTAAAGTTTTGTATATATACATGCATATATGTGTGTATATACATATGTCCATATGTCCATATCTATATATAGTTATAAAGGGAGCAGGGAAAATTGTATAACACTTGAATATAAATGTTTAATATTCTGTCATTTGAATTTATAAAATCCTATTGAAGTGTCATTATTATGTGCTTTTATTATTATTTTTTTTTCATTTTTACAAGCTCTGGAGAAAGAGTAGAAACACATTTAGCTCTTGAACATAAAGGCTCAAAGGAAATTCCTAAGTATGCTGTCTCATGATCTAAAAGTAGTTTCCTTCCTCTTGTAAGTTAATCAATACCCTAACTTGAAACCTTGTATTAGCACTAATTCCTGGAGACAGACAGCTCTCAGCTTGGCTGCCTTGGATGCAGTGTTTCTTGTTATTAGAAACATCCTCAGGCATATACTGGAAATTCTATTAAGAGACATGATATTACCTGATTAAGTTCTACTACATGCAGGGGAACAGTTGTTAATATATTTTGTCACAACCTGTTCCTTGTAATGCTGATGCTGACTATGATCAGATATAAATATGAAAATATTTATTTTTCTGATACATATATAAGTGATATATGTGTTAAGCATATATACAGAGGCTGCATAAACTTTTATTCTTTCATAGAACAAATCTGAACTAATATATTTATATACTCTTATTTCTGTGCCATCAGCTTCTTAAATAAAATAGAATCAGATTCCATGAAAAAGCGGCTATAATTTTTATACTAGTTTATAATACATTTCTGAATAATTAAAATATAGCAGTCTCACACAATTTAATCAGGAAACTACAAGTTCATTCAGGCGTAACATATGCCTTTTCCCTTCCTTTCCCCAGCGCTCTGCAGCAGTCAGATCAGCCATCAATTTCTGAAATGCTCTTTTCCTGTGGGATCATGTGTCTTAGCAAGTATGTCCAATCTGTCAACAACTGGAACCTGTTGATATTAAAATCTATATTCCCCAGCCCATTGGTACTTCTTCAAGCATCCTGTTATGTGTGACCTTGCCCTGACATGTGTTATGTCACAAATGCTATACTCTCCTAAAAACAATCTTGAGGAAAAGGTGGGAAAATGTATGGAAAAAAGTCAAGATCACGGTTCACATTCTTTCCCCAATGCATCTCAGCTACTCATTGTAAATTGTTTCTCCTTACACTATTTTTCTTTTCTTCAGAAAAAAATTCCCTGACTTCTGTCAGTATCTGTCATAAAATGTTCAGTACACTTCAAGTTTGTCACGTTGTTCCAAGTAAAGGGAAGTAATACTCAAAACCTTGCACAGGATGCACCTGGGCTTCGTTTTTTAGCTCCCTACTGGCAGAGGAGACACAGAAGACAGAGCAATAGCTTCCCGATCACTTGGCATAGCAAGTAGACTCCCTGAAGTGCATACAACCCCTGAGAAGGAGCCGCAGATATCATACGAAGAGGATTTCAGAAAACAGCATTAAATGGATCATTTACATTAACCCTCAAATAGGTGTGTGTGTGAATCAGGGAGCAAGTTCTGTGTAAGGCTGTGTCTAATTCAATTATTGGTACTGGAAAAGTTAGACGATACAAAGAAATGATTTGGCTCTCTCTACCCAAGGGAGACATATATATTTTCAAAAGTCAGACATGGAAAGTAGAAAATATCTTAGTAACCAACCCTAGGAATGACTATGAAGCTATTTCTTATTACATATTTCTCAGTTTCCATCAGTAATACAGTAGCATCCAGTTAAAAACTGCAATAAATATAGGCCTATATCACACGCATATTAGTGCTGGATATATATTTTACTTTTATAAATCCCAAAGAAGAACTGGATTAACCTTATATCTTCAATTCATAATTTCAGAAAAGCAAGCATATTTTCAACATTTTCTCTCCCACCCTCCACCGGAAGATGAAAAAGCCTAAAACTTCACATTGAAGGACTGAGTCTAACTCACATTTGTGTGTGTGTGTGTGTGTGTGTGTGTGTAATGAAGATAAAATTTTATAGCATACACCATTTTAAAGTATATAATTCAGTAGCATTTAGTGCATTTGAAGTTTTGTGACAGCACCGTATTGGTCCAGTTGCAACACATTTCCATCTCTCCAGAATACCCCGGCCCCACTAAATGGTCACCTTTCCCTCTCTTTCCCTCATGCCCTGACAACCATTCATCTGCTTTCTGACTCTGGATTTACCTATTCTGGATATTTTGTTTTAAAGGAATCATACAATATGTGAGATTTTGTGTCTGGTTTATATCACTTAGCATAATGTTTTAAAGGTCTATCCAAGTGGTAAAAATTATCACTATTTCACTTTGTTCTATGGTTAACTAATTGTATGCACATACAAAAATTTGTTAATACGTCTGCCCACTGATGGACATTTGAGTTGTTTCAACCTCTTGGCTATAATGAATAATGTTGCTATAAACATTCATGTAAAAGCTGGGCAGGAAGACCTACATAAAAATATAGTCAAATAAGTTTTGTACAGAGAATCTCCAAAAATTTTATTCAAACTAAATTAAAAAATATATTGGCCCAGAATATGGTCGAATTTTTTATCCTATTATTTAGAAGAACAAAATTATGTTTGTTGGTTTTTTTAATTTAGTCTGAATGCTACTGTTCTAGCATTTTGATTTGGGTATAATTATCCATCTTTCTTAAATTACGAATTAGTTTTGTTTTTGCTCTTTAGACTTGGGTTATAGACTTCTTCAACAAGCCACATTTAATAGCTCTTAAAATGCAATTAATAGTATCTACATTTTCTAGTTTCTGTGTTCTTCTTTATACCAGGAATAGAACTGCCTTTTGTTCAGGGAGTCTGGGCCCTCTTAAAGACAAATATTGTAAAGATCTAAATTCCTGGCACAGAGATACTCCTAACAGTGTATTTTTTTAATCCCTTATGTAACATCAAAACAAAACTAAACTAAACTAAAACAGCTGTTTTGTTCTAATAATTATTTGTTAGAGCCAAATATTTTAGATAAAACTAGTGAAAAAATACTTTTTTTCTAAAAGTGAGTTTCTTTGGGTTATTTTCTATGTTGTCTCTCTTTTTATTAATAGACCCTGGGTGTATTAATTATTTGGTTTGGTTTGCTTTAATCAAATCTTAAAAATAAACTGGATCATAGCATAACAAACCAAATAAAAAAACATTTAGGAAAATAATTTTGATAATTACAATTGAAATAATATTTACCCTCTGACTTTGATGTTGACCATATAAATCTGAATGCTTTATGTTAGTTCAAGCATCTATAATAATCAGATTACAAGAGTGGATTTGAAGCAAAATTAAAGAAACTTTGCAAGACAATAATCTGTAATGCCGGGACTGTGACACAACCCATGCTAACTCTAACAGATTCTACATGTAATTTCATATTCACCAACTTTAAAGTACAAACTAATAATAGTGAATTATTTGCCATTATTGAAAGAATATATCACCCTACTTCACCCACTCCCTATTAAAAAATAAATGATTAAAAAGCATTGGATAAGATATATCTGTGTAAATATCATTATGCATTAGGTGCAAAACATTAAAACTATTTCAAAGATAAATACCTTAAGATTGTGTCCTTTATTTCTCAGTAGATGGAATTTCAAAACCCTCTCAGAGAAAACAATTAAACTTACAGGTATTTGTTATGGTTTGAATTGTGTCACACACACAAAAAGATATATTGGGGTTCTAACCTTTAGTATTTCAGAATGTGACTTTACTTGGAAATGGGGTCTTTGCAGAGGCAATAATTTAAGATGGAATCATTAGGGTAAGCTTTAATCCAATATAACTCATGTCTTTATAAAAAGGGGAGACTTTGGAGATAAAGAGGTCCATATAGAGGAAAACAATGTGAAGAGACACATGAAGAAAATGGCCATCTACAAAGACAAAAAGAAAGACCTGGGACATATCTTTCCTTCACAGTACTTCAGAAGCAACCAATCCTTCCAATACCTTGTTTTCAGACTTCTTGCCTCTGGAACTATGAGAGGATTGCTTTCTGTTTTTTAAGCCACCAGTTTTTGGTACTTTGTTATCACAACCTTAATAAACTAATACAGTATTGTAGACAATAATCTAGAACTTTCAAGTCTAACAGACACTACATCCAAGAGTAAAAACTCTTATTCAAGTTAAGATAAATAAGTAATAGTGCTATTGTATTATATTAATAGAAACCAATTTATGATACTATTTTTTATGAGATTCCTCCACATATTTATTTTCTTTTTATCTAAAGAAAGCAATTTCCAAATTCTCCCATTCAAATAGAAAAAAGAATTAGCCTATATAATCCATGGGTATTGGTTATTTGATTTTCACTTGGTAATTCATGTCTTCCCCAGGTTTTATCCATATATTTACATATAAATAATATTTTAATGTTGACTTGAAATTGCACTCTACCTTAATTTTAATTATTTTTATATTGGTAGCTTAACCTCTTTCTTGTCTCTAAGTTTATAGCCTCTACTTTCTTGATCAATTTGTGGAGTATGCTTGTGCATGCCTGCGCACACTTTGAGACATCCACACATAGTCTGCTGTTTTCTGGTTGTGTGCTCTTGGTCAAATTACATACTCTCTCCTTGAAACAATGTATGCAAATTTAAAAAATTAGTTGGCAAGTGGATCCCAGGTGGAATTCAGATTGTGACAAAACACTACCTGTATTACAAATTCATGAGATTTTATCATAGGAAGTGGGAGGAAACGGTGCTGACCTATGTGACTTTGAAAGTGAGAAGAGATTGTAAAACTAAAGGCAAATGTAATTTTACATAAGCACTGTACTGTACTTCGCCAAGTTTTTCCCCCCACAGGGTACAAGTTAACAATTCTGAAACCATTTTATAATTGTTCTATACTTTAATAGAACAATTAATGGCTAGTGAATGGTCAGAGCCAGGTGCTAGAGTGGGGGGTTGAAATCGAGGGCGACTATTCATGTGGCAATTGGGCTAAAGTTGGAGTCATCAATATGAATCACATTTAGCTTAATATACATACAGATGGGTACACATAAGTATATTTAAAGCTATGTGCATATTCATAGGTTAGTACACATACATGTATTTCCTTGTTCTGACTTCTGAGAGAACCTAGAAGCAATGACATTTCAGTGACCAATATTAGTTTCAAATACTGCTTTGAAATATTGCTTTGATAATGCCTTAAATATACTCTAAGGTTAATCCTTTAGTTTTTATCTTTTGCAAATTATATACTCTCTCAGAGATTTCCTTTAAATCCATTGTTTGTACTACCCGATATATCTCTAATTTAATACACGTACTTCAGTACTTAAAACATTTTATACACTTCCAAAAGGTGCTTTTCTTTCTTTCTTAAATAATGACAAATCTTACATAAATGAGTGTAGAATTCTCACTAAGTTCCAGATAATTATATTTAATTTTCCATTGGATTTTTCTACTTTGATATCTCACAGCTACCTCTAATTAATGATTTAAACTTCTGCTTTTCCTCAGATCTACCCTCCCACCACATACAAACATATCTGTGTTACTTTTCACTGGCACCACCATCTGCAAAGACATTCTAGCCATGTGGTTTGCTTCCGCTGGACTTTCACACCTGATTTCCTCCCCTTGATGTGTACACATAAGACTTTATATTGTAAGAGCTCCTAAATGGTTTTCTTAACAATATCACCTCTGAGATGGACTCAGAAAGTGAGTAGCCGCAGCTCTCAAAAACACTGTATGTCTTCCTTATGGATTTTGGATTTTGGAACTTCACTCAAATTTTTTTCTTTACCAAAAATTTTAACTGTACACTTTTTTCCATGTATCCTCTAATGGTATACCTATAGAAAGACTTCATAGAGGTATATGATCAACTTTCAGTATACATTCATGACACAGAGTAAGCAATCATGAAATTTGATGGAAATGATTAGTTATTTAATGTGTTACAAATGTTCAAAATAAAAGTTTCACAGTAATAATATTCTCATTATAAAATGAATACAAAGCACATAGCAAAATGCCCAGCAGGTGCATGTTTTATGCAAAATTTATCTAGTATCTTTTCCATTATGATAAAAAAACAATTTTGTTTACAGCTAATAGATGGGTCATTCCAGATCTGTACTGCCCTATACTCTCATAGTGTATTTAAAGGAATATCATTGCAATTATTTATTTCTTTTTGTAAATGGATTGGTGAATGGAAAAGTATTTCTACAAAATAAAAGTCTGCTCAATGAAAGGATGTTATACACACACATGCACACTTACATATATATATATATATATATATATATATATATATATATATATATATGTTGCATACAGCTAAAGGTTTTATTTCTCCAACACTAAAATACTAAAATATTCTGAAGCAATTGAGAATTCACTTTAATAATCTTGATATAAAGCTATACTAATAAGAATTTTCAATTTTATGTGGAATTAAAACCTTGAGAAAACATGCTACTCCACACAATAACTTAAATTTTTACCTTACCCTCTTGAATGTGCTTCAAGATTTATAGATTCTGACATTCTCCCTACAATACCTATTATATCCAGCCAGTGAGCACTTAATTGATAATGATAAAAATCATGTCTGTATCTGTGGCATATGCTGAACATCTGTTTCAGGCTATAATTTTAAATTTATGTCTTGTGCTTAAAACTGGGGCATTGAAAGAATGTTTTCATTTTTCAGGTTATTTTTTTAAATTTTTGGCTGAGCAATGAGACTAAAATTATAGTAGAGACTTTCACTCTAAAACTGTGTATCAAATGAATATAAAAGAAGCACAACCCATTTAATTATAAAAATTGATCTAGAAAATATTTCTGTTTCTATAATTTGTATGTATCTATAAACATTTATCTTTACAATCACGTGGGCCTGCATATGTAATTTGCCTTTCAGACACATAGTCACAATTCACTGATAAGTAAAATGTTAAATTGAAACCTATATGCTTACCTTTTCTTATAACTATAGTGAAAAGGAAAAGAGAAGGAAGTTTGAAAAATTCTTAACAAGCTGTTTTGCCTTGGCCAAAATTAATGTACTTCATCTCTTAGAAACCAACGAGACAGCCCATGTTGTGGACTTTTTCTTCTATAGTGTATCCCTTTCACCATATTTTGGTGAAAATCACCCTGTATGTCCTAAAGGAAAATTTCACACTTCATTCTATGTATGAATTAATAATGTATAAGTAAACATAATTTAGGATATAGGTATATATAGATGATATATAGCTATAGATATATATAGATATAGGTAGATCTAGATAGCAATGATATAGATATAGATATAGATGATATAGATATAGATATATAGATATATCTATTCCATCAATGTGATTCATGATGAAAGGTATCTTTACCATACATCTAGAGGTAAAGAAATTTGATTATTAACTTCTAGTTTTAAATGACACCTCAATGCAAAATTTAGACTACTTTCCCCTAAAACATGTTATAAAACTAAAATGAAATTCTGCCTTCAAATTGCCTATGAGGAAACTAACTAATTCTTACTTGTTGAATATGTACTACAGAAACAGAGGAGAGTAGCGGGGTGGATATAAACATTGTAAGTTGGAATAACATTGCAAATAAGACTAAACATATACACCATGATAATTGTGTATATTATCTATAAGTAATATATCAAAGTATACAAGGTAATTTTATTTAAAAATTAATTAGTTTACCATAAAATGTATAAATTTACATCACATAAACCTGCTAATGTGCCAATACAATAGACTGAGGAGTGAGGAAGTGGAAGAATTGACACCTAATGTAGATGCTGAATTTCTTTTATTTTCCCCTCCAAATGAAACACTCATTTAGTTTAATGATTACCTGCTTACAAATACAGGCTATAAGTAGGATATAACTGCAAAACCAGCTACATCAAATATAATGTTGTTGAAAGTTTATTTAAACTACTCCATGGTATTGTTGCCTTGGAAACCATTTTGCTTGGCCAAGGCAGCCTGCACAGACCTTAATGTGACACTAGCCCCCTCATGCAAGTGTGTGCTCTAGATAACAGCACACAGATTCACAGCATATATAGGTTCTTTTTTCAAAATTTTTTTAAAAACATATCTTTATTGATTTCAGAGAGAGGAAAAGGGAGAGAGAGAGAGAGATAGAAACACCAATGATGAGAGAGTCATTGATCAGCTGTCTAGCCCACAACTTGGGCATGTGCCCTGACAGGGAATTGAACCCCGATCACCTGGATCTTAGGTCGATGCTCAACCACTGAGCCACATCTGGCCGGGCCAAATATAGGTTCTTGATATGATTTCCCCAACAGCCCTTGTAATCAGTAGTCTCCCCTGCCTCCCAGGGCCTTCTCCTTGCACACCCCTCAGATAAGACCCCCTTGGAGCTTACCAAAACCCAGAACTGTTTGGGTAGAATTGACTAATCTAGCCTTAGCCCAGAACGCCAAAGCATTCCACTCATGGACAGGATTAAAGGCACATGCTGTAGCCCCGATTGCTTCCTTCCTGCACTCTGCTTTGACTTCTCCACGTGGCTCCTTGAAGCCTGCCGTACACCGGCTCCAGGACCTCTGAGTAACATCTCTATTTCAGTTTTTCTTGTCGTCTGCTGTTGAACACAGCTCACCATCTAGCACCCTGTGCTTCACTTGACAGCTGTAAATTTAACAGTCATAACAATGTAAAATAATTAAGAAGCATAAAGAAAACTGTTGAAACTACAACAGTCTGTGAACATCCAGCCCAACTCACTGTATATAAAGAAGTTGAGGTCCAGAGCAAGCAATGAATTGGCTCAGATTTACACAGTTGGTTCTTTGAAGAATTAGGTCTTCTCTCTTCCACCCAGGCTTTGTCTCTGTTTCTGGACCTTTTTCCCTGGGCATCCCCTTTCTTGAGCACTTAGTTCACAGATCAGCACTTCATGGTTCAGGTTAAGTGTTAACATGATCTCACTCATATACGAAATCTAATGAAGAAAATAAACTGATGAACAAAACAGACCCATGGACATGGGAACATGCAACAGACTAATGAGCCTCAGAGGGAAGGTGGAGGGCAGGGAGAGATTAACCAAAGAATTTGCATGTGTATATACCTAATGCACCGACAATCTTGCAGTGAAGGTCTGGGGTGGGAGTGGGATAGAAGTGGAGGGGGTCAGTGGGGGAAAAAGGAGACATCTGTAATACTTTCAACAATAAAGATACCTTTTAAAAAGAGAGAGGGAGATGCTGGCCACTTAAAAATAACAGTGACTTCCCCTCACCCTTACCAGTTTCTTTTTTAAAAAAATATAATTAACCTGTTATTTTGTTTGTTGGTTTGTTTACAGTACTTATTGTCTAAAATTAACTTGTTTGTTTTCCTCTGGATCTGTCTCCGTCTTTCAACATCTTGGGAGCAGGGCATCCCCTCTCTTGTTTCCAGGGTCATATCACTGTAGCCTGGAACAGTGACATATAGGAAGAATTTAATACATATTTTTGTAATGACTTGTTGACATCTAAAATATCACCTCATCAGAGGCTTTGTATCACCATTCTGTCTAAAGTAGTTGCCCCCAGTTTGTCACCAAATCTTGCCAGGTGCTACTATAACTGAACAGCTTATTAATAGGAATGTTACTGATATATGTAGCACAGAATATATTTATCATGTGCTGCACATAGTTTGACAATTTTAATTTAATCAAATCAGTAAGGGCAAACTAATAACATGTTATTAATTATATATATTTTCTCTCTTTATTGATCAAATTAGCTAAATAAATTATGTGCTGTGCAGAAATACTTGAAATAAAAACTAAAAAATAGTGAAACATACTTACTGCTAATAATGAGATAGACTTTCTGTGCCTCAGTTTTCTTATAATTAAAATGGTGATAATAATAGCACAATTCTTATAAGGTTATAAACGTTGAATGAGTAACTAGAAATAACATATTTAAAGTGCTTTGAAGAGTGGCACATAAGAAAAACTGAATAAGCGTTGGTAATAATTATGTGTTGAAATTTAATCTCATTCTATTTCTAAATGTTTGAAAATTTAGATCTTAATTACATGCAGGTAATAAACAATTTTACTCCTGTTTAATTGTGTTTGGTTTATCAATACCTCTAACTAAACAATGAAGCCAATTTATTTTTTACCAACAATCAAGAATTTTACTTTCACAAAATTAGATGTGTTAATTGTCTGTTGTTTTTTCTATCATCTATTAGGATATATTTCAGTTTCATTACTCAACAGACAACTCCAGGAGGAAAGATAATAGTAGGGTTATGAATGGAAGCCACAGTTGCTTTTATAAAACTCTTTTGATGACTCCATTTACCAGAGGGAAAGGGAGCTGGGGCAGGTAGAAGAGGGTAAATGGGGAGATAAAAATGAAGAAAGAAGACTTGACTTGGGTGAACACACAATACAGATGATGTATAATAGAACTGTACACCTGAAGCCTATATAATTTTATTGACCAATGTGACCCAATAAACTCAATTTTTAAAAAATTGTATCAACACACACAAGAGCCGATCAACATACCGTCAAAGCTAGGACATTCCTCTTCATTACCAGCGGTTTGGTTTGCAGACTTGGTAGATTCACTGTGATTTGTACCTGGTCCATTAGTCAAATTATTAACTGCCTCTTAGATGCTCCATTCTAGCAGAAGGCTTTGAATCCCTTGATGTTAACGGTAAATTAGACACAGTATTAGCAGTCCAGAAAGTATCCCCCTTTTCCTTGCTCTCACTATATCACTCATTAATGGACATGCGTCTCTCTGAGGAAGGATGTAAGGAAGAGTTATTATATGCATCTTCTATGGCGACACAAGGTCTTCCTTCCTAGGAACTCAGACATGCCACCGATGATAATGGGCTATGGAATGGCAAACAAACTCAGGACTAGAAACTAGGCAAGATATTATGAGTTTTTACTGCTGCCACTGTTCTTACTCCCCTGGTTTATTTTATAAATCAAGTCATCTTTGATTTATTTGCTTGAGAAGTTCCTTTGGTGCTATCCATCTGTCTTCTCGCTAGGTTAACTATGGAAAGCCATCTTGACAGCTCTGTACAAAACAAGCCCTCTGGCTGCCACTGTGTAATTGTCATATTAAAATAATTGTCTCCACCTTGTTTCTGATGGTTAAGGTCATTATATGAATGTTACTTTATTATGATCCTTTGCTCCTCTTTACTATTAGGGAAGCCAGTTCTTAAACAGCCTCCCTAGTTTCAACTTACAAAAATAAGTCACCAATGACCTTCTCACAAATGTGAGTACCTTCTTGCACCAGTGCCTTTTTATCATTGTGGTAAACAGAGTGACTCCTGTGCCATCACACATAGCATACTTACCTCATGTGTTGTTAGCCTTCTGAGGTACACTTCCCATTTTGCTGAGTTTTTTGTTCTAATTTTTCATTGGCTTCCATGGAAGTCTGGAATTTCTACTTGAACAAGTGTAGGCCTTTATAGTTCCAAGCTTTCAAGAATAAAACAGCTGTGTGCAGGCAGATCTCCCTCTTGGTTGTACTATGAGAATGCTCCCATAATGATAATCAGTCCCTTATCAAACTTTATGTTATATCCTGCTCTTGACACAGGAAACTGTTTTTGTCCTCATATATATTTGTCAGGCTCCTACAGCTCCAATAGAGTGTAGTCCCTTTTATCTCTTAGGTAATGGTGTAAATTGAACTATTGGTGTTGTGGCCAGGAAGAGAGATGGGGGGTAGACCCTAATGAATATCTTGTATTGCTTGAAAGGCACAAGTGCTTACTTATGCTGTCTCTAACAACAGTTAGCCTTTAACTGAAAAGACTGGGCCATATTTATAGGCCCAGAACATTCAGGAGGATCTATAATTCAAGATTATCCAGTGCTTTAATTCAAGGATTCCTATCACATATTGTAAATTCATAATTCTACTCAACAGCCCTCTGACACTGGCATAGTAGACTTAAATTAATGAAATGTCAACCTTTTTTTGGGAGCTCTGCTTCTTTTCCAATTAAGTTCTGAGCTCAGTTCACAGCTTTTATTACCTTATAGTTGAGGTGAGAAATTTTTTATATGCTACTAAAGAGGCCCTCTGGCTGTAAAACTTTACCTAAATTGGTGATTAATCACCTTCAGCATGTCATTGTCTTTCTCCAATGCATTGATTGTCCCCACAACAACCATCAAATGCCATCTTTTTTATAATTACTACTCTCCTCAAAGGCCTGATATGTTGTACCCATTAGTAAATTAACCTCCATAGGTATCACCTTTTAGTTTACCATCTTATCTCTCATAAAATTTAACAATGACATAACTACAGAATGTCAGGAACTATCCATATACACCCTACTACCAGCTGTGTGGCCCTCATTGCCAGCTGGTGGTAGGTGGTCCAACTGCACAATTATATATCAGCATTTGCTTCCTAGGAGCCTGTGGAATGAAATACCTTAAGTCTCTGTTTTTAGAAAACTCTGAGGTTAGCATGCAGGATGTTTTATGGAAAGGGCTCCCAGGAATAAGACATGAGAGAGCAATTGAAGCAGAATTGGTCAGAGAAAAATGCTGAACTGTGATACAGTTGCTGCAGTAACCTCAGTTAGTCCCATAGATAGTGGTGAAGCTAGAATGGCCCTTTAGAAATGTCCTTTGTAGAGGCCAAAAGAACAAGTTATATATTCCCTTATTGGTCAAATGAAAACTTGTGTGAGGCTGCTACCTTCAGCACCAAGATGCAAGCATAGGTCATTAATACTCAATATTCCTAGCCAGTGAGGTATCTAGTAGAGACTCAAGATGTGCATCATATCAGGACTATAAGGACACTAGTTATTTAAAGAATCAACTATAATAATTTGTCGTAATGACTATGAATGAGAATTAGAATATTTTATGAATACACATATTTGGTTCTTTTACAAAATCAGACGGGCAGGGAATTATTTCTAAAGAAGAAATATGTTTATGTTAAAGGCATATAACAAATATTTTGTAGGACATGGAGAAAACATATGTTATAGATGAAATGAAATGGCTTAAAACATTGATTAGACAATACTTAGAAAAATAACTCAGTTATTTTTGACCACTAATATAGCACAGTCAACTACACAAAAGATTACGTGCATTTTGATTTTCAATAATATGCATATAAATATAGAATTATATTTTTCAATAATTTAATATAATTTTAATATATTCAAACTAGTGTTGTCATGAGAATCAGTCAATGCAGTTGTGGAGCTCCATCAATACTGGATAACACTGATATAGATTGATATGATTCTTTTGGTATTGCCTTCAGAAGTACAATCCCAGGATTTTTAATCAAACCACAAATATTACCAGAGATCATATACCTTGATTGCTAGGTGGGAATATAAATGGGCTTGAAATATTTGCAATTATAAGTTCCTATAAAAATATAAAGACTTTGGGTATTACTGAGCATAATAAAAAACATAACATGGTATCTTAATGAAATTCCTAAAACCCATATCTTTATAATAAAGGCACTGAATCCCAAATTTAGCATTTTGAGACTCCAGCACTCTGGATGATATTTTTACTAACAATACAATTCATCTTGAAATAACAGCTTACTGTGCTCTCTTTCATATACTACCAAAAAATCACCCCAGTTCTTCTGTTAAAATTCTCTGGATTGTATTCCTTATTTTTCACCACATTAATGAATTTATGCCTGACTATTTTAGGAACCAGTTAAATGTTACAATAGGTGTTAGAGCAGAATAATAAAACTGTGTATAAGATGTATAGGAGAATATCTATATCTATCTGTATTTATACCAATACTAAGATACACCGTTAAATAAATGAACACACACAATGACGGAGCTTGGCACAGAATATGTGAGGTTTACTTAAATTGTCCTTATAGAGACTCCAACCAATGAAAGTAAGTGAATAAGAGTAAGTAGCACAATGTTATTATAATGAGATATCTTTAGTCATTTTCCACAAACTGCCCTCTCTATCCCCACAGTTTCTTCAAAAAATGAGCTTCGGTGGTCAAAAGGGTAAGTGGCAAAAAGAGTCTCAATGGGGAATGAGTATAAATCTATCGCTAGCACTGAATAACTAATCCAATAGATCAGTGGCATCATCTTTATATGTGCAGGACAACATATTTCCCCTGACACCATCTTCTGACACTTTAGAAACAGTCAGCAGGTTAAGGTGGCTCTGCTGCCTCCAATAAATAAATTATGGGATCAAGCTGTTAGGAGTGGGCATCATCATTCACTTTTTTCTTATAATGTCACATTTTTCATTATGTCTTAGGTACACTGCAAAGATGTATTTCAACTCTAACCTTCATGACACCGAGTAAAAATAAATGTGGATTTCAGTAAGTGAGGAGCAATATTTCATTGATAACAACAGCCTTTCAATTTTAATGATGATAACTAAACTGCTTTAACTAAAAGCTGACTTTTTCCTCTACATCTGCAAATGTGAAATGCAATGCTATATATTACTCTCTAACTTATGGATATTGTCTTTTAAATCATTCCTTCAAATTGTCACCAAATATGCAGTAAAGACATGTAAACGTTACATTTTTCTTGAGTGCATCATGTTAGAATATGTAATTAATTATTTGTTTATATTTTATCCTATTGTACCCATGTCCTCAAAATGTAAACTGTAGACTACAAGAGCCCCTGAAAACCTTTCAGGAAATCTGCAAAATAGAATTATTTTTGAAGTATTATGTTATTTGACTTTTTTAAAGTTGATGACATTTGAAATTGTGCAAAATCAATGGTGGGGTAAACTGCTGGTACCAAAAAGTGCACCTAGGTAGTCACTCCAAAATGTTTTAACAGTCATTGCATTTTTCACTGCTATACATACAGTTAAAACTATAAGAAAGCTAGTTCCAATCAAAAGTAACCTTTCTTAATGTTGATTAATTTATTGAATATAGCCATTCTGGTATGTGTGAGGTGAAATCACATTGTTGTTTTAATTTGCACCTCTCTGATGAATAGTGATGCTGAGCTTTTTTTCAAGTGTCTGTTGGCCATCTGTATGCCCTCTTTGGAGAAGTGTCCATTCAGGTCAACAAACAACACGTGTTGGCAAGGATGTAGAGAAAAGAGATCCCTAGTGCACTGCTGGTGGGAATGCAGAATGGTAGAGCCACTGTGGAAAACAGTGTGGAGTTTCTTCAAAAAATTAAAAATAGAAATGCCTTTTGACTCATTAATCCCACTTCCAAGAATATATATCCTAAGAATCCCAAAATACTGATGCAAAAAAATATAAGCAGCCCTATGTTCATAGAAACTTTATTTATAATAGCCAAGATCAGGAAACAGCCCAAGTGCCCATCAGTAGATGAATGGATAAAAAAGATGAGGTACATTTACACCATGGAATGCTGGGTGGCCATAAAAAAGAGGAAAATCTTACCATTTGTGGCAGCATGGATGAACCTGGAGGTTATTATGCTAAGTGAAATAAGCCGGTCAGAGAAAGACAGATACTCTGTCATCTCACTTATATGTGAAATCTGATAAACAAAATAAACTAAAGTACAAAATAGAAGCAGAGGCATGAATACATGGAACAGACTGACAGCTGTCAGAGGAGAGTGGAGAAGGGGGGACTGGAAGAAAGAAGGTGAAGGGAGTAGCCAAAGAGCATATATGCATAACTCATAAATACAGACAACAGTGTGGTGAGGGCCAAAGGGCGGGGGTCCCAGGGGCCGCGTGGAGGGTCATGTGTAATAGTGTCAACAATAAAAATAAAGAAAAAAACCCTACTTAAATAGTAAACATAATTTTTATTGAATTATGACATTTTTTAATGTATCTTAATGACCTGTGTGACGAAATGCAAAGGCACATAAATCGTATAGAAACGGTATGGTTTTCTTGTGGAAAAGCACTTGGGAAATGGAGTTGCAAGCTGAACTAGTCATATTTTTTGTTGAATAGTGTTTTTACTGAAAGTCACAATATGATTATTCCAACTTGGATTTTTGGCAGGTATAATTTTGAAATATTTATAGTTCATTAACATTGAATACTATCTCATTGATCTGGTTGAATTTATTTTTTATAGTTGAGAATTTGTATCCTGTGTTTTCTTTGTTTTACGTCTTATTAACTGACTGCTTTTCTTGAATATTTCAGTTAATTTACTTATGATTTAAGATAACTTTTTATTTCTTTTCCTCTTCTCTGTCTCTCTGTCTCTATAGACACACACTATACACATATATGTATATACATACATTATATATCATATATTCATTATATGCATAAATATATGGATTACATTTTTTCTTTTTATATTTTATTCTTCCCTTATCCATTATGCTATTATTGCCATATATCACATGTAATAAGGCCCATGAGACAATATAAGAAAAATTTCTTTAGAGAGTCATGTGTATTTTAAAGATTTAAAAAAAATTTTTTCTCATACTTATTCACATATTTGCCATTTTTGATGCTCTTTCCTTTCAGGATGATTTGAAATTCCATCCAGTATCATTTCCCTTCAGCTGGAACATCTTCCTTTAGTCTTACTTATAATGCAGGATTGCTGGTTACAAATTCTCTTGAAATTTTTTGACATGAAAATGTCATTTTGCCTTAATTCTTAAATGATAGTTTTACTAGATATAAAATTCCAGATTGATCATTTTTAGAAATAAATTATTATTTCATTACTATTATTAATATTAATTTATAGTTCTTTAAAGATGTGTGCTGTTTCCCATATTTTCTAGTGAAAATTCAGTGGTTATGTTTATCATTGCTGCTCTGTGCTCCCTGCATCATTTTTTTCTCTGGCTGCTTTGAACACTTTGCCTTTAATTCTGATCTACAACAGTTTGACTATGATGAGCCTAGATGTGGCATATAATAGTCACACTACTGCATTTGTCCTAATGTAATTATCTTGGATTCTGAATCTATAAATTTGTCTCTCAATCAATTGGGAAATTTTTCCTTTTTATCTAAGTTTTTTTTTTTCAAAATTAATAATTTATTAAGTTTATAGTTTTAAAAACATTTGTTTTGTTTTGTTTTTATTTCTTTTTTTTTTCCTCCTTGACCCTTTCGAGCCTGCACCTGCCCCCTGCCTCAGGCATTCACCACACCATTGTCTGTGCCCATGGGTTATGCATATATGCATATAAATTCTTTGGTTAATCTCTTCCCACCCTTGCCTTCTCTCTGAGACTTTGTTGCCAATTTCTCTGTTCTTTCATTTTGTTGTTTTAATTGCATGTATATTAGTTAGACCTTTCGACAGGTTTTACCAGGTCCCTTAGGTTCTATTTATTTCTATTTACTATTCGTCAGATTGGTTGATTTCTACTGCTCCATGTTCAAAGTTCACTGACTCTCCTCTGTTATCTGTTCCATTGGCAAGGCCATACAGTAAGTAAAAGAAATATTCAGGTATTGTCTCTGTTATTTACTTTTGTTATGACTATCTTTTTATAGTTTGTAGTTAACTACTATGCTTCCTTCTTTGTATATTCATTACAAGGATAACTTTCTTTTTGGCCTTTGAGCATTGTTTCAATAGATTCTTTAAACTCTTTTTGGGGCTAGGACCATTACATTATCTTACCTTTTTTCCCTTTTAAATATGGCTTACATTTACTTATGTTTATCTATCTATTAATTTTAAGTTATGCCCTTTCCAGTGTGAAGAATATACTTTAAAGACTCTGAGTTTTGTTATATTCATTTGAAAGGTATTTTTAAATGTATTTTAATATATAATTATTGTGGGTAAATTAAACCTCCCAACTTGGTCTTTCCTAGTGTATGTGGCAAAATAAATCTCTATTCGATAATTTTATCTTTAGGTAGGTTGTTCAGAATCTCTCTTGCAAATGTACAGTTTTGAAACCAGCGGTGATTTGGATGGTGTTTATATACAAAATATAAGCCCTCTGTTTCTCCTTTCATGCTGGGATTCTTTCTCTCAGTATCCAGCTGAGGTGGTCTCCTAAGCTCTGTTTTAGTTCTTCAATTCAGTAAGACTGTAAATTTTCTATAAGGCAAAAGTCTACATAGTATAGAAAATATATAACATAGGAACATTATCTAATATCATTCTGCTTTTCTAAGTGTTAACTACTTTTCAATTTCTGCTTGCTCTAGGTTACTGTCCAGCGACTTCAGGTAGTTGGTTATTCATTGTTTTTTGTTTGGTTAATTATTTATTCATTTGCAGAATTGAGACCTGTTATATGCAGATGGTTAATCGATAGGTGAGACTTGGAAATTTCAGGAAGTACAGCCATCTGAATGTGGTTATTTTTTAATGCAATACTAGGCAAAGTTAGGCCTAAAGAAAATTTTGTTAAATTTAAGGTATACAACTAATATACATTAGAATTGTATAGAAAGAAATGATTAAATAGAACACTAAGAAAATACCAAAGAGGACATAGAATTTGACCTTACATTTTTTTGTATTAATGAGAAAGTCACTTGAGGTTGATGTAAATAGAAAAGGAACTTATATCTAGTTTTAGAAAAGTATATTCTCATCCAAGGGACGTCAGTGTTTTACACAGAGTAGGAATTGGTATGTGAATTTTTGAGATAAACTGAAAGATTCATGAAATAATTGTTATTTTGTTTGATTAACAGTTAAGAATGTTGAAGGTGTTCTTTGAAATAATCATTTGACATTGTTATATAACCTGAAAATAAGACATTGTAACTAAACAATTTTTCATAAATTTGTAATTAAAACTCATGTAATTAGAATTGTTTAACATGCATTATGGAAGATTTAATAAATATCCAATTTAAAGAAAACAAAAAATGGGAAAGGAAATAATTAAAAGCAAGGAAGTGACTTGTAATTATGCAAATAGTTATGAGTCTTCTCTTACCTACATGTGATGCTGGTTTTCTCCTTACCCTTTAAGATAATCCCTCAGAAAAACAGAATCATTAAAGTTTTACTGTTACAATGGCATGTCTTTGGTAACATTAATTAATTTTCAAGTTATCATGGATAATCATTGCAGTTTGTGAAAGTAGGGCTCTAAAATGTGAAATGAATAGTGAGATAAGTGATATAAGTATATATAAGAATTATAAGATATAATATGATGGGTAAGGTTTCATTGAAATAATATGTCACCAAAACAGCAGTATTTTCTTTATAGATAAATATCATGTCTAAATTCACGTCAAGGGAAAAGTGGGATAAGGAAGGAAATGTTTTAAACATCTGTTGTATGTCAAACCTCACATGTATCTTTGAATTTAATTTTTACAATAAAATTGAGAGAGATGTGTCATTATATGTATGTAGAAAAGTGCAGGTACTAATATTCAAACACACATGCTTCTGTTTCTTTATACATTAGTCTCCAAATATTTCATTCTAAGTCTACAGTAGACAAATGATTTAAACCAGTGGGCTCATTAAATAGGCAATTAAAAGTAATTACTTGCATAACTGATTTTTCACCAAATCAATTGACTCTTTTGCAGAAAATTCTGTAATGACGATTATGTTTAATATGATTTACATATCGTGTGCAGATTTTATGTGAAACTTCTATTTACAAAATTCTGATTATAAATAACATAATTGAGATATACTGTAATTGTTACAGTAAGCAGTTAGTTATTGACAAAGGAAGGGAGCAAATGGAATCAGACATTGAGTCTGATTAACTAGGAAAGGTCAGCTCCACAGACACCCCAGGGGGCAGCCTCATCCTCACCAAAGCGACTTAATTGCTGAGCAGGCGACAACCATTGGTTAGCCGGGATTACTGGAGGGAGGGAGGGAGAAGTAGGGAGGGGAAAATTTCTGTCCTGGGCACATGCACAGAAGCCAAGATGGCAACCATAAAGGGGAGGAGTCTAGCCTGTGGAAATCTGCAAAAATCATCAAATAAGATATGGGCATGACACCCTGGAAGACCCAGGAAAACGACTGCATCGGAGGAGGGCCCAGCACAAGCCCCTGAAAAATTAGGAAGAAGTTTTGATAGTTTGAAAGAAAGCTTATCCCTTCCCAAATCCAAGTATATATATATATATATATATATATATATATATTCAAAGCTTAACAACGACTTGAGGTGTTGGGCTCTCTCTCTGTAGCAGCCACTTGGGCCTGGGTGTGGCAGCCTCTTTGATATTTAAACATCTGATCCAATCATTCCATTCATAGAGAAAGGGAACAAATGCCTCCATAATATATTGGTCACGCATATGCAGCACAGCTTTATTTCTAATAGCCCCAAACTTGAAAGAACCCAAATGTCTATCAAAGGGTAAATAGATATACACATTTTGATATATCAATAAGGAAAAATGAACTACCAACATATGCAACAACATGGATGCATCTCAAAATAATTGTCCTTATTGAAAACATTTCAAAACACAATAGAAAACAAATGCGGTTGAATGTAGACAGGTGTTTTTTACATACTTCTTAATCATTGAAGGCTATAAAAATACAAATATTTTTTAAAAATTAAGTCTAACCATCAATGACACATCCCAAGATAATCTTGGGATGCTAGATTTGGTAAAGTTCACAGTGTAATTTGAATCATCACACTGAATGCCATAGTTATGAGAGATGTAACTGAAAATTTGCAATTTAATTGGAAGTGGCCAAAGTTGGGGTGACTTCTCTTGCTTACTGTTTTGTTTTTTAATAATACAATATGAGTTTTTTTGGTAACTGGAAAGTGACTCTCAATTGAATAATGAAAAAACAAGAGAAGTCACTACAATAGAGAAAAAGAGAGTCTTTATAAGCTTCTGAAACAGCTTATAACTTCAATAAACCTTGGAATTTGGAAGCTAGTAGATATAAAACTATCAGTAAAATAGCTGAATTTGCTTTTGGCTACTCTAATCTTTGCATTTCTATTTTACATAGATTTTATTACTAAATTTGGTAGTGGGGTCTTGCTCTGGGTAATAAAACACCTTTTATTCACATATAGTCTATAATTCAGTATCTTTAAACTCTACTAGTACTTTTATTAGATTTTGTCTGCCAAGGATTTAAAATACCCAATTCTCTATATTAAATTCCTTGCTGGAATAGCTGGATTATGTTCTTTTTCATATCCAAAACGACTATACAGAGTTACCATGAATACAAGACCAATATTTTCAGGCACTTGTCTGCAGAAATAGTTTTTCCCTTCAAATCCATTTACCAAATATTTAAGGGCAAGAGAGGGAGAGACACTGATTGGTTGCCTCGGGCTCATGGCCTGACTGGGGCCGGGGACTGAGCCTGCAACTGAGGTACACGCAGTCCAGCCCAACACCCTTCCGTGCTCGAGCTGACCTTCTAACCACCGAGCCAGACTGGCTGGGCTTCCCTGTATTATTTTGTTTATATACGTATTACAAGAATAAAACTTAAAGGGCATTAAACACACTTTAAATAATATTTTGATTTTCTTGTTTTAGTCCGACTTCACTTAGTATGTTGGGCTTAGAAACTCTTTATTGAGTTAAATGGACTGGAAAGTATTAAAATCAGAGCACATGCTAAAACCCTTGCTCAGAGAGAACAAATAATGTTACCCTTTTTTCAGATCAAATATACAATCAATTCATGCATGGGTCTTGAAGCAGATCCCACTGGTAAGGTCAAGTTAAAATGTCTGCTTTCTATATCACCGATATGCAGGGTGTCCCCCCAAAATGTATACACACTTTGAATGATTATAAAGTAAGTGTTTATTAACATACAGTTCATTTTCAAAATTTAAAAGAATCTACAGAAATGAATAATTTTTCTTTTTTCAATGCCTGTTTTTAAATTGATGACTATTCTGGTCCAGGCCCTGCTGATAACATGAAGCAATGGAATCACAAACATCAAGAATCATCTCGTTTGCTATTTGTGCACCCTCAGTTAATCAGCTGTTCCTGGTTTTGTACCATAAACTTTATCTTTTACTTATCCCCATAAAAAAAAATGTCTAGTGGCACTTTAGGATAAATTTTCTTTGTTCAAAGCTTAGTCTGGCTTCACTAATTATTTCAAATCAGTTAAACCTAAAAAGGAGTATACATTTTGAGGGAACACCCTATATATTACTGATAAAAGTAATATATTATTTGTGTATATTTGTTTAATTATATTTTATTTAGAAACCACTGATATTTGGAGGCTATTTTCTAGTTTGAAAATAGGAAAAGTATAAAAGCTCCTGGACTAATAAGATAATTTGTACTAGGAATGTCTTCAGTATGTTTAATCTATTAATCTGATTATAATTAGGAGTTTAATCTAAATGGCATATGGAAAAACAAGGAGAAACTGTAGTTATACACTTCTGTTACTGGAAAATGCTATTAGGGATTTTTTTCTTTTAAATAGTTGCTGCTTACTAAATTTATCCAATTTGGAATTTTTACTACAAGAGTGAATATATTTATTATGAGGTTAATCAGTTAATTTATAATGATGAACTCTTAAACTGCAATAGTGGCAAGACAAAGGCAAATGAAAAGATTCTAACCTTGTATATTCATTGAAAACAAGCAGCACTTTTGAGGAAGTCAAAAATTCTAGGACAAAATTTCGTTTAAAAATTGAAGACATAAACCTGTTTTAGGCAAGACATTTAAGTGTTTTTTTGTTACTTAGTTCTCCTTAAAATTAAATCGGAGAATTAGGTTATCTCCAACACCTTTCAGCTGCAAAACTTGTGGAGTCTAAATTTCGATAAATTGCTTAAAATATGACCAGGTTATATGCATTGAAAATCTAATTCTAAACATAAAAACGTGCACACAGACAATAGTTATAACCCAAAAATTAACCTGTATTAAGGTTAACTGAGCTCTCTTACATCTATGAGCTTATTTAATTTATGAAAATCTTGGGGCTGCAGAAATAATTATCACTACTATAGAGATAACTAACTGCATTCCCAATTACAGAGGACTAGTTGGTTTTATGAAAATCTTTATTACAAGAGAAGGAAAAGAAGAGGGAAAATACCTCTGGTCTGAATTAAACAAATGATTCAAAATAGACTTTTCTAAAAACTGTACTTTCAATTTATTTCAGCAATTTGAGAGGCTTAATACTATAAAACACACATGTCAGGCCAGTGTCAGTTTCCTATGCGCATCGCAATGTGCTAGAGTTCAGGGCCTCACCTGCCCTGGAACCAGTATCTCACTGCTTTTTTTCTGGAGGATTCCAAAGAAAGGTGCGTAGCCAAACTTTACATAAAGCCCAATATAGGAATATTAAGAGTGTAATAATGAAGAATTGTTTTGCATAGGCCCATAGGTTATCCTTGGGAAAAACATCAGTCAACATCAGGTTTTGAACTATGCTAAGCATTCTGCTACACACACACACACACACACACACACACAACATTGCTGTAAAATTTCTAGAGAGTTAAATGCTCCATAGAGGATGAGAAGCCTCTTTTTCCTACTTCCCTCCCTCCTCTATTTCTGGGGTTTTAGAATAACTTGTAATTGAACATTTTGGTAGAGTGGAAAGAGGTGTCATACAGATCTGGCTTTGAATTCAAGTTTCAAGTTTTGCTAATTTAATAGCTACGGGTGACCCAATTTCAATTTTTGGTCACCCTTTGGTTATTGTTTATGTGTTTGCCGAAGAGTAACACACTTTTGGGATTTTTTAACAACTTGGAAATACTAAAGAAAATTTAGATTTCCAGAAAAAAGTGTGAAAGGACTTCATATTATATATGAGCATCTATCACCTAATTTCATAAATTAACAGGGTATACTATTAGTTATATATTGTACACTATTTTCAAATGCAAAACACATCTCAATATGAACTTTAATCAGTATATTATCAAAATACCGAAAAACCCCCACAACATTTTAATAACGTGTTAGTATGTTATACCAGGGAAACTCATAGGTCTTTTTTTGTATTAAAATAAAAGATGTCTGTGATAGCTAGTCTCCAAAGATGGCCCTCAGTGAATTCTGTGCTCATACAAATGGGTAACAACTGGTTTCCCAAAATAATACAAAATTAAAAATCCTTCATTTGCAATGTTTGCCAGTTTCTGTGGTGTAAGAGTTTTCATATGATACCACAGAACACAGGGTTGGGAATACATGTGCGTAATAAACTCTCCAGAGCTGGTATATATGTTTGTTTTTTAACTTATTTAGTGACTACTGTAGTTATTGCTAGTGGATTTATTTCAAGTAACATGTAATTTTACTTGGTTGAACTAAGTAGCATTCTCCAGATCCAGAACTTATTGGCTACATAAATTAATAAGCACTTTTCAGTAAATAAAAGAATTAGCAAAGCCTTTCTACAACTGTATTTACATAGGTAATGAAATTTTAAATGAGTTTCATTGCCACTAATCTCTAGAGAAACAATGCTATAATGTGTCACTTTGAATAGAGCTTTTTCAGAAACAGTTATACACTGTATTCCCCAGTAATTATGTTTTAAAATTAACATCAATACTTAATCATAGTTTTTCAATTACAACAGCAACAAACTCATGGTACAAGACATTAGAGATTAGTGATTAGATGATTGATTACATTGATTTCATTAGAGAACTGTGATTATATGACATTTTCCACCTATTTTTAATATTATCTCAGTTTGTCTATTCTAGGTTTCTAATCATAGAATAAATATTGTGTTCCCTTTTAATTCTTAAAAATATTAATATAACTTCAAATACTCATATTAAATCAGAGAAATAATTCTAGATTCCCATCTTTAATATTCAAATGTTTAATAAATTTCATTCTGTTTCCTTAAAACATTTTTGCTATGCAAACTGTATAATTTCCTGGTTATTAAGGAACACAGAAACTTCTCTAAGTATTAAAGATAACAAGGATTTAATATATGTGTTAGACTCTTACAGGACTTGGCAGAGCTGGAGGAAGAAAAGTTAGGAACTCCAACACTGAAGTCCTCAGTTTGAAATATTAAAGCAGAAAATTCTCAAAGGGCAGAAATTTGCTACATTTTTTGAAAACATTTTGTTTTAAAGTAAGTTTAGACTTACAGAATCGCTGCAAAAATAGTAAAAATAGTACAGAGTTCCTTCACCCAGGTTCCACTAGTGTTAACCTCTTACATAACTGAGCAATTCCTACCAGGAGGAAGATTACATGCATCTGATACTCATCCACAGATGTTGTTCAAATTGTACTACTTTTCTCACTACCTTTTGTTTTCTGATCCAGAGTTCAATCTAGGTTTTCAGGTGACATTAACCTTGCGGTGTCTCCTCAGTGCCCTCAGTCTTCACCCAGCCTCAGTTTCGTTGGTTTAGTCTTTGGGACGTTGCAGGTGTTGCAGAGCACTGGCAGGCTGTCCCTGCATTTACACTGACCAGCTGTTTGCTCGGGGTTATCCCGAGGCTGTGCGTGCCCGGCGGGCCTGGCGCAGGAGCCAGCCGCACTGTCCTCGGTGCATCATCCAGGCGCGCGGGGCTGACGCGCGGCGGCCGCCAGCTGACCGCCCGCGGCAGCCCTGCGGCGGCCTCGAGGAGCGTCCCCTGCCTCGGTTCGCCCGGTGAAACCGCGATCTCAGGCCGGCCGTCAGGCTGCTGCTGCTGCTTTCCGGCCTGCCTGCATCCAGCCCGCATGTGCCTAAGAAAATAATGCCACTGCTCCTTTTTTGCCTTTCAAAAAGTATACACATGTCTCTCCCTGAAATTTTAACTTAGAATCGTGCAGGCGGGGCAATCTTGAGAAAGGCAGCTGCCACGTTTTCTCATGTAACTGTAGGGAATCTGTAAGAGGTAGTGATGAGGTCCATTTTTGACAACTGACAAATCAGAAGGAGCTCCTACCTATGTATTCATTCTATCTACTTAGGAATTTTAAATGGAACATTTTGAGATTAACTTATGAGAGTACTTTTTTACAACCACTACACATTTCACATTAATATCCTCTATTTTTGAAGCAATTTGCAATTTAGAGAGTATGTTCCTGATATATTATATTTATTGTACCGTCCCAACAACCCTGAAGTTTAGGCAGGGAAGAAATAAGTTGCTTATATTTTACCAACGAATGGAATGCTAGTTATTTTTCTACACTGTATCTAGAAAGGGGAATGAACTTAAATTCCAGGAGAAGCAATCTAGTGCTTTTTACAATGTCACATTTCCTCTAAGTCTTGTGAGAAAATGATAATTACTTCAGAGAGCCATGATATAATATTTTATTTCTCTTTCTTACCAAAAAAAAAAATTAAGAGCTACAAATATAATTTTACATATTGGAATTGGAAATTTTTAGAGGCACTAAAATTTATTTAAATGAAAGGGTATCAAAAATGAAAGTCACTAGCCCATAGAAAAAATTAACTTATAATTTTTGTTGCTTAACAAAAGATAACTATAAGAAACTTCACTCTTCTATGTACTAGCCATGCAATAAGGGTGAGATAAAAGTAAAGTTTAATAATAAGAGTATTAAAAGGAGAAATAATGTAAATGTAAAAGTAAGACGGAGAGAAAAGAACAAAGCAGGACAAATGCAAAAGACAAAAGCAGGAAAGATACAGAGCTGACTGAACAAAGACAAACATTAAAAAAGACTATGTCTAGTTTCTAAAGATGAGTTATTTTTTCTTATAACAATCTGTAATTCATGTGCATTCTGAGCCGCCAATTGCCATTATTGTTTGTTTTCCCACTACTCAAGTGATGGTTTCTGGATGCTGCTTTTTCTCACTGATCATCTGAATGGGTTAACAGAAAGCTCCATGCAACGTGCAACAAAAGTAATGTGCAATAAAAATTGCTCTCAAGGCTACAGCAACTGTCAATAAAATACATTATTTGTGGAAGGGTTGACAACATATAAAACCCAGATTTTTTTTCACCATATAGTGTTAGACTAAAGCATGTATGCAAATGTTATTTGTTTAAAATACCATTTAAAGCTGCAACCAGCTTCACCAAAATTTAGATTTTCTGGTTTTTCATTAATATCAATACATTTGCAGGGGAAGCAAAGAAGTGTATTGCGTGGATTAAATATTTTATTTCATCTTTTAAAAAGCCTAAATTTTAAATATGTATGAAGTGTCTTCACTAGATTAATTTTAACTCATTTACTGTTTTAGAAGGCCTGTTTCTTAGTTCACTTTGTGTGGTAGATATCATAACATATTTTGTATTCCTGAAGGATGGGGGTTACTCAGTTATTCACAAGTTTCCTCTTGAAGCGTAGAATGGTTCAACATTAAAAGTTTTTGACCTATAAATATACTATGAGGTATGTAAGTTTGCAGAAATAGATTAAGATACATAAATTATGTATATCAAATATACTTAACTAAGTTAAAATATACAAATAATGTTCAATCATAAGAAATAAACCTACTACAAAAATGACCACATTATAAATCCCTTACTTTTTCTATTTGCAATGTTTCATCTTTTGCAGGACCAATTTATTATATATTATTTATATTATGACTAATATTGCTAATATATTTTGTTTATATTAAAGAGAAGACAGCAGCATGCTTTTGGTGAATGTTGTTAAGATCTAGTGACATGTGTCTATAAAATTATTTAATTGGCACCACTTTTGAGTTTGCATACACAAATCAATGCATAGATTTTTACATGTACTAAATAACTTATAAATTAAAGAAGCCATTATGAACATAAAGCTACTATGTGCAATATTTCTGGTAAATGTTGGTAAACATTTTTATCATGCCATTCAAAAAACACTACCAGATGTGTTATAATAATAACTGAAAAGAGAAGAAAAAACACACCCTAAACTAAAAGTCTCACAGGACTGTTAAAACACATAAAAATGTATTATGGAAAGGAGATCCTAAAAGGAAGAATAAATGAGTATGGGAAATTAAAATAACAAATGACATGAAAATATCTAAAGTAAGGTGATTCATTAAAGCATATTCTACTTTGCACTGTTTAGTTATTCTGATACTCTGAATTAAATTTTATTTCTCACATTGAATTACTCCAATGATGTGTACTGCAAAATCCAATATAGCAAATGTGTACTCTAGTTATTATGGCATTGGTATTAGTCAGTTTCTAGTTAATAAGCCTCATCTTATTAACCAGACATTGGTTTAATGTTAAGCACATGTATCTACATTAGCACTAATTCTCATTCTATTATTCCTAAATATCAAAATGTAAGAATATTTTATACTTTCAAGTATATTGTAATCAATTCTCATTCTATGAGAAAATGTATTTAAGCTCAGCTCATGTCTGTGTCGAAAACACCTTCACCTATGAACTTTATCTCCCCAGTTTTACCTATAGGGGAATTCTCTATATAAATCTTAACAGGCCTCTTCTCCAACGTGCAGATTCTGAAGGTCGATGCAAACCCGTGCAGCTCTGCTGGTGTGACAGAGGCGATGTTTAGGGTGCTGTCGGAAACGGGCCGTTACACGCCTTCTTTCAGTGCAGCGTCGCCCCAGAGTCAGCGTTTTCGCGGGGACACACCCAGAGGGAAATCACTGCTGAGCACCGCTGAGTGTCAAAATGTGTTTCTCGTTTCCAAAATCAGTGCACAGAAAATACTCATAAAGGTCCAGAGGGGCCTGGAGGCGGCGCGTGGCCAGGGGAGGCCCGTCAGCCGCGCGGAGCGGCCGCAGCTCGGCCCGGCCTCGCGGCCCCTCTGCCCCGCGCGGCACCCACCAAGCCCCGCCTCCTGCCCTCGGGCGGTAAAGCCCCGGCGCAGGGCGGGCGCTTCCGAGGCCCGGTGGCTCACAGGGACCCACGGCCTCGCAGGGCGGGACCCGGCCCGCGGAACGCCCGGCGCACGGGGCGCGGGTGGGGGGGGTGGGGGTGGGGGGTGGGGGGTGGGGGGGTGGGGGGGTGGGGCTGTGGGGGCTGTGGGGGTGTGGGGGTGTGGGGGCTGTGGGGGTGTGGGAGGGTGTGTGGGGGGGTGTGGGGCTGTGGGGGTGTGGGGGGGTGGGAGGGTGTGTGTGGGGAGGTGGGGGGTGGGGGGTAGGGGGAGCTGTGTGTGTGTGTGTGTGGGGTGTGGGTGTGTGTGGGGGTGTGTGGGGGGGTGGGGGGGTGGGGGGTTGTGGGGGTGGGAGGGTGTGGGGAGGTGGGGGGGTGGGGGGTGGGGGGTGGGGGGGAGCTGTGGGGGTGTGTGGGGGGGTGTGTGGGTGGGGGGTGGGAGGAGGGGTGAGGTGGCTGCCCGGTACCGGGCAGCAAGGCTCTGGAGGGAATCCGTCGGTGTGGCGGGGCTGCAGAGAGAAACTTAGAGAAGCAAACAGCGTACCTCTCTCGCAGCAAGTTTCCCAGAGAAATGCTGCCGCTTAGCAGGGAAAGAAAATGCATGAAAAGGGCCCCGGCGCCTGGAAGCGCGGGGCTGCAGGTAGCTGTGGGCGTCCCGAGTTATTAAATGTTTCAATAGGTTGACTCTGCAGCCTCAGGAGCTAAAGAAATGACGAATGGGATACTACTTAGGAATTTCAATCATTTGTTTTAGTATTAAAATGGGTATTAAATGGCATTTTTCTCACATTAATCATATTAGGGAAAATGAATGCAAATAGGATACTCATTTATATTCTTTCATAAGTCAAATTTATCATGTATAATTATCATGTATAATTACTATCCCTTAGGATATTTTCTCTCTCACTTGCTGAAGACATTTTCTCAGCTTTGTTTAAAGTTCGGTTCATTTTGCTTCTCGAACCTGTTCCTAACAAGACTTTATATCTCCAGCAGCGGGCATCTATGGTGGTCTTAGCTTCCAGGTGGCAAACCTTCCTGCCCCTTCCATTACCTGTGTCCCGTTTCCGACCAGGTGGCTCGGCCCTCTGTAAACGCACAGCTCACCGCATCACACAGGACGGTGACTCCTTTGTGTTTACTAATCATGAAATTACTCTGGTTGACGTCTTCTCAACGGTTTCATGCTCCAATACACAGATATCTGTTTTAGGTAAATACACCTTTATAGAAAAATGCCAAGTGCAATGCCTGGTACAGAAATAAGCCAAGTCAACTACCACATTTTTTTCAGTCAATTAGAGTTACTGTCATATTGTTCTCAACAACTCTTACAGTCTTTCAGCTACTAAGAATTTCGGAATTTGAATGACTTCATAAAGATACTTCACTTTTTGAATAGATAAAGTTTTGTCTTTGATGTATAACTAATGTGTCTGAAAGGCACTTTAAAAAAGGATATTTAACCAACTCAGGGCTCCTGGTTTTTCTTAGAACAAAATTGAAGTGTTCAAGGTTCATGGTATTAAGTGTGAATTTCAGGCAGAACAGTCCCAAAGATCCTGGCTTATTTAAATAACTAAAAACAAAAAGGCGTTATTGAGTCACATGCAAAATAATACAATAGATCACCTCAACCTTTTACAGATAGACATATACACTTATATCTTTTTAGATGGTCTCTTAAGGAGCTGGTGTTGCTCACACAAGATATCTTAAAAATGTAACTCTCATTACTTAGTGTTCCAACAAAAGACATTTTGTACAATAGCTGCTTGTCTTAATCTTCCCCTTTCCTTTCATTTTCTCACTGCTCTCTCTTCCTCTCTCACATTTATTCTCCTTAAATTCCTTAGCATTCCTCAGATCTTTTCCCTGTTGATTAATGTGCAAAGTTTTTTGCCATGTTCCCCTCTATGTCTCACCTGAGAGCAAAATAAAACCCTAAATGGAAAAGGGGGATTTTAAGTACACACACGCGTGCACACACACACAGAACAGAATTGTACACCACCTGCTACATACATGGATTAAGAATTAAACATTTGGTATTCATCATTGTGCTTTATGTATTTAATCATTCATGCATGTAGGTTATTTATACTCATGTGTGTTTACTATTTATTCATACCATTAATCCCCACCAGGGCATATCACATTTTTATCTAATACCAGAGATTATAAATAGTGTATAAGGACTCATTTGCTTATTACTGATTCTTACTCAAAAATTTGTATATTTCCATTAAATTTAAATAGAAGTTTTCAAATTTAAAAACTTATTTGAAGCTAATTATTTAAGAACTATTTATTTTATCTTTGAAATTAAGAGGAATTTCTCATGATATTTTATTTTCTGTAAGAAGAAAAAAATAGTTGTTTTAATTTTGTATTGATAAGTATTAAAAATGTTATATAATCTCCTTTAGCTATAGTACTGTGATTAAAGAACATAGTTTGTAAAGATATATATGTTAAAATCAACAAAATAATTACTAATAAAAATTTCCTATTCTTAATAACCATTTACTCAAACATAGAATTCCAGGTGTCCTAAGGCAGAGGTCTCCAAATCTGCCTCATCCTCAGAAACACCTGAATGTACTTTTTTTTTTTTTTTTTTATTGGCAATGGTTGTAATCTTCAAACTGGATTCTGGGTCCAACATTTCCTCTAGATGGTACCAGTGAGATCTGCTAACCTCTGCACAGCAGCGCTTAGTTCTAATGCTCTCACTTACGACTCGCCAAGTTCACAAACACCTCTCACCACCTGCGTGCAGGTGCTGGGGAGGCCACTTCCAGGCACTTGCTTCTATTTTCACTCTCCAATTTTATCTCCTTTACTATGGATTCTTCTCCTTTACTATGGATTCTGCCCCTATGCTGAAAGGCAGGCATTTGGACTGACCCACAGGCTCACTGATGACATAAGGACCATGGTTCCTTTGTATTATTTCTTGCCCTCTGAGTGTGCTCTTGGGTTGGGTGGCTACTTCTGACCACCTATTGCTTTCCAGTCTATACAACCCTGGAAATTGAACTTTTATAACTAAAGGTCAGTGAAATCACTATCATACCATGGGTCATAGCATAGAAAATGAGCCAGGCCCTATTCTCAGCTTAGACTGTATACTTCAATGTCTAGATAAGATTATTAAAAACATTTCAACCTGATTATATGATGTTTTGCAAAAGCATTTTTTAATGTTTTCCTATACTTGTAGTTCCCTATTCTGTTGTAAAGGCCCTTGACATATATAAAATGTAAATATATATTTATATATATTATATATTTTTATACATATAAATTATGCAAGTTGGTAAAATAATTTGTATATTAATTTTTGCTTTCTACAGTATTTGTTTTTTATGTGGTACTGAGATGTTACTATCTTCTACTAGGATGACTGCAGCTACTAAAAACAAATCTGCTATAGTTTGTCCAGTTATGCTGAAGGGCAGGCATTTGGACTGACCCACAGGCTCACTGATGACATTAGGACCATGGTTCCTTTGTATTATTGGCCTGCCTGACTACTGCCCAGGAACTTCCAGGATGGTTCTTTCCCCTGTTGTTGATAGATAGCTGCCAGTGGCACTTAGGTTAATATGCTTCCCTGTTGATGTCCAATTAGAAAGAGAAAATCACTTCTCATGGCTTCTTTCCCTGAAATCCCCTGCAAGAATCACTTCTCTCATTACTCAAATAGAATTAGGCCCATCCTTACATATTTATTAATAAATGACATTCATTAAGCTCCAGGCCCTCTTCTTTAAGCCAGGAACACAGTATTGAATTAAAATTCCTAGGTTTATGGAGCTTACTGTTTCGCAGAAATCAAATAATGTAAAATATGTATAATAATGTCAAGTAGGGATAGGTGCAATAAAGGGGGGGGGAATTGGAGGTATCCGCAAATGCCAAGCTTTAAGGAGGGCTTTTTTGTATAAACCCTCTGAGAAAGCAGTCTGATCAGAGATGTAATGGAGTAAAGGAAACCCCTGAGAGCACACCAATTCCTTATCTAACATCACCCACTCCGAGGTAAAGAACTCTGGGAACCGCTTCATAGATACCGCAAATAAAAATCAAGGTCACACATGTCTCTGCACATTTAAAGGACTCAATAAGACATTTCTGATTCCCTTCCAAGTTCCAGATACTCCTGAAATTGACCAGGGCACTCATTTCAGTTCACACGGTACACAACGCGAGGCTCTCAATGGAACTTTCAGCCCTCCAGCTCGGTCTCAGGCTACAGGTCTTCCAGAATACCAGAGGATTCATTTAAAAAAGCTCAAAAGGAATCTAATTAAAGGCCCCATTTAAGTGATCAGTCTCATATCAAAGGTGAATTTTAATAAAAAGCCTGACTCTTCCTCTGATGTTTGCTGACAAGTTTCAAACACAACCCCTCCCGCTTCACCTTTTGCCCCAGGGCTGTACAGACCATTAAGAAAGCTCCATACTCCTTTGCTCCGCATTGACAGAAAGTTCAAACCACTCAGCCCCTGAAGGTATGGAAACCCTCACACCAGCCTCACAAAAGAGGCACAATAAAACCCAAGCCAGTATTCTTTCCCTCTCTCTCAAGCTGTTTTTCAGACCTGCTTGGACCCTGAACTTCTCTCCCCAGAAAACCTCATTATGAGGATAACAAGTCACTTCATAGCTTCTCGGTGCATGTGTGGCATCATTCCAGATCAATCTCGTGTGGAGGGTCCCTCCTGTACCTGTAGGGTGACCAGAAAAAGGACATATATTAAACGGCTTTAAAATAATTTTCTCTACCCTGTTTCTCCAAAATGGATTTCTATGCCACTTCTTTGTTTCTTTACATTTTGACCTCTGATAAAATATGACTTTCATTTTTGTTGATGTTTATTTCCATTTGATACATTACATCCTCAAATATGTCAAATATATTTTGTTATTAAAAAGCACAGTATTTACACTTTGATGTGCTTACAAAATAAAGTCATTAAAAAACAAAATAAAACTTTTCCATAATTTGATATTATTCAGATTATTTAAGTTAGTCATAGTCTTTCATTTCCTTGAAAGTTTTTTTAGAATATATTCTGCAGGAATTCTTATGGGATAAACTATAACTTTTCAATAATATTATTATTTTTCTTTCTATTTTCTTATTTGAAGTCTATTCAAGATCTGCAGTGAACAATGAAACTTTTATAAAGCCTTCAGGAATCATAGTTATTTCACAATAGTTTGGTATACACAAAATGTAATAGTTTCAGAATATAGGATCACCTAAGTATTTTAAATATTTAGTTTAAAGTCATGTGAAAAGATCATAAATTTTGCTACACATACATTTTCACATATAGATCGCCTTATAAAGACCACTTTCATAGTTCAACCATCTTAAGCAAACCTAATCTTAATATCCAAATGAAATGAAGTGAAATTGTAACACTGTTTACATTATCGATTTATTTCAATTAGCTCAACAACTTAGACAAATATAATGATAAATAAATTACATGGCAATTGACATAAGTGTTTGGTCTACTTTGTTTTGTTTGATTTTGTATAATTGTTCAACTTTACAATATTCTTGGCAAATACCCCTTCCATTCAGGTAGATAGATATGCCAGTAGAGACAGTAACTAAACTAAGTCTATTTTGTGCACAGATTTTTCAGTGCATAAAATATGGCAATGGGAATTGATGGTAATTATACACTATCAGCAATCTCTATAACCATAAAGGCATATCTATTTCTGCCACAATTCCTCCTTTTGCTAAAAAACATTTGGTATTGTTATCACTTAATAAAACCAGTATGCCTAAGTGTTCTCATGTGGGGAGTCAACTGCCAATATTTTTGATGTGAATATTACACTTACATATAGGCCTGAAGAGTAAGATTTAAACTGACTTGTTTTAAGTAACTAATTTCAAAATAAATCTATCAGGAAATAAGCACAATTATGAAATCATACAATATATTGTTATAGCTACATTTTTATTTTTTACTGTCTTTTATTCCTAGTTACCCTGAAGTGAGAGGTGTTTGGAGGAACATCTCAGACTGGAGACTCTGACACTGTAAAATCTATTCATAATGACAACGAGCAGAGAGAGAAAAGGGAGTAGAAAAATTGGGTAAATATATTGTTTTTAATAAAATATCTCTAGGGCAAGCTAAATTAAGGCTATAATTAAATATTGATTAAAAATCAATTCTATTGTTTTCTTTGTAGAATGTACATCATTATTAGTGGTTGCTTTTTATTTTCCAGCTTGGCAATAGTTTAGTACTACAAGTCCAAAAGAAAAGTTAATATGTTCAAGATATATTAATATCTGAGTATGAATATGTAAAGTATTTTTAAAGTGATATAAAACTGAAAGTCCTTGAGCATATGCTGATAGATCATTTGTCTATCATCTCATATTAAAAATAGGTATCTAAAGGTTAAAGTTACAATAATTTCCCTTAAATCTTTCATAAGCATTTTGACTCTTTTTTTAAATTCCATGATTTTGCTTATGACCTTTCCCAGACACAGAAACAAGAAATAAATATTTAGGCACCATAAAACAATAGTTCAGATGCCAAAATATAAAATATATTTTGGAAAGCATTTTACATTTAAAGAATTTTAGAACACAAGGCCCACTGGGATTTTCCCAGATGCAGTAGTTTTAGAGACAAGCTCAATTACATGTACTCTTGTAAGAGCCTACAAGCTCTGGTAGGTACTGGGCATACATACATCTTTTTTTTTTTTTTTAAATATATCTTTATTGATTTCAGAGAGAGAAGAGAGAGGGAGAGAGAGACAGACAGAAACATCAATGATGAGAGAGAGTCATTGATCGGCTGCCTCCTGCACATCCCCCTGGGGATGGAGCCCACAACCCGGGCATGTGCCCTGACCGGGAATTGAACTGCCATCTCCTGGATCCTAGGTCGACGCTCAGCTGCTGAGCCACAACTGGCCAGGCCGTACATATATCTTTAAATCTTCACAAAATTCATTTAATTAAGTATTGTCATTCTTCTTTACCCCATGTAGAAATTGATGTTTAGAGAAGTTAATAGCTTTGCATTTTAGGAAGATACCTCCAAGTAACAAATTTGCAGCTGGGTACAGGAGAGATGCAATGACTGGAATTCTGAGCAGCTCCTGACTCCCTGGCATTTCCCAGCATCTCGCTGTTCCTGATTGCTCTGTGGGCAACCCAGTTATCTCTGGTCTACTTATCAAACAACCAGGCTTGCCTGGATTAATTTGTTTTTGTCAGTTCTCTATGAATTCCCCAATTATCACATATTTTATCTTGATAAATGACATATATATTGATCCAAAACTCCTCCTTTGAACTGTCTTAATAAATTGCTGGATCAGTAATGTTCACATGTCCCTGGTTTTGCCTATGCCCCTCATGTTTCACCTCTACCTACTACCAACACATCCCCAAAATCTAAACCTGAGGCCAAACACACAGCATAGATATTTTGTAAAATCATTTTTCCCTTTTATAGTGAAGGGGACTGTACTTAAAAAAATTAGGAAAGTTGCAAATATGGTATAACAGAGTTCCAAGAATTCTTCATCTAGATTCACAAGTTGTTGACATTTAGTTTCATTTATTTTTTGACTTTTTTTCCCCTCTGAACCTTATACAATGTTGACAGCTAAACTACAGTTGAGTTATGGGGATGAAACAGTGTTCATACTCCACAAAATTTTTCTTGGTTGAAAAAAATATTAAGATCTCTTTAAGCAAAATTTTATTTTTGTATACAAATTCTTACAAATATTAATTATTCTTTAAAATGTCATAGAAGAAGTAGCTGAACTTTGTTGGAAAAGTTAAGCATGAAATCAAACCTAGAAACAAGGTGCTAATTATTTAGCTAAAAATATTATTCTCAATTTAAATAAATGTCTCATTGGTTTTATTTCTTTTGTGTAGCCCATAGCAACATTTTAAAAGAAGACAACTTGATAGGCACCAAGCTTTTAAAGACCTATTTAGAAAGAGATAAAATTTAAATTATTACACTAGATTGACTAATGGAAAATGTTGATATACGTGTTTTCATTGATGGTTTCTTGGAACCCTAGAGTGATCTATTTTCCTTAGAAAGAATATATATTTAATCAGCCTTGTGTTGGAAATTAAGCATGAAATTAAAAGGAAAATGAAAAGTTTCATTTCACTCTCCAAACGACTTATATGTCATCAATCCAGATTTATTTCCATCTGAGCTCAGGTGTACTTACAAATAAATAAAGCAAGAATTTATCATTTGGTAAGTTCCTCCATTCTATAAAAAATCCTAGGAATATCCGAACTCCAAGAATTACTAAAAAAAAAAAAAAAAAAAAAAAAAAAAAGTGGGTAAAAAACTAAGAATAGCTAATTAACCACTTTTTTTTTTTTAGGATTCCTAAAGAATTTAAAACAAAAGACAATTTTCCAAACGTCTTACTGTTTTAATATGGAAAACCAAAAGTCCTCACTAAAAGATGAAATAATTGCCCACACATTTGGAGAGAACAAGATGGTTTAGAGAGAGCGAGAGAGAATTGAACTGGCTTGATTCTCTTCAAAAAAAAAGCTGGAAAATTAGCAACATGGTTGGAAGCATTTTTCTCAGGGTAAAAACAAAAATCAACTGCAAAATAACCACAGGTAGAATTAAATATCAAATTAATTGAAAATTACTGCCAATGGGTGGCAATAACTAATAAGATACAAGCATTGTGATTGGATTAGTAAATATTTTATTAGAATTTTCATAGATTTATCAAAGAATTACCTAGTACTAAAATTTTTTTACAAAAGAAATGTTGGGAAAAGAAACTAATGAGCTCATTTTAAATGCATCACCCAGAGTTTTGAATTGAATGATGATGAAAATATTTTTGGTATAATCTCCAGTTATGTACTTTGATGCCAAAAATGCTTATTTAGAGAATTTTCCTAGTCATGCAGTTACAAAAGTAAATATATGTGCATGCATAGGAACATGTATGTATGTGCACCTAGATGGATAAATACAGACAGATAGATAGATAATAGATAAATAGTTTAAATTAAACTTAGGAAAATTGCAAATACAGTATAACTTATTTCATTTAATGGTGAAAATATAGTATAATTAACTTAATGGTGAAACATTAAAATGAATGTGACATGGTATAAATATTGCCGGAAGGGCATTCATTCATCTTATTTCCAGGTAAAAAGAAACAATTCTTGCAATTAGACTAAATACAATATGCTTCCCCCTCTCATGTGTATTTTTAGTATCATGAACTGGGTAAGACTGGATTTAGTAGAAATAGGAAAGTAAGATTTAAGATGCTGAATCAGACAAGAGAAGAATACATGCTGCAACTAAGGGTGCAGAATGTAAGGTTTAAAGAGTAAGTTCAATGCATTGGTGTGGTGTGTGCCACCTTGTGAAAAACAATTGCTCCCATCTCTTCCCATCTCAGCATTCAGTGAGGTAGCTTGAAATCGGCCTTAATTATAAAAGTATCTGCAGCAGGCAAATCAGCAAATGTTACAAAATCAGGGATCTTTCCCAGCTATTCCCCACTCCCACTCCACACAGCTGGTTGTTAAACATTTTCCAGCACACCGGTGGTTTAACCCAGCCTCTGTCTTGTTTGTATGGCAATTTTACTAATTATTTTACTGTTCTCTACATCACATTTCTCAACTGTCAAATGGAAATTGCAATTTATCTTAAAGAAATATTGGAACAACTGAAGCAGATTCTATTTTTTAAAAATCACCCAATATTCATCAAATGCTCATGTGGTATTGGTGCCTGAATTTAAATGGCCTTCAACCACAAAGAATTCAGAAGTCAATGTTCAAACTTAAGACTATAAAGTATAACATATTTAGAAAAACAAAAAAAACACACCAAAAACCCACAGCATGATTAAATTTAAGTTGATATTAAGGATACAGCTATGCAAGTATATACATGTGTATGTGCTTGTGTGTGTGTGTGTGTATGTGTATATATATATATATATATATATATATATATATATATATATATATATATATATACTGTAACAATTCTAAGTATTGGCCTAATAATAAGTGCAGGAAACAGTACTTAACAGGATAAATATATATTTTATATTTTAGCATAAAGTCAGAACCCCAAAGGGATGAAAGCAAAGGCTCTAAAGATTTATACCAGAGGAACCCCCAAAAGAAAAAAAATAGATTAACATATGTTTTTATTCATACATTTGTTCTTCATGCAAGCACATTCAATGTTTATTATACATTAGGTATTATTCTGAATGGTGGTGAGGCAAAACACAAAACATTGAAATTTTGTAACATTACTGCAAAATTATAGCACTTTACATAGAGAAAAATAGTAATAGTTAACATTATTACATACTTTTATTTGCAAGATACTACTCTAAATAACTTATAATACTATTATCCACATTGTAGAAGAAGTGAAGAAAATAAAGTGTAGAAAGGTACATAATTTTCTCAAAATTTTATACTTAATAAATACATAAAGTGTTCTTTGAACCCAGGATGTCACAGTTCACTAAATTTATAAGCACAGATGCATAACTTTGATCAGTTAAGTTCTTGGCCAATGATGGATACTGTTTAAAGTTAAAGAAGATAAATTTTAATTTAAAATCAATAAAATTAAATGCATAATTAAGCACAAGTTATTTTTGTTTTTATTTTGGCAACAATTGTAGATTCATATGCTCTTCTAATAAAATTACAAGAGAGATTTATATATCATTCACCCAGTGTCCCCCAATGTAACATCTTTCATAAATATAGTAGCACATCATAACCAATAAATTGACCTTGATGTAAGCCAACACTTATTCAGATTTCATCAGTTTTACATGCAAACATGTATGTGTGCTTAGTTCTATGTAGGGTTAACACATGGGGATTTTGAGTGACCACCACCACAGTCAAGACACAGAATGACTCAGTTACCAGGATGTGCTGTGGTTCCCTTTCACAGTCACAGCCACATCTCTCCTGCTCTCCCTCCATCTTTGAAATCATATCATTTTAAGAATGGTATACGAATGGAATCATACATACCTGGATGGAATTGTAACCTTTGATATTCTTTTTTCACTGAGCATATTTCTCTTAAGATCCATCCAAGTTGTTGCACATACCAATAGTTTTTATTTTTGAATAGTATCTCAAGGTAGAGTTGTATGAGAAATTACGTAAACACCCATTGAAGAGCATTTAGACTTTTTCCGGTTTTCAGCTATTACGAATAAAGCTTCTGTGAACATCTGTGTACAGGGTTTGTATAAACATAAGTTTTCATTTCTTTGGAATAAATGTCCAAGAACTCAATTAAATGGTTGTATGGTAAGTGAATGCTTAGTTCTCAAGGAAACTATAGGATTCTTTTCCAGTCTGTCTGTAATAGTTTTCACTTACATCAGCAATGTAGGAATGATCCAGCACTTGATGTTGTCAATATTTTTTACATTTAGCCATCATGATATGTTTGTGGTGATATCCCATTGTGGTGTAGTGATATCTCATTGCATTCTTTAATGACTTATAATGAAAAATATATTTCATGTGTTTATTTGCCATCTGCACATTGTTTTATGTATAATTTCTTTTAATGTGTATTAATCATCTTCTAATTGGAGCTTTTTTACAGTTGAGTTGTTAGAGTCTTTTATATGGTCTACATTCTTTTCCACTTTGTAGATTGTCTTTTATTCTATTAATGAGGCCTATTGTAGGTCAAAAGCTTTTTCAATTTTGATAAGGTCTGATTTATTGATTTTTTTTAAGGGTAGTGTTTTTTGGAGCTAAGTCCAAGAACTCTGCCTTCCCTTAGTTCCCATAGATTTTCTAAAAGTTTTATAGCTTTATGTTTTACATATAAACCCATAATCAAGGGATTCATAATACATAACATTTTGTATAAGGAGCAAGATTTAGGTAGAATTTTTTTCATTTCATTCATTCATTCATTCATTCATTCATCCATCTGTTCCTTAAGTGTCTATAGGTAGTGAAATGCTTTAGAAGAACTTGTTTTAAAAGTTACCCAATATACACTGAATGTTCTTTGCACCTTTGTGAAAAACCAATGGAGCATATTTGTATGCATATATTTCTGAGTTTTATTGATCAATATGTCTATCCTCTAAGAATACCACACTCTTTATTACTGTAGCTATATAATTAACCTTAATGGGTAGAGTGATTCCTCCAATTTCAGTCTTATTTTTCAAAATCCTATCCTTCCATATGCATTTTAGGATAAGCTAGTCTATGTCTACAGGAATCCCAGCTGGAATTGTAATAGAAATTGTATTAAACCTATAGACCAAAATGGGGAGAATTGACATCTTTACTGTGTTTAATCTTATAATTCATGAACATATTTATTTATTCAAATTTGAGTAAGAAAAACTATAGTCCTCCTTCTATGTTTCTCCTTTACTCTCATTCTACTATCTCAGTAAAACACTTGTGACATCAGGTGTATAGGGGTATTCCCCATACCAAGCAGTTCTGTGACACCATCCTGCATGTCTTTCAATTTAACTTAATTCTGACACTTTCTATTGGTCTGTCTTTCTATTTTTGTACATTGTTTTTGTCTGATTTGATGTCAATGTAATACTGACCTCATAAAATAAATTGTAAAATATTCCCACCTCTTCTACTTTCTGAGAGACATTGCATGAAATTGACATTAATTCCAGCTTGTGTTTGATAGAATCATCTGTTTCTGCAGTGTTCTATTTTGAAAGTTTTTAATTACAAATTCAACCACTAAAATAGATAAACACTGTCTCTTTTATCTTGGTTTAATTTTTGGTAGCTTGTGAGTTGCCAGGAATTGATTCATTTCTTCCAACTGTTGAATTCTTTAGTGAAACTTATTGTTAGTAATCCCCTTCAGCCTTTTAATGGCTGAAGGACCTGTAGTGATGTCCCTTGGATCATTCCTAGCACTGGTGAGTTCTGCCTTCTCTCTTTTTGTCTTTGTCAGTTTTGATAGAGGCTTATCAATTTTGTTGATTTTCTTTCAAAGAATCTTGATTATTTTGTTTTTTTCTTCATTGATATTTTTCTATTTTTCCTGTTTTCAATATCATTGATTTCTGTTCTTATCTATACTATTTTCATTATTATTTTGTCTCCATTTTCTAATTCTTTGAGTTAGGAATTTAAATTATTGAATTACAACCTTTCTTCTTTTACAATAAATATTATCTAATGTGCCCTTTTAGCACTATTACTTTACCTCTAGCACTTCTTTAGCTGAACCTCATATATTTTAATATGGCATAGTTAGTTTATTTTTAGTCAGTTCTTTCTTTTATTTATTATTATTATTATTATTTTTTAAATATATCTTTATTGATTTCAGAGAGAGGAAAAAATAAGGAGAGAGAGATAGAAACATCAATGATGAGAGAGTCATTGATTGGCTGCCCCCCCACGCCCCCGACTGGGGATCGAGCCCGCAACCTGGGCATGTGCCCTGAGTGGGAGTCGAACCCTGATCACCTGGATCCTAGGTCGACGCTCAACCGCTGAGCCACGCCCGGTCAGGCTCTTTCTTTATTTTAAATATGTTTTTATTGATTTCAGAAAGAGGAAGGAAGAGGGAGAGAGAGAGAAACATCAATGATGAGAGTCATTAATTGGCTGCCCCTTGCATGCTCCCTACCAGGGATCAAGCCTGCCGCAACCCTGGCATGTGGCCTGATGGGGAATTGAACCAGTGACCTCTTGGTTCATGGGCCGATGCTCAATCACTAAGTCACACGGGCCAGGCTTTAGTCTTCTTTTTAGCAGTGGTTTCTGTTTGCTTTTATTTTTGAGCAGTTTCCCTATTGAAGTGCAGTGAAAGGCTTACTCTATGTGTAAATTAAGCTTCCCGCTGGGTCCTACTAACATCTTCCCAGCAAAACTGAAGTGCTGAATGACATTGTAACAATGAGTGGGATGGACATTTACCTCCCACTTTTGCCCTTCTGACAACTCCCAGTGGAAGTGGGGAACAGCCTGGTTCCCCATGTGGGGGATGTAAGCTCAGTTCTCCCTAGGGGTCTGCTGCCTCAAGGAAGGGGGGACCAGAGGGATGAGTCACACTGTTTTATTGGTAAAGGACTGGGGCAGTAGGGCAGCTCTTTGCTGAGCTTCACCGGGCTTCTTTGACACAAAGGAAAAGCAGAAATGTGATCACAGTCCAACTAGTCCTGTCCCATGTCCTACTATCTCATTCTTAGAGGATGCCAAGTGAAGGTGGAGTCTCAGAGCCTCACAGGGGCCCCCGGAAACAGGGAAGGAGTAGTGAAATCGAGTAGTGCGTGGCCATCCCGGATCCTGGCTCATTAAGTCTTACTGTTTTAAGTTAGGGTGGATGGAACAGAGGTTTAGCTTCTCAGTGGACATTAGCCTGGCAGGGGAATCAAAGCACTGCCTGCTTCCCCGGGCAAGTGCTGGAAGATAAGCTCTCTTTAGCAATACAGACACTATCTTGACAGGGTAATTGGAGTGCTGCCTGCTCCTGCCAGACGCAGGATAGAAGATCACCTTGCTGCTTGGCTCCACTGATCCCGCCGGATGGGGGACTAGCCCTGAGAGCACCTGTTTTCATTGGCTACTGCGCTGGGATGAAAGAAAGCGACTCCACTCAACCCCATGAAACCACCAGGCGGGAAGGGTGCCTTTTTCATTGATGTTTTGACTATATTAGGATGAATATTGCCAACAGAGTTTGCTTTTGCCAGGACACCCTTTTCGCAGTCTTTAGGCCAAGAGAAGCAGGCTTTTCTAAGGAAAGCTCTTTTGTCTCTACCTTTTGGCAGTTCTGGGTTGGAAGTTTCTGCAGGACCCTGTTCAGTGTATATGGACACAGACCTATGGCATTTCTCAAATCCTACAGATTAAGCTGTCCACGTTTATCTTCTACCCTTCAGGGTCTTTCTATGTTTATTTGTTGTATTATACCCAAGACTTTTCTTTCATTTTTTCAGTTGTAAGAGAGAAGAACTGGGAAGAATGTGTCCATGCTATCTTGGTTGAAATCAGAAGTCCAAACAAAGTTTTGTTAATAACAAATGAAAAAATCTGTTTTAAGGTCTAATACCAATATCAGATTTTCTTTAAAATTAATTATTTTCAAGCTAGTAATAGAATTTAAAATTGCAATTTAAATTTTCCTGCATATTAAGCTCCAAATCATTGTCTGCATATCAAAAGCATTTTCTACAATTTATAGTAAGAAAAAATCTATACAAATTCCTCACATCAGCACAATGGGTGTTGAATAAGAACAGAAATGTCCTACTACTATAAAAAGATTTTGCAAACAGCTTTAAAATTATAGTTGAGCTAATTCATTTAATGTTTTATATTTTGCAATGTATTTCATGAATTTTACAACTGCTTAGTTACTTTTTATTTTTGATAGCCCCAGATATTATTGATGGTCCGATTTTCTTAGTATTTCAATAAGCTTAAAACATTAAACAACATAGGTCAGTTAAGTGATGAATGTTCTGGAACTTTTATTGTAATAATCTGGAGTCATTTAGCCTGGAGAGTGCCTATTGTTAAAAGTATAAGATTGGACATCAGCTTTCAATATTAATCTAATGAAGAACTGGTAAATCTAAAACTCATGTTTTTATTGGTATCTTAGGGTATAACATTTTAAAAAATTGTATACAAGGTAATATTCTATAAATTATAAACAAAAATGATATTTTAAATATATAATTAAAAATCTGGAAACTATTTTATTATATCACAATAGAAAGATTATTTTATAATCTTTGTCAAAAACATTCTGTAGTACTAGTATAATCACTTTGGAGACAATGAATACAGTTATATGAATAAAGTTAGCATTACTGTTGAGTAATGAAGTCAATGTTGCACACATTCCGTAATTCAAATTTCCTTAAAGAAACTGCATACCATCTAGTGATCTAGTCGCAAAATTACAACTTTTTAATACAGCGTTTTTTGCAGGCATCACAGGATATGATGAAAAACAACGACAACCAAAAATAACTTAAGTTTGAACATTTTACTTTGGTAAAATATGTTTCTGGGGAAAATTTTAAGTACTCCAGTATTCCTATTAATTTCTTAACCAGAATAAGAACTGGAAAAGCAGGGAGGAGTTACTATGAACTCTTGCGACGTTGCTGTTTCTGAGAAATACTTGTGTAAATGCTGCAACACATGCTCATTCAATACATGTACAGACATATGTACATTATTTCATGATTGCCATATAATTGTACTAAAAAGAATTATATATTCAATATGCTCATATAAATATCTATGGAAAAAGCTGTTTTCTAAACAAATAGAAAGGAGTTTGATGTTAAAAACATAATTGGAATAGTTTGGAAAACAAAGCAATTTAATGTCTTCTACATTTTTCTCTTATACAGTTTAAGTAGATGCTCTCCACTGGTTGTGAGCGATACGCAATGATACTATTCAGATTTCCTTGTGGTTCCTTTCAAGAATTCTCAGAACTTGGAGTTCTGTTTTCATTTTCTGAATTCACTTATAAGACATACCTGGATCCACAGTTCCCATATATTTCCTATTAGTTAAATTCACAATCTAATCCCAGCCCCCTCAATAAATGGAAAGATAGCCAATTACACAAGGGTGGTTACTCAATTCCCAGACTCATCATCTCAAAATATCCCTGTATCTTCATCCTTTCTTGTGTAGCCTCTGTAAATGAGGCAGAAGCATACTTCTCCTTCTTCCAAAGTTACCATTTTCTTTATTCTATTCTCTGAATCTTAGCTCTAACAAGTTTCCCATTCCCCTTTACAGTAGCAATATTTTCTCTTTAACTCCTTTCCTTGGATTCAATCTTCACAAAAATAAAAGTAACACAAAATAGTACACTCTCTTTGATCATGGTACCCTGTGTTTTCTATATTTTCTCCCAATCCATCAGACACTCAACACATTCTTTCTAGATAAATTATTACTGATAAATAAAATCTAACATATCATACAACCCTTTGATTTAAAATTTTTATTTCATTTTTGGGGGTTTGCTTTTTTTATATTTAAATGAAATAAAGGACTATTCAAAGAATTCTGGCTTTATCCCTATTATCTCCATCTTTCTTCCCTCCCTCCCTTCAAGCTTTTATTTATTTAAATTTATAAATTGTTCTTCAAATTTTTTAAATTTAAAAGTATGTATGTATGTATGTATGCAATAGAATACTATGTGCTTTATTTCCTTCCATGATACCTTACATTAAAAAGTTGATCCTGGTGTTGATGTCACAGTAAAAGGTGTTTCAACCATGGTACAACTGATATATGGGGCTGGAAAATTCTGTTTTGGGGGCTATCTTGTACACCCTAAGATAATTAATATCACTCATGTCCTCTACTAAGTGTCAGTAGGAACTCCAAGTCATGACAACCAAAAATGATTCCAGACAGGTCTCCTCTCCTGGGATGGGCAAAATCATTCCTTGTTGAAAACCACTGCTAAAGTACTATGTAAAAGACATTTTTCTTTTTTAAAGCACCATAGTACTAGTCTTTGAGAATGCACCATGGTTTGTTGGTGAACATTTTGTGTTGCTTTCCATGCTTGTTATTATTAATAGTACAAGGATTAATAGCTTATCATATTTTAACAAGGTGTTTTTAGAATTTTCAGAAGTGAGTTTACTAAATTAAAAAAAGTTAACTGTTTAATGGTGTTAGATTTGCCAAACTACCCTTCATTTTGTATTGCCACCAGTCATGTATGTGTCAGGGAATTTTTAATACTATACTTTTACTGAGAAAATAATCACTTCTTTAATGCTTGATTGAAATCAGTGATCTTTCACGTTGATTAATGACATTTCTTTCTTGTCATACTGTGATGAATGTAACATTCATTTCTGTATTTTGGTATTCTCATAGATTTGATATTTCAATTGTTTCTAATTGCTGAAACTATATATTAGAATCTATGTTAATGCTAATATAAGAAAGAAGTTTAGTTCTACAAGGCAAAAAAAAAAAGAAAAACTAAATGAAATAAAAAGTACTAATTCCTACTGCATCTCTTACTTGTAGCATTAAAACTGACAAATACAGAGTATGAGTCACATGAGATACAATTTATTTTGGAGTCACTTATCTACTACCCCACTCATCTTTTCCTTTATGCTTCCTATCACAAAGAAAAAAAAAAATACTAGATGCCAAATATAAACACAATGAATAATTAAGAGGGTCCAGACAAAATTTGTACCATAGAAAACCTATAAATTATAATTGGTTATCTTTCAATTTATAATATGTTATCACGTTTTTCTTTCATTTTTTTTTTTCATTATACTTTTGCAGTTGTATAAAATAGTGTCTCTGGAGGAAGTTATTGGGATTTACACCACAAGATCCCATTTAATGAAAATTTCACTAATGTATTTACACAGGGCTATTTTACGGTAAGTAGCATTCTGGTTGGGCAAGCCCAATAACTTTTATTATAATCAAATGCATTTCAAAAGAAATTAGAAATTCTTCTTACCCTGTTAAAACAAAATAAAACAAAATATTGAATCTCTAGCACAGACAGGTATGGCATATTATTTCTCTCTTAAATGTAGATTTTGACCTCAGTTTTTCTTGTTAAGAAGTTAGTTGAAATATCCTCAAACATGCTATAAGACAATTATTCTTTTGAGAGACCTAAAAGGAAATGGCTATTAAAAAACTATCAACTTCTCCTGATAATTTTGGACAAATTTAACAATCCCTTTTATTCTCCATGTTTTTGTAGGCATCAGTATTTCAACTACTATGAACTTAGGTACAAATAGCAGAAATAACTCTAGGGTTTTAAAACAAGAACATCAATACAAGAAACTGGTAAAGCAGGATGGAATAAGTGACAGGACAGACAGACAGTGGTTAAGACACTTCTATATTGGCAAAAAGAGACAGTTTGGGCTGAAGAAGCAAAAGGTGAGTGAAGGGGCTGGAGCCTAGTCCAGGAAGCCTGGACTTACCTAGGGCCGGAGGAGCATATCCTAGGGGAGGCTGCTAGGAAAGAGCTGGAACTCCATAAAAAGGGACTCTCTTTGGCAGCTAGTGCCACAGAGCATAGAACAACTACTGGGGATTCGAGAGACAAAGAAAATAGCCTTGATTTTCCCTTCCGTCCCTTCCCAATCTCCCACCAGAGCCTTATTTTTGCTGTTCCCAGTTGGAACCTGCAGAGATCAGTCTCCTTATAAAACACAGTGGAACCAGGAAAGGGTGAGAAAAGTATCTGAAACCAATGAGGCAAAATAAACTCCACAAAATTCCCTCTTGTTCTTGTTATTAATGGCCATTCATCAGCAGAGAGTGTCTGAGAACTTCTTTGTTGCTATCATTTTGTTGTTTTTAATGTACTTGATTTTTTTCTTACTGTGACATTATCACTCCGTCTGCTTCTCTTGCTGCGATGTTATCACTGCAATGAAACTCCATGACCCACATGATCCTTCAGTTCAGTCCACGGCTGTGTCCCAGTACTTAAAACGAGCCTGCTCAACAAAATGTGCTGAATAAATAGAAGAAAGAATAAATTTCAGTTTGTCAGAGAACCAAATTTCTTATGTGAAACTTGAAATTCATATTCCAATAAGAATGAACATCAAATTATAAGTTTCATATGACATGCGTACTATACCTCGATGGTTTAAATTCCAAATAATGCTCTGTTTGCCTTTATATCATTTTTACTTCCTTCAGTATACATATATCACCTATCAAAATTTATCCAAAATATTTTTAAAGTAATATATCTTTCTAAATTAAACTTTCCAATGTGTGTTTTTATCCTTAATTGCATTATAAAAAACTTAAGATTCCATTTAAAATGTTGATATTATATACAATAACCAAATGACTGAGTAATCAACACATGATCCATAAGATAGATAAAATTGCTATAACTGAATAATCATAGAAAGATAATTAAGGTAATTGTAATCTGAAATAAACATTAAGTATAAGAAAGATTCTCTAAGTAGATTTATGGATTACAGTAGAAAGACATCGATATAAAGATAAAATTTGATATTTTCTAAATGCTTCATGCAGAATAATTTGAAAAATAGAAACAATCTGTAAGTTACTGAATTTACAGCAGAATATGTGGTAATATTTTGACATAGGAAGACTAAGAACAGACTCACTGCAACATGTCCTCAGAAGTGATGTGTATATTTAACATAATTGTGTCAACTATGTTCAGTTGAATTCAGAGAATCATGTTTGCATTAATCGATTGATACTCTGATGAAGCCACAGCCTTAAATGCCAAGTTTGGTTTTACTGTCCATGGCAAGACTTCATAGCAAATGCAGTGCTAAACAAAATGTGATTGTCCATGAGTACATTGTGTCCATTATCTCTCAGAGTATTTTAGAACAGCATTATTCAATCACAAACAATTTGAGAATGCTTATATTTGCCTTTTCTTTGCATTTTTGCAAAGGCTGCAGGGCACATATCTACATAATTCAGATAGTGTAATTTAAAATATGTTCAAACAGTTTCTCTCCACTACATAGTCAGCTAGAATAATTATATCTGTCTCCAAGTGATTAGTAGTTATCACAGCAATGTTCACAGAAATTCAGTTGCATTTAAAAAAAACACAAAATTGTTTAACTATTTAACTTGATCTGACTATAGTATCTCAACATTATTCCTTTGTTTCTTTATTTTTCTTTTTATTAAATTTATTAGGCAGCGTTGGTTAATAAGATTATATGGGTTTCAAGTGTACATTTCTATGATGCATGATCTTCATATTATATTATGTGCCCACTGTCCACAGTCAAATCTTCTTTCAGCAGGTATTTGATGCCTTTTACCCTTTATCGCCACCCCACCCGCTTCCCTCTGGCAGCCACCAGCCTGTTGTCTGTGTCTGTGAGTTTTTGTTTGTTTGTTTCTCTTGTTTGTTCATTTGTTGCTTTCAGGTTTATATCCCACAGATGAGGGAAATCATGTGGTTCTTAACTTTTCCTGTCTGACTGACTCCACTGAGCGGGACACCCTCCAGCCCAGCCGCGCTGTCCCAAACGGCAGCTTCGCGCCTTGCCCGTGGCTGAGCAGGATCCGCTGGGCACACGCACCGCATCTTCTTGCCCAGTCCTCTATCAAGGGGCACTTCAGTTGCTTCTCCTTCTTGGCCGCCACGAATAATGCTGCAGTGAATATAGCGGTGCATATGTTTTTGGGAATAAATGTTTTCAAAATTTTCAGGTAGATACCCAGACGAAGCGTTGTAGGGTCATATGGTCACCCTACTCTTGATTTTTTGGGGAACCTTCTATACTGTTTTTCACAGTGGCTGTACCAGTTTACATTCCCACCAGCAGTGAATGAGGGATACATACCCTTCTCAAACTCTTCCGAAAAATTTAAGAAGAGGTAATATTTCCTAACACATTTTCTGAGGCCAACATAAACCTGATACCAAAACCTGGCAAGAACACAAAGAAAGAAAACTACAGGCCAATATCTCTGATGAATAGAGATGAAAAATTCTAAACAAAATACTATAATTGAATACAATAATACATTGAAAAAATAATACATCATGACCAAGTGGGACTCATTTCAGGGGCACAAAGATGGGTCAACATAGTAAATGGATCAATGTAATACACCACATTAACAAAATAAAAAAATGAAAATCATGTGATCTTGTCAAGAGGTTCAGAAAAGTGTTTGATGAGATACACCATCCACTTATGAATTAAACATTCAATAAAATGGGTATGGAAGGAAAGTATCTCAACATAATAAAGGCCATATATGACAAAGCCTCAGCTAATATACTCAAGGGTGAAAAACTGAAAGTTTTTCCTCTAAGAACAGGAACAAGACAAGGATGTCCATTCTCACCACTCTTATTCAACATAGTCCTGGAAGTGCTGGCCACAGCAACAGACAAGAGAAAGAAATAAAAAGCATCCAAATTGGGAATAAAGAAGTAAAAGTGTCACTTTTTGCAGATGACATGATTATTTATTTAGAAAACCCTAAAGACTCCACCAAAAAACTATTTGAAACAATAAACAAATAAAGTTGCAGGATACAAAATTTATGTTCAATATTAATCCAATTATAGAGGAATAAGACTATTTGAGATAGATTGTTAGTCTTCCAAGATAATATTTAGGTCAAATATTAAAAATATAAACATATTAAAATCTAAGTATAATTATAATCGTTTGACCACCTTTGAGTTTTACATCCATAACATACATAAGACAGAGTAAACTTTAGAGTAATTACTTTATTTAGCCAGTAAAGATGTAATGAAAAATTATAACGAATTTGTTCCTCAATTTGATTGTAACCTCACTGATACTCCTATCAATAACTGAGCTCCATTTTTCAGGGTAAAATGCCTTACTCAGAGCACAATCTATTCATTTCATACTTTCTACAAATAATTTCTGATAACAATTCAATAGTCCTGTAGGGAACAGCTTGGTATTCATTCATATTCACGAAACTGACATTTTATGTTCTATTCTTATCAGAAGGCAGATGACTCCCTGACTAATATTCTTATGAAAAATAAAATAAAGAACAAATTATAAGGTAAATTAACCAACGTTCTTTAAAACTGCAGCCACCCTAGCCTGATTCAATATTTATATAAGCTTTATAGGCTGATACATAAGATTTGGATGAATCAATCTGATCATATGTAATATGTGTACTGAAGAACTTTTGATAATACATTTATTATTTTTATTTAAAAAACAATTATAATAATAAATTAAAAAATAAAATTTCCCATTATCCTATTCATAGCTATCTTTTCACCCATAATTGTTCTATCATCCTATCATCAGTAAGTTTTTAAATTTATATTTTTAAATATTTTAATATCTTTTGATATCTCCAACCTCAGGCAAGGTTGAAGATAAATCTCAAATCACATTAGCTTGTGATTACCTTAACTACTCTACAGTAGTTCTCAGTTGTCTTCAAGTGTTCATGTAGCCAGAACTCATGCTTAAAACAAAATAAAACAAAACAAAATTAAACAAAAGCAAACAATGATTCCCCTCCATATTAAGAATGTATTGAAGAACAAATACAAATGGCCAAAAGAACATATAAAAATATATATACATAAGTGCATATATATGTTCTACTAACTAGTATTCAAAGAAATGAAAATAAAATCAACATGATTCCCTTTTTAAATTTATAACATTATAGAAAACTATCAGTAGTTTGCTGAGAGTACAGAGAACATTTACTGTCTTCTAAAGCTGGTGGAAAAATATATCATAATGACACTCCTCTGAGGGGACACAGTTTGAAGACTTAAACATATTATACTAAAAAAAAGAAATTCAAACATTAGGCAGCCGCATTAAAAATAAGTGTAGTTTAACCTTAAAAAATATGTTTGCAATTCTGTTCATGATAATACTATTTAAAATTAGAGTGAATATGAATATACATCATTTTTATTTTCAAGAGTGCCTAAGTTTGCAATCTTAATTCTATGGTTGCCCTATTTATAATAATACTTTTAAAACTGCAAAACACAGAAATGTCCAAATAAAGAGTATTGGTTCAGAAATGTTGACAATTTATTTAGAATAATGCAAAGTAGCTATTAAAATAGCTATATTGTGTAATAAGAAAAATATTAATAGAATGGGCTAAATTATCTTTTAAATGTTCATGTGTACAAAGATATAAATAAATGCCTAGGTAATATTCTTATAAGTAAAAATGTGGTTGGTTAATTAATGGTAGATCTACAAAAATTAGGTCAACGTGCATTTTCCATTTTTACAAACTATACTTACTATTTTTTAAAAGTTAACGTCATTTTTAAACAGAAAGGTAGCAGTCTGTTTCTATTTTGTTTGTTTATTAATTTTGTTCATTAGATTCCACATATAAGTGAAATTATCTGGTATGTGTCTTTTTCTTACTGCCTTATTTTTCCAGGTCCATCCATGCTGTCACAAAAGATAAGATTTCCTTATTTTTTTAACCCTGAGTAGTATTCCATTGTGCAAATGTCCCACAGCTTTTTTATTCACTTATCTACTGATGGGCACTTGGGCTGCTTCCAGATCTTGGCTATTGTAAATAATGCTGCAATGAACACTGGGGTACCTATATTCTTTCAAATCGGTGTTTTGGGAACAGAAAACAGGCTGTCAGCTGTTAGAGGGGAGGGGGTTTAGATGACAGGGTGAAAAAGGTAAAGAAATTAAGAAAAAAACTCATAGATACAGAGAACAGTATGGTGAATACCAGAGGAAAAGAGCTGGAGGAGGCAGACGAGGGTTTAAATGGTGCTAGAAGGAGACTTGACTTGGGGTGGTGAACACACAATGCAATATACAGGCAATGTATTATAAAATTGTACACCTGAAACCTACATAATTTTATTAACCAATGTCACCTCAGTAAATTAAATATAATTCTTTTTTAAAAAGGTAGGAGGCTGGTTAGCGATATTAACTATGCAAGTTAGTGTAGTTAATAGTTGAGCTTAATAATGGATTGTTCTATGAAAATTAAACTTGATGAGAGTTAACAGAAAATTATTTGTATTCTTTCCTGGGTTTGTGGTTTGAATGCCTAGTAACTGATGCTAACTTACATTCATATCAATTCACACACATTCATTTATTTAATACATGCTGTGCTTACTTTGCCAAAAAAGAAGGAAATAGGGATTCAAAGGAGAATGAACAGGACCTATGTCATCAAGTAGCTCATGATAGAATGGGAGAAGCAGACAAAAACACCTTTTGTCTATGGTGCAAATAAGGGATATTTGTAGGATTAAGAAAGTTGATTGATTGTAAGAAGATTTTGAAAAACATCATGATTAAAATAACATTTGATAAAAGACTGGAGGGTCTCCAAGCCCACTACAATAAGGATAGTTCCCCGTGGGAAGCACAGTTAGGGCATGGGTAAAGAAAGGCACAAGGTAAGTTGCAGGGATGTGGAGTGTTTGAAATATAGACTATGTTTTCAGGACATTAAAAGGAATAATTTCGCAAAGTGGTTTGGTTAAATCGCAGAAGATGCTAAACACATACTGATGATTGTATAAAGAAAAATGTGGACATTAGTGTTGGGACAGTAAGGTGTAATATACGCAGAGCTGATTTAATGAAGATGGGCCAGCTTCCCCGCATCTATGGAGGAAGCTGAAACCTGACAGTCTACTTGGGCAGCCTTTTAGAACTTTAGGGTCAGTGGGGGGCTAAATTAGGAAAGTGGAAAGCAAATGGAGGGCATTGATTTCAGAGGCAATACACGGATGGATTATGAAATTTTATAAGGCTCTAGATTTGGGAGATTATGGGAAAAGAGAAACCAAAGCTCACCTCTGGTTTTAAAGCTTAAAAAGGGTCACATAATAAAATATAGGTAACATTTAGTATTTGCAATCATATGCATAGGAAAGAATTGTAAAAAGAAAATTAGCAATCTGTCACATGAATGAGTTAGTTGAAAATATAAAATTATATTAAAGAGAATATGCTGTCAGTGTTACATTTGTAAATGAACAATAGTTCTTAAATAAAGTACTCCAGGGTTCAAGTGTATAATATGTTGACACCCCCATTTGCTAATATTCATTTGCTACTCAACAAAGGATTCTAAATTTAAAATATTTTCTATATCAATTAAGAAAGAGTTGTTTGTTTTTTTTCTTTTTTAAAAAAATACTTTTTTATTGATTTTAGAGAAAGGAAGGGAGAGGGAGAGAGAGGTAGAAACATCAATGATGAGAGAGAGTCATTGATGGGCTGCCTCCTGCACGCCCCCTGTTGAGGATCGAGACTGAAACCCAGGCATGTGCCCTGACTGGGAATCGAACTGTGACCTCCTGGTTCATAGACTGACACTCAACCACGGAGCAGCAGTGGCAGGGCTAGAGTTGTTTGTTTTTTTAGACAAAATGTAAAGTAATAATACTTGAGAGATTTTAAGCATATCTCTTTCAATAATAATAGTAAAGTATACAATCTCATAGGCGTGTGCAGTTTTCTAACTTAGCTATCTTTTCTCATTGAACACTGTTCTACAAAGATCATCCCATATAATTTTATAGCAAAATCAAAATTCATATTACTCCAAATTCAAATAGATTCAAATAATCATCCAATAAAACAGCTGACAGATATGTAAATGCATGACTTACTCTTAATAGTTTTTATGTACATAAAGCACTATCTCCTGGGAACACCAAATGCTAGAAAGGAATGAGATCTGTAATACGGCATTTATCACCGAAAACACTGGTGGAGAATTGAACTGCAGTATTCACAAATTTCTATTCTTCCATCATCCAGTACATTTTAGAACTTCTTTAGTGCTTCAGCAGCATTAACTAATCATTATACTTTTTACAAAAAGGGATAAAAAAGTAAGTGGTTTTTCCAAGCCAGCACCATAGTCAGCAGAAGGCCGAGCCAGAAGCATCTGTTGTCTATGATACGGTTTAGATGACTAGACTTGCTCTTCCAAAATGATGTACGAAAGGGAGTTACTGAGGGAGGCTAAGGGTAAGAGCAGGCCGTGGAAGTAGGAGAAAGTCCAAAGACATGCTTGACTTAGTCATTAGAAATGATGCATCATTTCTCAGTAACATTTCATCATTCTTATGCTCTATGATCAATAAATAGAGTTGGAAATTGGAATGTAGGCACACGAGTTTATTTAAAGATGAAAAATTAGTTTAATGTGCCGGGTGGAAATGACCTATATTTGTCACTGGAAGGAGCACTTAGTAATTTCTTCTACTCTGACCAGTAATGCATATACGCTTTTCAAAGGGACACATGTAATTATCTAGGTTTGAATGAGCAACAAAACATGGATTAGTTTAAGATTATTATCATTTTATTATATGATTCTATTTTTATGATCACTTATTTACATTCACATCATGGTTCCTAATAATGTTTTTGAGACTCCCGAAGATAGATGGTGTATTTTTGACAAATTATTTTGGATCTACTCCCATGTTTTTCTGTAGTCACGTCTCCTCGTTTGCGTCTACCTGGTTTAAGAAAGTTGCAGTGTGTAGGAGTTTTGCCAGAGGGACCAACTTGTAGGATTCAATTTCTGTCCATCTTCCCTTCCTTTGTTAGAATGAATCACACATAACATGCATACCAAGTGTAAAATTAATCTCATTCTCTTTCCATATTTTATTTTTCTAACATTTTTCTAACAGGTAGGATGTGCCTTAATACATGCTTTAATGGTTGAGAATACTTGCTCTGAAGTAACACTATTTATATACAGTTATGGTTCCATCATTTATTACATTGTTAATCCAGTGAAAATTAACTAAACCTTCTGGGTCCCTCAATATTCACTTGAAAAATGTGTATTAAAAAGTAAAGTATATATATATATTGCTTGTGCAGATTAAATAAGGATTTATGTATAAATGTTTAGAATGCATTTAACATGTAGTGAGCTCTTGATAAATATTATGTCATATTTTTATCATTATATTATTTTAATTAACTTATTCTTATTAAACCAATATTTTCCCTATTTCTTCTAGTTTATATTTTGATCAATTTTTTACAAATTAACCAAATTTCATCCCCAGGTAAAGCTCCAGATTGGAAAATAAATTAAAAAACTCATTTCTAGTTTTGCCTCTAATTTACTAACTTTACCATAAAAAGACACTTTAAAGTCTCTAGTTTATTATATTGAAAATATATGAACCTACACTGAAGTGTAGTTTTCATATGTCCTTTCAGGTCTAAAATTCTGAGTCAAGGCATAACTTTGGGTTACAATTGACCAGAGGTTTGAATATCTCCTGCTAAATTTCCTGTCCTGAAATAATCTGCATCTCAATTACCTAATTTGCATTATAAAACACAGCCATTGCTTTTAAAAATATTTTTAATGTTTGAATATAATATGGATGACATTTTTAAAACATCAGAGATTATGTATTGCCATGCTCTCGATACTCTAGATACTTTAAAGACTATACCTTTGGCTAATGTAGCCTCCTCAAAATATCTCTGTAATTCAACTTCTAAATTATGTTAAAAACACAATTTATTAGTGCTATAAATTATTTTTTCCTGGGCTTTTTCTTTTTTTCTTTTGGAGAGATTATAAGACATCACAGCTAAATAATGCAGCTAATCAAGCATATAGAGATTATTTAATTAAAAATAATGTGTGGTGATAAAAGCAAGTAATACACTGTGTGTGTGCTTGTAGTTTATATCTAACTCTGAAAGAAATTCCAAAAGATTATTCAGAAAAAAGGGGGGAAATATGATTAATGTCAATGACAATGATGAATTAGTTGTAAAAATTTGCAATGTTAAAAAGCAAGTATACTGTGTCTCTCCAGCTGCTTGAATGAAGAAACAATTTTCATCTTTTCTTTTCTTTTTTAATTTTATTTCTATTGTTGACATTATTAAAGATGTCCCCCTTCCCCCTCCCATTGCTCTCCTCCACCCAGACCCTGTCCTCCCCTCTCTCTGGCCCTGAACACCTTCTTGTCTGTGTCCAAGGGCTATGCATGTATGTTCTTTGGCTAATCTCTTCACCTGACATCCTGTCCGCCCCACCCACCTCCCCTCTGACATCCGTCAGCCTGTACCATGTATCCCTGTCTCTGATTCTGTTTTGTTAGTCAGTTTATTTTGTTCATTGGATTCCACATATAAGTGAGATCATATGTTCTTTGTCTTTCTCTGACTGTCATATTTCTCTTAGCATTATAAGCTCCAGGTCCATCCATGCTATCGCAAAAGGTAAGAATTCCTTCCTTTTATACATTTGCATAGTATCCCCTTGTGTAAATGTACCACAGCCTTTTTTACCCATTCATCGACCGATGGGCACGGGGCCTGTTTTGTTCTTATAAACATAGATGGGCATATATTCCTTCTGATTGGTGTTTTGGGATTCTTAGGATATATTCCTAGATGTGGGATCACTGGGTCAAACGGCAGCTCCATTTTTAATCTTTTGAGGAACCTTCATGTGGTTGCTTTCCACAGTGGCTGCCCCAGTCTGCATTCCCTCCAGCAGTGCACCAGGCTTCCCTTTTCTCCACACCCTCGCCAGCACTTGCTTGTTGACTTATTGATGGTGGCCCTTCTGGCAGGTGTAAGGTGATATCTCACTGTGGTTTTAAATTGCATCTCTCTGATGAGTAATGACATTGAGCATTTTTTCATGTGTCTCTTGGCCATCCGTATGTCCTTATTGGAGAAGTGTCTATTCAGGTTCTTTGCCTACTTTTTAACTGGATTGTTTGTCTTCCTGGTGCTGAGTTGTATGTGTTCTTTGTACGTTTTGGAAATTAACCCCTTATCAGAGGTATCATTGGCAAATGTGTTTTCCCATACAGGAGGTTCCCTTTTCATGGTTTAGTTTGCTGTGAGAAGCTTTTCAATTTAATGTAGTCCCATTTGTTTATTTTTTCCTTGCCTTGCCCTAGGAGAAAATACTGCTCTCAGTGAAAACACCGCTATGTGGCGATGTCGGAGATTTTACTGCTTATGCTTTTTTCTAAACTTTTTATGGTTTTGAGACTTACATTTAGGTCTTTTATCCATTTTGAATTTATTCTTGTGTATGATGTAAGTTGGTGGTCTAGTTTCATTTTTATGCATGTACCTGTCCAGTTTTCCCAGCATCATTTATTGAAGAGAACATATTTACTCCACGGTATGCTTGCCTCCTTTGTTAAATATTAATTGACCATAGAGGCGTGGTTTGAGTTCTGGGCTCTCTGTTCTGTTCCATTGATCTATATGCATGTTTTTGTGCCAGTATCAGTCTGTTTTGATCACAATGTGCTTGCAGTATAGTTTGATATCCTGTATTGTGATCCCTCCAACTTTGTTATCTCTATTGTGGCATAGAGTAAGAACTCAATGAATGAGTGAAGGTATGATAACAAGTTAATTTCTCACTGAATATTTTGTAGCATCATTTTCCACACTGAAGAAAAATATAATTATTTACTTAAAATATGTGATTGATTTCTTGAATCAGTAATATATATGCTATATGTTATCTATTCATCTATCTACCAATCTATCCATCTGTCCATCTATCCATCTATGTATCCATCCATCTATCTATCATCTATCTATCATCATCTATCTATCATCTATCTATCTATCTATCTATCTATCTATCTATCTATCTATCTATCTATCTATCATCTATCTATCATCTATCTATCTATCTATCATCTATCTATCTATCATCTATCTATCTATCATCTATCTATATCATCTATCTATCTCTATCTATCTATCTATCATCTATCTATCTATCTATCTATCATCATCTATCTATCATCATCTATCTATCATCTATCATCTATCATCTATCTATCTATCTATCTATCTATCTATCTATCTATCTATCTATCATCTATCTATCTATCTATCATCTATCTATCATCTATCATCTATCTATCTATATCTATCTATCTATCTATCTATCTATCTATCTATCTATCTATCTATCTATCATCTATCTATCTATCTATCATCTATCTATCATCTATCTATATCTATCTATCTATCTATCTATCTATCTATCTATCTATCTATCTATCTATCTATCTATCTGTCTATCTGTCTATCTATCTATCTATCATCTATCTATCATCTATCATCTATCTATCATCTATCATCTATCTATCTATATCTATCTATCTATCTATCTATCTATCTATCTATCTATCTATCTATCTATCATCTATCTATCATCTATCTATCTATCTATCTATCTATCTATCTATCTATCTATCTATCATCTATCTATCTATCTATCTATCGTCTATCGTCTATCGTCTATCATCTATCATCTATCTATCTATCATCTATATCTATCATCATCTATCTATCATCTACCATCTATCATCATCTATCACCTATCTATATTGTGGGGAACATGTTTATTTAACATTTATAGTTAACCTTTCGGGGAGAGACATTTCTCCCCAGATTGTTTATGTTCCTGAATATCTTAATGCAAGAATCTGGCAAGTCTTTACCTGACTTATTTCTCAGGTCTGGATTTCCAGTGTGTAACTTGGAAGCATAAGTGAACAAACATCTACCTCTGGGACAAAGAGCAAGCTTGCTTTTTAAGTGGTAGATTTGCAAAGTTCAGTATTTCTCAGCTGTAATACAAACCCTGCTTGCCATTTGGGCCCATATTGCTTCAGCTGTATGAGATTTTGGAGCAACCAAACTGATACAAACATGTAGATTTACCTGTTACTAGCTACGTTATGAATATTAACAATCTTTTGTATGTAAATCAGGAGTCTTTCTTCTGCCAGCATCTGTAAAATACTAACAAGTTAACTTAATGGCTTATAAGTAGGCTAAAATCTAATCTCAGACCTGGCAAACCTGAAAAAATTGAGGATTTTGTTTCTTTTCTGTAAGAATTCAGAAGTAATTTTACCATTTGACATTATTATCCATAAGACCATGTTTGATTAAATTATGGCTCTATCTTATTATTTTTTTTAAAAAAATATGATGAATACTAAAATCTCAGTATAGAATTATAACAACTATTATACAGGTTTAGAGTAAAATATTTTACTTTTTTATTTATTCTAAGTTGGAGTTTGTCTTTTTATGATGAATTTTAGAAAGCTAATGAGTGAAGGGTAAAAGTACATTTTATGATAAGAATATTCTCCACATGATATCTAATAATAAAGATGTAAATATTACTTTGTTTGAAGATGTAAATATTGCTTTATTTGTAGTTTTAGCCTCAGGCTCTGTCTTTATGATGGTAAGCTATTTAATAAATAAATCTGCCTGGTATCTTGTTTTATCAGCCCTGCAATACAAGTTTTAAAACTGCAGGGGGATTAATAAAACTCTTAAAGATAAGAGTAGAAAAAATATTGTGATATAAAAAAATGAATAGATATGCATTAAGAAAATTTGCATTTTTTCAAGCTAATTTAAAACATTCATCCCACAATCCAGATGTTTTGCCCCCCAAATTTCAAGAACAGACTGTTTGAAATAAGTGGGAAATTATAGACTAATTTTTCAACTACTACAGTAGATTCTTACAGGGCAAAAACCATGTAAGAATGGTTTTTCTCTGTAAATAAGTGTGCCTATATGGTAGTTTATTTTTTTTTCCAAGTGAGAAAAAAATAATCTAGATAATAATTACATATTTATGTGAATTTCTTCCTCACACATACATCTGATATTGATTTGTTTGGGGAAAACATTTTAATTCTATTTTTGAGCAACACATGATCTCCTTTCAATATCACATTATATCATCATGTTCTTTTATTCCTGTTATTCTGCTTCTCAGAGTTTCCTATTATTATCCCTTCTGTTCATGAAAATATGCATTGGTAACATTCAAAAGTCTATTTAGAGACTCATCAATCATAGTATTGAGTAATAATAGGTTTATAATATTCCCCTGTGAAGTGCCATTTTCGAGCATAAATTCATTAAAAATATTAGCTTAAATCTCATTTTACATAGGGGATGTCAAACCATTTGTTAATTAAGGGCCACTTAAGAAAACTAAATTAGCACAAAGTGCCACAGGCTGATAAAGGTACATAAACAGGATGGCATGAAAGGAAAGAGCTAAAAGCCTTTATATATAACAAGAATTTGAAGCTATCCAGAGAGTGCATTTCTATTAACATAAGAAACAAATCAGCATGATGTTAGACTGTACAAAATCCATTTCAGGTTGGCCCTAAAGAAGAGGATAGCTGATTTCAAGACCTAAAATAAAGCTAGGGTTATCGACATAGTACAGTATTGGTAAATGCATAGACATGGATTGTACATTGCGGACCTGTAGACCATCACACATATGGTCAATTGACTTGATAAAAATATATCAGGCATTTTAGTCAGCTAATGGTAATGAAACAATTGGATATCATATACAATCAAATGAACCTCAAACTTATATATTGTGCTACACTAAAAAAACAAACAAACACTAAAAGTAGATCATAGACCAAAATGTAAAACCTCAAATATATACCTAGTACAAGAAGACATTGAAGAGAGTCATTGTGACTTTGAGTTAGACAAAGATTGTTGATATGACACAACATTGTAATCCATTAAAATATTTATAAATTAAATTTGATCAAAATTAAAAAGTCTACCTTTCCAAAGTCATTATAAAAAATTTAACGAAAAGGTAACCTGAACAAACTATTCTCAAGTGTTTGAAACTTAGATTAATTAATGATGAAATTTTGTTAAAAATCATTTCAAAGACCCAAGTAGTTTTCTGTCTTGCAGTTGGAGGTTACATAAATGCATTCTAGAGCTAACCCTTTCTTTATGATGGTATGATCTTGGGAAATAGCCATTTATCTAGGCATTTTAAACCAGAGGCTGAATGAAAATGGAGTCATCTCTAAAGAGAAGATTACTAAGAACTTGCTCAGTCTGGGTGATGGTGTGTCCTGATGGCCACTGCACAGGGCAGTTGTACTGATTTCACTACCTCCAATGGAGGAATCTTTCCTGAACATATACAAATTTAGATTGTGTTATTAGGCCCAGTGTTTCTTGTTCTGTGGGGATGTGTGCCATCTTATTTGAGCTATTTGCCAGTAACGAGACCTAAGAGCTAGGCAGAAGAAAGTGAAATATTACAAGTAGCTTTAAATGTCTTCTGAGAAGAGAAAAAGAAGTTGTAGTTTCAGCATCCTCGATTGAATAAATTTGGCTTTCATATTTAACCAAACCTGAACCTTTTTGGAACAAACACACTTGAAGAGCATTTATATCGATTGTATGCACTAGGAAAAAAATGAGAGCCGTACAAAAGGATGCACTATTAAAAGGATGCACTATAAAAAATAATGCCTTATAAAAAATTTGATAGCCAGAAAGGTAACCAGGGAATAGGATCACATAATTAAAATATTTCTGAAGACACTTTGCCAAAGAAGATGTGCAGATGTCAAATTAGATATGAAAAGATGCTCAACAGCATGTGCTATTAATTACATGCAAGTCCAAACACTGATTTGATACCACTACACACCTAATAGAATGTGTAAAATACAAACACATAACAATACCAAGGGCTAATGAGGACGCAGAGTAACAGGAATTCTGGCTGATCATTAGTGGGAATGTAAAAAAAACTGTCACTTTAGAAGACAGTTTGGAGTTTCATGTAAAGTTCAATGACAAAAACAGTAAAGGCTTACCAAATTCTTTAGCCCTGGCCACAGATTTTTTATTATCTTGCCACTTTCATTAGTTAGATAATCTTAAATAAATAAAAATAAAAGTTTAAGAGTAAAATGAAAAATATGATAAGTGAAAGTAAGAATTGAAAATATAATAATATAAAGATTAATAAAAATTTTAAAGACATTGAAAAAATTACCTTAAATCCTTGTGATCTGTAAATAGATTTCATATAAAATATTAATTGCAACTGTAATTGTTGTATTGTTCTAACTTGCTGCTTAAGGTGTGCAAAATATTAAATTTCTAATTCAATAGAATTGAAATTGTCATCGAATATTTAGAAGTATTTATTAGATAAGTAAATCAACATTTTCAGCTTTGGGGAAATCTAATCTCTCAAATTTATAATTTTTTCATTACTTGTTTGAGTAGCAAGTAAATAATGAGATCAGTGTTAATTGTTTAATAATTAATAAATTGGACGTTAGCCGAGGTACATTGATTTTACTTCCCTTTCTTTAAATACTAAAATATGTACTAAGAATTAGATACTCATCTGACACTGGAGGAAGGATCATTTCAAAAAACAAACACCAGAGTCACTTAATAAGCATGAGTACTTGTACATCCCTTTACACACACACACACACACACACACACACACACACACACACACTCACACACACAGTTTCATTGCCCATCCCTTTTTTTGTCTGTAGACTAACATATTTCCACGTTTTTTTGTAACTGAAGTGCTTTTTTTTGGCCTCTAGTTCGTCTTCTCAAAATTTTCCATCTAGGTTTCAAATAGTTAGACCCAAGATTGGCTAATTTCTATGAAAAGGGTCTCATAAATACTTTACTCAATAAATAATATATATATATACTCATCTTATTCAGCTAAAATAAAATAAAAATGTATATTTTAAGTACTACCTTGGTAGTTTTCAGGAAACGAAATCTTTCCCTGGAGCAAAATATATTTTCACCTGCTTTCCCTTCTTTAAAATGTCCCTGTGGCACATTTCTCGGGCAGGCATACTTCTTTGCTGAATTTATACTCTGTTCACCTAGAACAAGTATTCTTTGGAGTGAAGGTAGTGCATTTCACTTTGCATTATTCTTCTCTGTCTGCCCTAAATACCTAATTGTGTGCATTCTGTTCAGGGGATTGATTGAAAGTGCGTCAAACATTCTGGAACAGGTTGCTGAAGAAAAATATTAACAGTGAAACAATGTGATACTTAACTGTACTGGGGAGACACCCTGTCAAAATACATATGCTAGAAGTCCAAGAAAAACACATCACACTGGCCCTGCATCCCAGCTAAGGTCCCAGCACAGCCAAATTAATACCTGGTTCCACTCCTTTCCATTCTTCAAACAACCTTAACAAACTGAAGACCAGTAGAGAAAATATTTAACCTTCTTGAAAACCAAAGCCACTCTTTCAACTCAGATACTAAATTTGGCACCTCAGTGCACAATTATTTCACTTCAGATGCACTTAGGTACAAAAACAGGTGCTTTCTTAGCTAAGTGTCAACAAGGGAACTCAACTGTACAATGTCTGAACACCTTTTAGTTACCATGTTTTGATAGTTTCAGTCAGAATATATTGATAAGTTGTGAGGTTTTCCACATATATAAAACGCTATGATTTAACCAGGTCAAAAATATCTTTGAGTATTGTGAAATTTTATTAAAACAACTCTTAAAGGACCAGCACAGGGGAAAAACATAAACATTAAAATTAATCACTCACTGCAATAGTGAAAAATCTATTTCAAGAACAGATTTATGACTTGACACTTACTAAATTGATTGTAAATTATTGCACATTGTGCCATTTTATACTCCCATAATTTTACATTGTATAATTCAAGTCTCTTTATAGTCCCTGATTCCAAGGTAATAAAACATCAGAACTATTCTCTCATCTTTTCATTGGCTCGCCTTTTTTTTTTTTTTTTTTTTAATATACAGCAGTTTTTACAAGCTGGACTGTATCCATGTTAGAATTCCTAGGAGGGAGATAAGTGGCCCTTTTCTTAATAATGGTGATGATGGTGATGATGATGAAGATGACGATAGCAATAAAAATAGTAATGACTTTTTTACTTTCCAGAACTTATACAGCACTCTGGCTGAATGATGCTGTGTGCTTTTTCAGCCAAATGGGAAGTTCCTCTGAGTATTGCAAATTGTACTTCAAATGAGAAATCCAACACATTTGCTGCTGTCTGTTTAAATAAGTTAACATTTCTTTCCATTAATCTAGCAAGGTTTCACTAGACCTATGTATAAATTAAAACTGATTTGAAACAATTAAAGTTTTTTAAATTTTATTTTTATCTTTTTATTTTTGTCCCTATGGATAAAATATATTTCTAATCCTTGTCTCTTACCTACACTAATAAATACAAATATATTAATTTATTTTCTGTATCACAATTTCTCCACCCTGCTTTCTTTAATAATATAATGGCAGTTAAATAAGTATTTTTACTATTCTTAAGGTGTATAGGAAGTTCTAGAAAAATTTTTCTCTTTTACTGTCAAATATATTTTGAAAAGTTTGAAACAAGCGAGGACTATCTGACTCTCACTGCCTCTCTATTTAAGAAAAACAATAATGCTGACTGATATTAGTACAGGTGGTTTTCATTTTTTTATGACACTACCTGTATGGAGAGAAAAAAATTGGATGATCTTGATCTAGAGCTTAATTTAGATATTTACAGATGGGAATGAAATCTACTAATTCCTTGGCAATCTATAAATAGGCACTTGTAGGATTCAGTTATTGAATTTAATCAAGAACATTAATTCACTTAACAAATATTGATTTAGTGCCTACCTGGTACTGGAGACTGTGCTATGCCATGTCAATAAGGAGATAAAAAAATCAATTGTCCCGAATGGTAAAAATAAAATAAAACATAATTTGAGAAAATGATACTTGTGCTTGTGAAAAATGTTTATTTATGTAACTACATGTACAAAAATGTCTTAGAAAGTTGGTTAAAAAAAGTTGATTTCTGCTTTTGACTGTGGCAGATTCACTTGCTTCAGATCACTTCTCTCTATGACAATAATGATAATTCTTTTAGGATAAAAATTAAAAAAATAAGTTCAAGGCATTATAGACAAATATGAAAGTCTATGTGAATCCCTCAATTGCTTCTATTAGGCTAGTGTAACTCTGCCGTCGTATCCATATCCAAGAAGAGGAAACACTATAAAATAAAAGTGGGCACTCAGACACTACACACTTAGTACAAAAGGAATAAACAGTGAAGGTAAAATCATATTGAATTAAAACAGCTGTATATTAAAAATAAAAATCCTGAGAATAAAGAGATGACATCATAAAATATATCACTAATACTCAGTATTAAGTCACATTGGATTATACTAGAAAATCACCTTAATACATTCCAACTTAACATTTGGAGAAATTCTGATTAAATGATTAAGCAAGCTAATGATTGCTGCAGACTTTCTCTACTTGAATATAGAGATCTAAAGAGAGCCACTAAATTACTGTTCTAGCTAATGTATTGGCCTACACATTAACTAAAAAAATATTTAAAATGTTGATATAAACAATTTTAGATTTATTGGTAATCCTTTTTTATGTGTAAGTGTATTTGTTAATGACATTCTTCAATATAATACATTTTTCTTGATATATTAATACATTCATAGGTTCCAGGAAAAAAATCATGATCACAATGATACATTTCATCTACCAGTTATGACAATTCTTCAAATAATAATGTATCACAATATTTTCTTGTATTATATAATTTACCTTTGAGAATGACATATTGGAATGTAATATATTTTTCTTTAGCTTCTGTAATGTTTGTGATATTAAAACTTGTTGCATTTTAAATATATAAAATCTATTTTGAATATTACTTTCAGAGTTGACCCATTGGTAAAATCACTGTGTGTGTGTGTGTGTGTGTTTTCAGTATTCCATGAGCTTTCATTGATTTGTCTCTTCAGTATATTTGTTGGTGAGCTAATGTTGGAAATACTTAAATATACAAAGCCAATATGTCTGAGAGTTGTAGCAATACGTAATCAATGAAACCTTTGAAAGGGAAGTATTAATCAGAAGAGTTCTAGCTGCAGCTCCTTAACTACTCAGATGAAGACCCCTGAACACAGTCTCTAGTTTTGATTAGCAAGTCCCTTCAGTTTACAGTTAAGTAAATTTAAGTAAAAGAGATTTAGAGAATTGCTCAAGACCAGAAACCTAAATTAAATATAGCATCTGGAAATAATATGTTTTCCTTGGATAGTACTGCTCAGAAAGAAAGTATATTTTATTGAAGAAAATAATACTTAAACATAAAATATGTTAAATAAACAACGTTTTAGGAGACATTGGGTGAAATACATAACCTAATAATATGAAAGCCTCAGTGTTTAAATCTTAGGGAGAAGTGAGCCCAAAACACAACTCCCTCAGTGGAACACAGAGCTGGCTGAGCCTGAACCACACAGGCCCCACAGTAAAGGACACGTTCTCATTGGGTTAATTATATTATGCTGAGAAGAGCATCTACCAATGAAGTAAACAGCATAGACTGAGAAATTAAGACCTAGCTATCTCAGACTTGGGAGAAAGCCCAAACAGCATTTGGTAGAAGTTTGTGCAAGAGAAAATGATATCAAGAGGGGATGTATTTAGGTTGTAAATAGGAAAAAATTACGCTTAACTGAGAGCACTTCTTGGGCCCTGTAATCTGTTTATAATCCACTGTTGAAGAGGTGGTCTGTCCGAATACCGCTTGTTAAAAGTGAGATTTAAGGGATCGATAATTTTCCAAACAATGCACTATACTCCACTTCACATTAAATAGAGCATCATTATCTTTCTCCAACTAAAATTATAGTGACATAAAATGATTGCTCAGGTTCAGGACAATTCAAAGCACTGCAAATGTGCTCATTGTTGAATAGGTATCATTTTCTTTATTATATTAAACTGTCCAAGGTGGAAGCTGAACAATAAATACATTATACATTCATAAACACTATTTGAAAATAGATTTTTGATTCACTTTTCATCAGTATCATTATAATGATAAATTTATTGTTTTAGCTGACAATATAACCTGACATATAACCGTAATGTTTAATCCATATTTCTTAAAATAAGTCCATATTATTAAAACCTTATATTATAACATGATGATACACTTACTAATAAATGATATTTCCTGTACTATAATTTGGGCTTTTTCCCTATTCTCAGAAGTTACACCCAGCCCAGTAAAACAGGACAGTGATTATAATGGCCTGTGGTGCAAACAATGAGAGTCTCACATTACACAATATTCCCACCAAAATTATTTTTTGGAAATTTATGTAAAAAGGTGGCAGTATGTTGTTTTTTTGACAGACTATCTGAATTAGTAATTCTGTAGATTTTAAATGAATATACATATACTGTGTCTTTTGCTTAGGATATAATTTCTTTGCAGAGCCTATCATTAGTTATGATTCAGTTCTAATCTCAGTGCCATAAATTAATTAAGCCTACAGTTAATATTCCATGGAAGAACTCTACTTGTACCTCAGTAGAAATTAGCAGTGTAATATTATGCCAAATATTGTTTTAAGAATTCAAATATTGTTTTCAGAACTCTTTTTAGCTTTCACTAGTTCACTTTCATATATCTTTCATATATTCCAGGTCAGAGACAACTCTTTAGACATGTTCTATCATTCATCCTTTGCAGATGACTTATCCTTAGAAGTTGTGATGCAAAAATTGTTACAAATGCTAAAGTACTGACTCTATACTTATAATTATTGGGCATAAAAACAGTGGCAAACAAGGAGGCTCTCACAAGAAATCCACACAGACACATCATATTAAATCTAAGAAACAGCAAAGAGCAGGCTGAGGGAAAGTGAGCTTACATACATCAAATTACAACTGATGAACAGCTGATTCTGAATGTCAACCCTGGATGTCAGAAGACAAGATCTAATGTTTTAGAATTGTTTTGAGACTATAATTATGGCAAAGACTTTATATGTAATTAAGCAATCTTTTACAAATAGGATGAAAGGGAGTTTTTAAAATAAACAAAAGCTGAAAGATTTTTACCGCAAATTTACCCTCGTCGAAGGAACCGCTTCAGGCAGAGAGACAAAGAACACAAAATGAAGATTTGAGATGCAAAAAAGGCATAATGAGGAAAAACGAGAAGCATCTGGTTAAATCTAAATAAACATTGACTATGTACAACTGCATATCATTTGAAGGGTCACCAAATATACACTGTTGCAAAAAACAAGGTGTAAGTTAGAAGCCAGTGACGGGAATTATAATATTCTAAGGCCATAATATTTTGGAACAGGGTAAATATACAGACTTAGATTAGATATTTTTAAGTTTTAAAGACGATAAAAATTAGGATAAGTAGAAATTAGTAAGTAGATGATAAAAATTAAATAGACCAAGAACTGTAATTTATGTAAATAAAACGAGTGAGTAATAAGAAATAATAAGAAATAACTTTGATTAAAATGGCTAAATAACAAATAGCTGCCAAGAAATTTGGCACCAACAGTGCCATCAAGGGATCTAGGCTTAGTAGAGTGTGCAGCAGAGCTGTGAACATGCTTTAGTTAATGCAAAATGACCATCTTGGTATTCGGAGTAATCGCATCAGATACACTGCCATTACTACCGAATGCAATTTGAAGCAAACTTAGATTGCCAGAAAGTTAGATAAAACCCTTTTTAAAAATATTTTTCAGTGTTTTGTTAACTTTGTTCTTCCTGAACTTGAGGTGACATCGATTACTAAAATTCTATAGGTTCAGGCGCACACTTCTATGCTGCAGCGCCTGCGGATTTACCGCGTCCGCCACCCGCGCCCTGTCCCCCTCGGTCACCACCCACCCCTTCCCCTCTCCTCCCTCCTCCCGCGGCCTCGCCCTCGGGAGGCACCGCGCTGTCGTCCGTGTCTGGGAGATGTTGTTGCTTTGTTGTGTTTGTTTGTTGCTTAATCCCTTCATCTTTTTCACCCAGCCCAGCAGCCTTCTCCCCTCCGACAGCTTAAAAGAATGAAAAAAATGAGCAAATAAACATGCAAATTTAGGTGAAAAGTTCCAGAGCTGCCTTTCTTCCAAAGGCAGTTTTATGTTCTGTCGCACTTGGACTTTGGTTTCCATAGTTTGTAGAAATGAGAGCAACAGAAACAAAACCATGAATGTGTCCAAACTGGGAGGTCTGCTAAAGGCCCTTTTCAACATAGTTGTAGCTACAAAGAGACACATTTCTGAGTTGGGGTTTAGAACTGGCCCTGTTCTCAGGCACTCACGAGAAGCCTGTGCAAGCCCGCCTTTCCTTCGGCTGAGGGGCCGTTATCCTAGATCTCAGAGAACTCACACAGATACATTTTTAATTAGACTGGACAGAAAACACTCAGATAATAAAATGTATATAAGAGAACCAGAGTGAGATTCAGCAGGAACAACCTATACAAAGAGGCATGCAAAAGAATCCATAAGAGAAAAGGTAAACTGTAGCATCTCCTTACAATGGAAAGAACGAGCAAAAATAGCAAGTTACAGAAAATATAGCCTAATTACATTTAAAGTTAAAATATGCAAAAATAGATATTGCTTTGCAATACATGTATCTGTGGTAGAATTTCAAAGAAACAGATGTGAATGATAAACGCCCAGTGTGAAATAGTGAAGAACCAGGAGGAGCATTCATGGTCCTTGCTGTGAGGTGAGGCCTGGGTGTGTTCTGCATTCATCATTGGACCATTACATTATCCTTATTTTGGATGTTTAATTGTACACATAAAAAGAAAACCATGAATAAAGAAATAACTGAATACAATTCACCTAGAAAGTATCTTTAATTTTGGAAATATCAATTGTAATACACATAAAAGTTTAAACTAATTTACTAACTATACTGTTTAAGAGGTATAAACATTAACTTGTTTTCAAATAAATAATGATCTTATAATTCTGGGATATTGATGCTTAATACAATTTTAAGCAGGGTATGTTAGTTATTTTCATGATCATATATCAGTATGCTGCAGAAAACTTTAAATGACATGTCTATTCAAACATTTAGTATAAAACAGACTTTATTGTAGTAAAATAAGAGAGTCAATGATGCATTTACACCTGAGATAAACTTTTTTTGTTGTTTTTTTAAAGTAGTGTAGTGGTGAGAATGCTGGACTCTGAGATAAACTGCTGATATCCAAATACAAATAATCAACATCAAGTTCTACCTCAGATCACATAAGAATACATATATTACTATATATACTTGACTATTTGAGTAATTTTATGGAACTTGCCTGATTTTTTTCATCGGCTAAACTTAGGCCATAGAATATTGCACATGTTGGAGAATATACTGTTTATAACTGGTTTTTAAATAAAGTTTAAGTAATTTTTATAAAGGTCTCTTGGTCTATTTTTAATATTAAGGATTGTTTTCCTCTCACCTCTAAAAGTAGAATTCAAACAGTTCCACACATTTGGCAAAGGTCAGTATTGACTCCAGGTATTTTTTAGCAGGGAGGGTTTTCAAATATATTTTTCCAACAATACATTTTTATATTAGATGTGCATAATCATTGTTACTATTACACTCTCATATACTAATAAGGACTTAAGAAAATAATATGTTATACTGAGTTACCACATTGTCTAAACTACTGGTTCTGTGTCCCTTATGTTGAAAGAGAAGTATTATTCTTATTTTAACTGGAATTGCTCTCATTAGTACACTGTGGGTGTGACACTGTAGGGAAGTTAGTTTCTGTTTATGCACAATTAGAACATTCTGAACAAATTTTTATTGAAACTTGAGATCTAGGCAAATAACATGTTTTGAAAGGTAATTTATGACTAATTAGATAGAGAGTTCCAGACAGAGTCAGCTCCTGTGGTGTGCATTTGTATGTCAAGGTAGGCTGAAACCTGGGACCTTGAACATTATGGGCTGTAAATCTGTAGCCAATGGGCTTATTTATCTTTCCCCTGAAGAGACTTATTTATATTCCATGGAGTTAGAGTTAGAAGCTGGGTTCTTTTGCATTATATTTCTAGAGACTGTTTCTAGATGGGAGTAATACAGGATGTAAATAAGTGTTCAGATTAATTTTATTCAGAGTTCCTCACCGTCAACACAGACTTCATATGTGTTGTTTCCTTTTGCATCACCTCATGGGTAAGAACTGGGGAAGAGGAAACCAGTAGTTGCTTGTTATAAGTAAAACACTCTACTCTGTTCTAGCAATTTGTGAGAACATTCAGGATAATGTTAACAAAGAAAGATTTAAAAATCTTAGCAGTGGGTGGATTTGCATAATAATCCACATGTAAGCCAGCTAAATTATACTTTTCTATGTACATTAGTATATTCATATGTTGAGTCATGCTCCTGAATTTCTTGAGATGTAAAAATTTTGATAATGAATTACCTATAAGCATTTTCTAATTTGGCAAACTATTAAATAGAGTTGTATACTCTTTTGTTTTTGTTTTTTTCAGCTTTGTTGAAATGTTATTGACAGTTATATATTCTTTATTACTGCAGTACTTTTTTGAAGTTTTAGTATGGTAGCATGCAGTGTGTTTTAAGGAAGAAGGCATTTAATGACAAAAGGGTTGAGGATGTGTTTCCTGACCACTGTTGCCTGTAAAAGCGCTTTTCCCATGAAGTACCTTTTTAAGTATCTCCTCAGTATAGTCTTCTGCAGATCACAATTTGAAAATTATCTTACTTTATTTACTCTACTGTGTTAGCTAAGTTAATTCTTTTCAAGGTGAAATTTCAGTTACTATCATTAATACCACAAAAAAGTTAATATGAGAATTTATATATATATAACTCACTTATTTTCATTTTTTTCTCTAAGGAGACAAAACAATCCTTAAAGTTTATGTGCTTAACAATAGAACATTAAATTATGTGAGGGGGAAAAACTAATAGAACCTCGAAAAAAAAGAAGTGAATTCACTACCATAATTGGAGACATTAACATCTCTCTATTGGAAATGGGCATATCTGACAGGCAGAAAATTAGTAAGGACATCCTTGAACTCCATAATTTAAAAACCATGATTAACTCAATACAATTGGCATCTGTGGACTACTTCACCCAACAGTAGCAGAACACACATTCTTCTCAAACTCACACGAACATTCACTAAGATAGACCACATTCTGGGCCATACAACTCTTTAAAAATTTTAAAAGAACATAAATTATACAATGTCAGCTTTCAGACCATGGTGGAATTAATCTAATATCTCAAGAGAAATTTTTTTAAAATTGAAATAAAAATATAAAACCAACTTTTAAATTGTGGGATGGAGCAAAAATAGTGTAGGTAAGCTATAGACTATGAGAAAATAAAAATAAAGTAAAAATATGAGTTTTTCAAAGAACAGTTGCAACTCAATAATAATCCATATACATATAGAAAAAAAGATTTGAATAGACACAAAAATCTGTTAAATGTCATTAGTTTTTACAGAAACAAATTGAGGTCACAATAAAGTACTACTATATTTATACTAGAATAGGTGTTTAATATAGACAAAATGCTAACAATGAAGTATGTTGGCAAGAAAGTAGAGCTATTGGAACCATATATTGCTAGTAGAAATGTAAGTGGTATAGTCAATAGCCAATTAGAAAAGTCTGGCAATTTATTCAAAAATTAAACACAAATTTATTATATGACTTGTCGTTTGCACTCTTAGGAATCTATCCAGGAGAAATGAACTCATGCATGCTTGGGAAAGTGTATATCAGCATTACTCAAAAGAGCCCCAAACAGAAAACAATCTAAATATGTCCCCACAATTAAATGGGTAAACAAAAATGTAATTTCATATTATTCAGAATTGAAAAGCAATGACATACTATTGAATATTATGAATATCATAACATGTATGAATCTCAAAAAATTATGCTAAGTAAGTCAAACATAAGGAATATATGTTATATGATTTCTTTTATGTGAAAGGTCTAGAAATGGAAATTTATAGAGACAGAAAGAAGATCAGTAGTTTCCTAGAAATCAAAGATTTAACAGATCTAATAACTGCACACTTTAAAATTGCAGGTTTTAAAAACAGTGTAAAATGAATGGAAATGTAATATATTTAGAAGAGATATCTGAAAAGTTTGAATCCAAGTACTTTTGATCATATATTCCAGGCAAATCAAAGAAAATTTTACGAAGAATATTTCCCCAAATGTTTGTCACATAAAGTTAAACATCTTTGTAAGATATATCAACTATTTTAGGTTATAATATAGCTATGTAAAATTTAGAAAGAAAGATTACCCTATTGGATATGTGTATATTGGATCTAATATTTGATTTACTAACAAATTATATTGATCTACTAAATGTCTGGTAATTAACATATGATCACAAAATTTAGATGTAACATTTAATATTTGTTCTAGTTCTAAAACAAAATTGCTATGTGGGGAAATTTTCATCTCCGTAATGTGTGTGTGTACTCGAGTTTTTATTTTATGTTCTAAATAACCACAATGTTATGGTAACTATCATTAATGACATTCATATATACCTGTTTTTCTTAGTTAACTTATGCCAAGTGAAGTCTAAATTCAGTGACATTATATTTTCAATAAATTACAAGCTAAATTATCATACCTTAAAGTAATAATTTTCCACTCTGGCTTTGATAATATAATAATTTCTACTATGATTAATGGACTGAGGATATTTCCTAGGTTGGTCAGTGGGGCATGGGAAAGGTTAAGAATAATAGTGGAGGGTACTTTATGACACCAACAGCCTTCTTACTGAACATAATTCTTCAATGTTTCTTGGGAACTACAACCAACATGACCTACTATCTAGGTTTGGCCCCTGCACTTTATAATTTAAATATTTGTCACTTAAACACATATTAAGATAAGAATGCGTGATTGATATTTCAGTACATAGACTTTAAAAAGAAAGAAAAAGAAGAAAGCATCAATAAACTTTGAAGACAGAAAAATAGAAATTACTCTATCTGAAAATAAACTGAAAAAATAAAAATGAATAAAGCTTCAGAGATCTGGGATATTATTTAAAAAAATAGATGTGATGTTCATGTCAGATGGAAAAGAGAAAATATGCAACTTTGAAAAAATATTTGAAGAAATAATGGCTGAAAAATATTGGCATAAGACAGAAACCCACAGATTTAAGAATACAGAATTCAACAACATCATCTATCAATAGGTTGTAACTGAGATTTATGAAACATTCCACAAAGAAATAACAGAATGTATATGCTTTTTAAGTGGCCACAGACATATAACAAGATACATTATACCCTGGGCAATAAAACAAACCTCAAAAAAATGTAAAATAATTGAAATTATACAAAAGATGTTTCTGATCAAAGTGAAATGCATCTAGAAATGAATAATTTTAAAAAGACAATATCCAGATATTTGGAAAGTAAAAAGCACACTTGTAAATAATTCATGGGTTAAAAAAAAGGCTCAGTGAAAATTATAAAATAAAATACATTGAACTGAATGACGGTGGTGGTGGTTTTTGTTATCGCTGTTTTTCCCCCTCCTAGCCACCCCTCCTTCTCCAAACCATCTAGTGAACCTGGCAGAACTCCACACTTGCTGTGACTTGAATCGTGTGGCACTCTTCAGAAACACGTACCTGCATTATGCCAACAGTCGCAGCAGTGCCAAGGCTGCCATTGTTTCCAGTTGGCCTGAGAACGATCCAGCTGTGCGGCTTAGGAGGATCACAGGGGATATTTAAGAGAGAATACCTTCATCTTCATACTTAGAAAATTATCTTGTTAAACAGCTTTACGACTCAGTGAGTTTAGGAGAGGTAATTTTTCAAGCAAATTTATTTTAAAAGTATTCTATTTATGACCTTTTAGCAAGTTTTAATATTGAAATTATCATAGTTTAAAAAAATGGGAATATATATGTATATATATTTATGATTTATATCTATTATTTGCTGTTTTTGTCAATGGGCGATTTAAAATGAACATTAACATTTAACATTTCGTATGTGAAAATTCACATACAATTAGTACTAAGGAGAATGTTATGGACTGAATATTTGTGCCCCCCCAAATTCCTAGGTTAAAATCTAATCCCTAATATGATGGTATTTGAAGGTGGGGCCTTTGGGAGGTAACTAGGTCATGAGGGTGGAGCCCTTGTGAATGGAATTAGCGCCCTTATAAGAAGAGGGCAGAGTCTTTCCACCGTGAGAGGATACATGAAGTAGGCAGTCTCAACACGGAGGGGGCTCTCGCCAGAACTCAGCCAGGCCGGCACCATGATCTGCAGGCCTCGTCTCCAAAACTGTGAGAAACACATTTGTGTTGCTGACGTGCCACCCAGTCTACGGTATTTCATTGAAATAGCTGAAATAACTAAGACAGAGAACATTCTCATTTTGCAAATTATAAAAGAGTAAGATTTTAAAATTGTCTTAAAAATAAATATTTGCACTTAGAGGAATACAAAATTCATGCTAAAACTTGAATTATGCACTGGTTTATAATAACGTAACATTCAATGAACTTTTTACAGATTACAACTTTTCAAATATATAAAGTAGTAAGTTCAAAATCTTTGAAGGTGCCTAAGATTTCCAAATCTATAATCATTATTTTAAGTGAATTTATGTAGGTTCTAGAGTGAGAATTATATTTTTAAGATAAAAGCTAAATCAAATATAATTTATGTTTCAAAATGTCAGTAAAATGTTTGAAGGAAAGTTAATTTTTTGCCATGATAAAATATCTACTCCTGAAAAAATGCAAAATTACATTTGTAAATTTACCATATTACATAATTTTAATAGCTAAGCAAAAAGAGTAGGTTGCTGTCTAACTTAAAAGAAGTTGTTTTTGTAAAATGAGAAAGAAAAAAAAAAACATCATAAAAGTAATCTATCATTTTACCAAAAAGGGAAATAAAATATATTAGAATAAAATATCAAATTATATTGCTTTCAGTAACTACAATAAGTCCATTATTCCATAACTAAAATATATGACATATACAATAATAAAATATTCTGTTTTATCCATTGGTGCATTTTATACATAAATGTGTTTCCTACAATTGCATTAATATCTGGGAAAGCCACTGCTCATTGTTTTTTTTATACTGAGCTTATTATAATTCTCAGATCTGTCTTTCACATGGGATTCTTTGTATTTTTTTCCCTATCATGTAATTTTGTATCTATTTTTTGGACCTTTATGTGTGATTTTGCAATCATTCTGTGAAATGTCAACTCTTTTAAATTAATCCAGTTTCTATTCTGGTGAATGTGACGACGATTTTTATGTGCTAAAATTACTCTATGGAGACAGGTTTCCACTATTCTAACTATAAGTGTTTCCGTTTCACAGCTGTCCTACCCTACTTGTCATCTTTAGAGGGTCAAATGCTTATCTTTGCTAAATATTTGATACTTGTTGATCTAAGAAATAAAACAATAAATAATGAAGCCGTTGAGATCACAAGCATACATAGAAACAAACATGCAGAATGTTTTTGAAATGATTTAGGGTGTTTACTGTGTTGGTAATCTCTCTCTGCTCAAAAAAAAAAAAGTGGCTTTAACAATAAAGATAAATTTTAAAGAATAGAAGTGAATTTGTAAGTTGTTCACAGAATAGTTCTATGTAGTTAAACTTATAATACTGAAGATTATATGCTAAAAAGTCAGTAAAAAGAACTGCAAAAATGCTTCAATGTTTATTCTATTTTTTCTTTAAAAATAATTGTTATGGAATTCCAAAGTAGTAATATATAACATTGTGAGCAAGTTCTAATTGATTCATTCAGTTTACTCTCTCACCCACCATTTTTTAAGTGTAGGATATTGAGCAGGTAGAGATGATATAAAGGATAAATAAGTGTCTCTCTCATTAAAGAGCGTACCTTAAAAGGGGGTTCAAAATATTTCCTTTGATAACTTTAAATGTTTGAAGCACTACAGTGTTGGAAAGGCCATGAGGAGATATAATATAATTACTGCTGACAGATCATCAGCAACCACTGAGAGTCTGGGTCTCACTTGGATACTCACATAGGTTACATCTATCGATAGCGGAGGCGTTCCTATACCCACTTGCTCAGTTGAATTATTTAAAATGAAATTAAGCAGCCTTTGGCTTCTTACAAAAGGTATGTTAAGCATGCCTATAAGTAAATAAAAAATAATGATTTATATGTAATTTTAAAATGTAATATATATGTGAATAATACCATATTATTTATCAGATATTCCCAAATTAGCTAGTCCAAGGGTAAAGAAAGGGAACACAATTATTTTGTCCTTTATAAACAGCTATCTAGTGATGTGTGTAGAAGCAGCGCCTTATTTCTTAAAGTTTCCACACAAGTACTTTCATCAAATATTCTTTTCTATTAAATATTTTACTTATTTTGGAAAACCTAAGATATGTTGTGTATAAATGGCACATACATTGATTCTTATAAGTTTCAAATATACACTATTTCTTGAGTTTTAATTTAGCAGATTCTTGTCTTCTCCCTTTTATTGTTAGAAAACAGCATTATAACTTTTTCAGTTCATCAAAAAAGAAATAGATTACAAAATTAGAACTTCACAAAATTTAATGAGACATGTATGCAAAGGAGAAAATGAGATTATAATTTTTCTCAATATATAAGATACATGATAGCTGTCCAAAATGTTACTCAACTTCTTAGACAATGAAAAGTAAATTACTTAAAAATAGATTATTCAATTTGGTAAAATATGAAACATAGATTAACTAATACATAATTTTCTATTGAATAAAGTAAATATTTTGTGATCATTTGTTATTGATCTTTTGTCTCATAATCATCAATATTCTTAAATTAAATATAAAAATATTATTTAACTTATATAATTTTGTGTTTAATATTATGTATAAATAAGAAAATATTTAATATTTATTATGTGCCTACCACTTTCTGAATATTGGGTTAGATGATTTCTTATATATGATCTACTTAAAGCTGAAATTAATCTAATTGTGGTAGTAATTACTGTTCACAACCTAAGGACAAGAGTGAGGTTTGGAAAGGCTGGTAGTTTTCCCATATACATTTCAGCAAGCTACGTTATATCATGGAAGTGCAACCATGGAAATGATACTTCTGACTGAAACTACATGAATATACAAGAGAATATTGGAGCCAAAAGAACATCTAATTTAAAAGTGCAGGATTGCAAGAATTTAGTGATGCATTTGGAATAGTTCCCATTTGATTAGGAAAATATGTTTCACTGGAAATTTTATTTATGTGAAATAAGCTACTTCATACTGTGATTAGCATAAAAGCTTTCTCTTAAAAGTATTTTGAAACATTAAAAGGAAAGAATGGGCCAATTGAAGCCTCTTCTTGTATTAAAACTGATAGGTGAAAAACAAGATTGTCTTACTCTTTGGGATTTATAGAATTAAGTACTTAATTCATTGAACAGCCTTAAATATTCTTTTCACTCTGGATTCATTGTGAGAAAGCCAAATAATGTATTCGATTGCAGCCATATTGAAAAACACATTTTGCATAACATCTCTTTGTGAATATTTTGCAACTCCTTCACTGTCAATGTAATTCAAGTTTTGAGTTGTATTTCCCATAGTAAACAGAACTTCATCAACGATTGTTTTAATCTAGTCAGCCTTGAGGCTAACTTTTAAGCAGAATTAGAAGTGCTAACTCTGGCCAAGGATATGCTCTCTGCAATGTTAACTGGCTCATGTGAGGATAAAATGTTCAGCCTTAACTTCGAAAGGGTCATGTATCAAGCAACTGAATCCCTCATACACAAAACAGCAAATTACAGTTTCAGGAATTTGGTGGAAACTAATTTTGTGTAATAGAAGATTATTGTTATTCTTTAAATCCAGACACATTTAAACAAAACCTCTTACAATAGAATGCTGAAATAACCTGAAAATTTTTCTTAACTATAAAATTCAAATAGAAAACTTTCCACTTGATCTTTATTTTATAAGTTTAAGGCCTCAACTTTAAGGCCTCCCTAATTCTGAGAGAAAAGCAGCCACCTCACCCAGCCTCAACACTGCCGATTGGCTTCTTCAAATAAAACTCAAGAACAGAGGTAAGTTCTGACAATTTGTTGGCCAGGTAGAAAGAGAAGGTCTCCATGAAAAGTCTTAGAGTTAGTTGTTTAAGGTAAACATTAAGGTCCCTTAATGTATAGGATAAATACATTTAAAAAAAGGTAAACGCATCAATTACATCTCTGGAACAGGGGGCCTTGTTGCCATAGCAGCATATCTATTTGCTTGATCTCTCTTCCTTCTGTGGCCCCCGTGAATAAATGTCATTGGACTCTGGTGCTTATTGTGGGCCTGGGGAAAGGATTCCTACAATACAGCCTAAAACCCAAGCGGACAATGTTCTGCTGTCTTGTCTGCCTTCTTAGCACTGGTTTCTTTTAGAGCCAGGCAGACGTTGGCTTTCATTAAATTTTAATCTTTACTAGTTGTGTGGTCTTGGAGAAATTACTTACTTTTGATGACAATTGTTTCTTTTTCATCTGGGAAGCCTGGCTGGAATTGAACAGGGAAAGCCTCACGAGAATGCATCACCATAGCGTCTGCAGAGACCAAATCAGGGCTATTGGCCACTGGCCACGCTCTGCGCCTGGTATGTAATGACTTATGCTTCCAGTTAAAGCTGTAAATCCTCACATGACCGGCTTTTAAGCTAAATAACTTAAATTATTTTCTGTACTTCAAAACTGTATCATATCACTAGGAAAGATCCGTATTCAACATAAGTTTAACAGCTATTCTTTGACGTTAATACATAGTTTAACTTTTGATAATGGTATTAAGATGTGTCCAGAAGCTGCTGAATATGTCATCGCAAAACATGAAATCCCTGATAACTAACCAATTCCTCCTAAGGATGTATTAATCCCTCCATGTAAACTTTTCCCCCCTCAGAGTTCAGCCACAATTTCATCAGAACATAATCCTCAGAGGCAGGCGCACAGGTCTGCCTCAGCCCTGCTTAGCAGGCATGTGTACAAAAGTTCAAGTTCATAGAAGTGTGCATGGACTCTCTTTTGGGCTGTGGGTGTTTTAATTATTGGATATAGTGTTGAAATACAGAGCAATATTAAGTGGGTAAATGTAATTTAGTGTTGAAGAATTAGACAAAGCATAAGGTTCAGAGAGTTAGAATACCTTTGGTAGAGGAAATAAGAAGGAAATAAATTGTATCTCGGCACTGTGTTTATTTCATCATATTTATTGCTTAATTTTACAGAAAGTAAGATTGGAAGAGTGTAGTCATCTTAAAACAGGTGGTAACTAAAACCAACATTTTAAATAAATTGGCTACAAATTTAGAATGGGAGGCGGGGGGGGGAGCAGACAACTGAAAGAGAATATTGAAAGGTAACCCTGGGCTAGGAAATGAAACGGTCCCAAAAGTTCTGTCTTAAATCTGAACTTCCAAATACTGATTAGCTGGCAGCTCTAGAGAGCTTGGGCTATGCCTTTTCATCTCTATTTCTTCAGTGTCTGCTATGTATTGCCACCAAAAGCATGTTTACTGAATGAAAATGTGCTAAATTATACAGAATCACTAGAGCATGTGCTTGTTTAATGTTATCTTTGATACTCCGATAGTGCCAAAGAGGAACAAAGTAAAGTCTGTTCTAAATAAATCTTACAGTGCTCTTTTCCAGATGGCCAGTATAAGAAGATAATGTTAAAAAGAAACATTTTTAGCTGTAATATGCTTAATAAAAAATGTGCAAAATGTGAAATAAAAATGCACACATTCAACTATTCATGTCCTACTTAAGGTAATTAAAATGTCTATCTTAACCAAATTTGTGTTTTGCTTTGAAATCTCAATGTTTCTAATATGATACAGAATTACTAAGTAAAAGCTTTTTTAAGTATATGTCTGTAAATGTTACACAATATAAGCAGGAAGCCATAAGACAATATCTAAATCTTTTCTGTTATGATGATACTAGCATTTAAATAGCAAGTTACTTTAGAAGCATTATTCTTTTGGAATGACATGCTAAATTTATACTTGCACATGGTGTTTCATCAGGATGCAATCGCTTTCTTAATTATTAGAGGAAATCCAGAGTTTCTGAATTTTGAAATCACTAGTAATTGATCACTTCAAATAAGAACACTGCTGTTATGACTAATGGATGAATTGTTAATGTTTGTAATAGATGATATTTTGTACTGATAGAGAAATGACTATGTATGATGATTTATCATCTGGTTCCCATAAGATACAGAAAAAAGCAAGATGATTATATCTTAATTGCATATTTCCTTTTTACATGTTTTAATAAAGTTTCAAAGCATAAGGAAAGATATTAAAGTTCAGTTATACAGGTATACTATATGATGACAAATTTCCATTTCAAAGAGAAATTAATTTAAATTATCTTTAAAATTCTAGTGTGCGAGCATTTCTGGCTGGATGTGCTTCTGAAATAACCAAAGTGGTTAATTAGAGGATATCTCACTTCTGTTTCTATGAGAACATCCTCTAAGGCTCTTGCACACTTTTATTTTGTAGAAACAGTAATCTCAGATACGATTTATCTCACATTGTATAAAGAAAACTTGTGACTATGAGCTATACACATAAAACTCACAAATGTATATGTATAGCACTGATTCTTTGGCTTATCACCCATATATTGTTTTCAGTGTTTAGGTTATTTGGATGCCTGTGAGCATTATCACCACTCTGTTAACTGCCCTATCAAGTAGACACATAGCCAATGTTTCCTCAATGAAAGTTTCTATGTTTATCTTTCCTTCTCACCGACAGACACATATTCATATTTGACTATCTTGCCTCCAGCTACTTTCCCCATTACCAAACAGAGAAATATCTTCATCAGGAGTTCTAACTACTCATTAATTTCCATATTAAAAATATCATTATAGAATAATAACCCCAAATCATAACTAATTACCTTTTGGCTACATATCCCTGTTTATTTCTAGTTCACAGTTATGTAACTTCCAAAAAAGAACACTGAGAAATAAATTATAATGACTCACAAAAATTTCCAAGTAACTTTTTTGCTTATCACTTGAATCTCTTTGCTTTATCTAATAAGGGGAAACACTGTTTTGTTTTATTTTATAACTATTTTTGTTTTTGTAAAAAATATTTACTACTATCTACTTAAAAGTCAATATCCCCATTCTTAGACACATCCCCAAAATATTGTCCTTTTATTTTTTCCATGTGTTCTTTAGCAGAAACAAAACTATTGATGACTTTCTTCATTCTACTCTCAATAAAAGCAAATAATAATATTGAATGAGCCACTAAAATAATCCATACTTACAAAAGAATGGCAAAGAGTAGGACAAAAGGAAAAGTAATATAATGTAGTTATTGAAAGCTTCACATTTATTATCGTGTTTTTAATAATTTCAGAGTATTTTGTAAGCCTTTCTTCATCTTAATGTTCTAGTAGAAAATTAACGTCAGAATTTGAAGATATGTTGCATTTCATCCCCACAGTCAATGTATGTATTTCCCTTGTTGATTAATAAAATACATTATTGTTACCACCAGGAGTAATTGAAAACTTTCAAATTCTTTTAAAGTTTTTTTTTTTTTTTTATGTTTTTACACCTCACAGAGAATTATATTTTAAGTGAAAAGGAAAGAATGAATTGTGACTGCGTTGTCACCTCTCCAAGAGTTTTCCTCTCTGGGAAGCAGAGGAGACCTTCACAAGTGAGAATACCAAAATAGAGTTGAATAATTTCTAAAACTTTATCATATAGTCCTTTGAAATTTTAGCTAGTAGAATTTGTATGGTGTTTGTGTGTGTGAATGTTCCATAAGGCGCTACAAAATTATTTTTAGTGTCATCTCATGGAAATACTGCCTGTAAAAGTATAGCTGTATAGCTACACATAGAATTTTGACTAAGATTTTTAAAGTTCTTTAGAGTATCAGTACACATAATAATGATGATAATTCCTAGCAAGTATTTGGTGCTCACATTGTTTTGATGGATTTTCATGCATTATGATTATTTATATATTATAGATGCAGAGAAATTACAAGAGGGTAGAAAATAATCTAAAGTCACACTTTAATAAGTGGAAAAACAAGGTACAGACCATAAATGTTCTCCAGTATCTGACCTCTTAATCATGGGCTTTCTCTAAAAGCCTTGCTCAGAATTAACCCCACAAAACAGAAAACTGAGGATATGCAGACAAGGTAGAACAACTTTTCTGTGTAAGGTTTTGAGCTCATTTTTTCCTGTTTCCAAGAGATTTTTGTGGAGCTTCATACTGTTTGCTGGGCCTAACATACACTTTAAGTCAGTAAAGGGAAAGACAGGTTTATTAAATGCGCTTAAATTTCACATGTTTTTAGGTCCATATCAGTGCTACTATGGTTTTGCTTCGGTGTTGAGTGACATTTATTCTCTGATCCAACAGTCAGGTTTCAAGGAGACTAAACTCTCTCATGTTCAGTTAAGAAATATAAGTGAACATGAATAATCTGAGATAAGCCCGATACTCTAAGTACAGACGGTTCGAAAATATAATTTGGTCAGGAAATTTAATTGGAAAACATAAAGGTCATATTTTATTTAATTCTAATCATGTTTTTCAGAATCGATTGATAAAAGCACTATTTGTCTGGCAAAGTGAGGAATGATTTTCCACATTATTACTTAGTCTCTTGAACAAGTCAATCTCAAACCCATGGGACTTGGCAGTGATTTGTGAAAAGAAAAGCATTACCAAGTGCATTTGACTTTCTCAGGACAAAGTTACACAATATAAAAATATGAATGTAGCAGACAGCAAAGAGATGTAAAAATGAGCAAGGACAGATAAATAATATCCAGCCGTCCCATGTGGTTAAAAATAAGCACTTTAAGAAAATGAGATTTAGCAACGATAATCAGTCAATGTTTGGTAAAAGGCACAGAACCAAGAAATAATCAAAATGTAAATATTCAGCGGGAGAACATATTTGGAAGGCACAAGTGGCAAGGATACGTGGAATGATAGTACATAGAGATTAAATGAGAGAAAGAGGCGCGCTGGAATAGAGATTGTCTAAAACGGATAAAAGCCCACTGCTTCAGAAAGCTTCAGTTTTCCTCTCACCCTGTGCAACCCCCCTCTGCCCGCCCTGCCCCCTGCAGCTGCCCCGATGAGGAGAGGATCCCATCAGTCTGGATTTCATGATCTGGAGATTTAACCAAATGGTCTCAGCAGGAATTTAGGGTAATATTCTGCTGTGTCCTACTCCAAACCAGTAGCATGTGGCTTATACCTATTTGCGTTTCATTTTCTCCTTTCATCCAACTTCTTTAAATTGTCATTGTATTTGTTCTGTTTTCCTCTGGTCCTACTTATATGACTGTTTCTGATGTGTCTGAGCTTAGCTCTGATTAGCCTCACATCACTGCTTATCCTATCCATTCTTAGCTACATCTTGTTTAGAGCTTCATGTATTCATCCCCAAAGAAAAACTTTACCCCCTGGCTTTTAGCAAAAGTAGCTATAAAGATAAATATAAGCTGTTATTTTATAATTTAAATTTTTTTTTGTTATTTAAAATAAAAAACATACAAAAAGACTACTTCAATAAACACTGGGTCTATAACCCAGATTCTACAGTTAGCAATTCATTTTTCTCTTTCACCTCCGCTTGTCCCTTTTCCCAACCACTTACATGAAAGCCAATCCTCAAACCAACCTCTATCCATTCAGCACTAACATGTACCCATCTTATGAGTTTTTAAAACATTTGCTTACATTTCAATGAGTAATGTAATAATGCCAAATCAATTGATAAGTTTCCTATGTTAGTTTTACACGTCAACCAATCTAAGAAATTTATATCCCATTTTGTATCAGACTCTAGACAGCTGAATCAGAATAAAAATAAATCATAATATTTTAAAAGGCTAGTGTTGAACACTTATTCCAAACACTTTACCGACTGCTTGGACACACTTTGTTGGCTTATAAAATCAAAATCCTATTTTCTCAGTCTATTGTCACATCCTCGGAGGTACCCGTGAAAATGACAATGGCTTCCTAGGCTCCAGTGTTGCTGAAATAAGCCAGAGTTAATGATAATAAAGAAGAAGGTGGTATGATAGATAGCACTTTCATCCAGCCTCTATGCTGCAAACAAAATGCACATTCTTTATCACAGTGTGTATATAAAATGTAAGAAGCAGCAAAAATGAATGTATAGTAATAAAAGATCAGTGCTTTCCTAGAGTGGAGTTGAAGAAAAAGTTGAGTGCAAATGAGAACTTCCTGAGGTGAAAAAAAGTGTTCTATATTTTAATAAAGGTTGCATTACATTTGTCAAAACTTGAAAGACACACATTTATCACGTGCATTTAATTGTATGTAAATTGTACACCCAATAAAGATGAAAAAAATATAGAGATGACTTGAGAGCAGGTGTGATAATCACGAATAACATGACAGTACTTTGCATTTAACATGGGCATTCACCTTTAAATTTCAATTACTAGCCACCGCAACCATAAGTGATAGATACTGAATTTGATATTGCAGACGATGAAATAGGAATCCATAGAGGTTTATTTCTCTCAAGACCTTCACCTTGTCGCAGAATGCCCACCTAGAACCAGGATGTGTCAAAATTATTTTCTTTAAAGAAGTGCTCAGCTGAAAACATGTTTAGAATGTGTAAGTTGCATTGCACATAAATTGTTTTGTAACCCTTTAAAGCATTTTAAAGGAATGATAACAGTGCATTATCCTATGTGCTTATATTATGCTCACTTCTTTTTCCAGGATGATTAATTACAAAACTGATATTCAAAAATATGAAAATCTTTGGAGTTGGAGAGAGGTCTGATTATGAAAATGACAGTTCAGTAAATTAAAGAACTCGAAAGTGATATGTGTTTGGTAGAAGAACACCTTGAAGAACCTCAACTGCTTACACCATCTCTTCCAGCTTGAGAAGTGTCATGTATATTTTGAAACTGAAATTATATCGCGCTTAATATGTATTCCATATAGCTGTTTGGTAGGCCTTACTACTAACCAATGGGAGTGCATATGCACATCCTGGCTTAGTCAAACATCACCATCAACTCCAGTTCTCCAACTCACAGAACATATCCAACAGGTGAAAACTAAAGAATTGAGAGGTAATATTCCAGGCACCCAGGTGCTAGCCCACACTTTCAACATTAAGCTACTTTATTTCTTCTTCTAGTGTACAGAAACAGTTTTATCGTGATAGAAGTTTGATCCTTGACAAAATCAAACCATTTTGTCACATTTTATTTTCACTTCCAAATCCGGGACTTTAGCACGATTCCAGATTAAGTTGCTTGCAAAAACACCTGCCTTAGGTAACAAAAACTGATGGGATATATTTATCTGAATTACCATAATTTTGTGTATTTATTTATTTTTTCTCTATTTCTTTAACATAGCTTCTTAGTATGGAACAAAGCAGCATTCGCACCCACTATCTTGGCCTTTAGAGCCTATTCTCTTTTTGCTAAGACAAAAGTGAAATACTTGGCATTTCTTACAAGTCCTCAAGAGAAGTAACCTATTTCAAAGAACGTACCTCGTTTCTAAAGAGTCAAGGGTACATTTTTGCTAGTATTTATAAATGACGGAGGATATGGGAGGAGGCACCATACCACAAGTATCAATGATTTAAGATTGTGAAACGAAAAAAGAGAATCAAATGTTCCTGGCCGGTCATGTGTGGAGGGGTGTTATTAATATTGCACATTCAAATCAAGGACTATCTTTAGAGGATTTGTGTGTCACCAAGATTTCAGAAACACCTCTAGTCATAACAGTTAGAAATAAATGAGCCACAGCAGATCACAGAGCTCATTCTATGCCACAGTCACTTCAATTTTCCTGGGAGCAGATGTATGAATGATCTTAACCAGAAGGCCAGAAGAATACTCCATTTCAGAATTCATGACAGTTATTACAATTTCAAAAAAAGAAACAAAACAGATACCAAAACAGATGGTCTAAAAGTTACTGTGCACATTTTATGTACAATTGTACTAAACAGCAGGGTATAACTGAAATGACAAGCAGGAGAAAAATGGAATATTAAAGCTATAGATCAGATAATTTTAAATGAATGTCTTATTTCAGAGCTCCACTTACTTGTATGAAAATGTGTATGTGATACATTACAAATTAATAATTTTTTATATGATACATTTAATTTTGTAAAATATTTTGTTACCCCACAGGTTACCTTTTTATCTTGAGTCATATAAATTTCATTATATTTTGTATATTTTATCACTATTCTAAACTTCAATTCTAAGTCTCTACATAGCAAATTGCATACCTAAGTAATATTTTATTTTATTTTTTATTTTTTCCTAAGTAATATTTTAAATGACATTTAAAAATTAATTCCCCTTAATTTAGAGTCACAGTTTGTACGTATGACTACTGGATTTAAAGAATCTATATGTAGTTAAAAGAACCCAATATAGATCCCATACACCTGGCACTTACACAGCAGGTAATTCTGCAATCAGGATTTTCTCCAAACCTCAATGTTCCTCATTTTCCCTGAAGCAAAGTAGGGATTTATGCTTCCTTTAACCTTCTGTTACCCTCTGCCTGTCAGGCAACGAACCTCACAACCAAAACCTTTTCTTTATAAAAGTAGGTCTTTTTGTTTCTAGGATAAGTCATTGACATTGCCTAATACCACAACCAGAAATGTCATTTAATAGAATTCTTGATTTTAAAAAAATGAATGAGCAGCTATTTCTTTGTAAAAGGAAGTAAACTAGAGAAAGGGTGTTAGGGGAAGAAAGTGAAGTAAGACTCTAGAATGAATGTTAAGTTAGATTGCCAAAAATATTTAGGAGTTTGATCATTAACAGATCACCATCCTAGAGAGAAAAACATATTTAAAAACTCTATGGATAACAGTATAAATTTATATAGCACTGATTTTCTACCTTCTAGGTCTAAGATAATTATTTTCCTTTTGCTTATAAACATTTATTTATCTATCTAGCTATTTATCTTTTGATCCATACACACACACATACACACACACACACACGCACGCATGCATATGTATATATTCAATCTTGTCACCTGAATTTATCAAAGTTACTATAGTTCAAAGTTCAGAGATTGATATGGGACGCTAGCATTATACTGTCACTAATAGTAACTTGATTTTTTTATCTCTCTGGATGCAAATAAAATTTATTAATTTTCTCTCTTTTAAAATTTAGACTATATAGGTAAAACACATGCATATGAATATATAGAAACACAAGTTTCTGTCACCAAGCATCATACTCAATTCATGCTTAAAAATGTTATTGACTATTTTATGACCTTATATATTAAAGTAAATCTTGATAACCAAAATACTATGGTATATATGAAGTTATAATTTATACTGCAAAATAATTGAAAAAATATATAGATTTTTAAATAGATTACATGCTGTTTAGTGTCTGATTTTTATGTCTTTTTATTTTTAGATACTGATTTTCTCTTAATATAAAAGACAAAGCTGAATTTATATTATTTAATTACATTTATTCCTATCTTACTTTATATTCATATTTAAAATTCTGTAATAACATCATTTGAGTATTTCAGATAATTTATTATTTCAAATTTTAATATGATGCAAAGATTAAATATACATTGAAATAGAGAACATACTTCAAGTAACTATCAGAAAAAATATGAAATATAGCAATGATTATACATGCCTTTAAAAAAACACAAAATGATTTTGACAATCCTGTTGGTTCTTCCATTTGACTATCATTCACTCAAAGTAATTGGAGATTAATTAATGTTTTTATTTAATACATACGTAATGCTTACAGCTATTCTTTCTCCTAGTTAGAAAAATGCACAATAATTCTATTTGGTCCATTTCCCTTCTGATTAAATAATGACTGGCTTACAGGTTTTTACTTTCTTTTTGATGCAAGAACACACCTTTTAATTATACTCTGAGACACCTTACTTCCCAGATGGCTACATCTGAGCAAACCCTGAACTAACATTTTAAATTTATTCTTACTAGAAAATAACTCATGTCTAGCTAGTCAATGACTTTTCATTAACAAGGACACATTGACATTATCAAACTAAATTAGGAGAAATGAAATGATTAAAATGGACTTTTTAAATACTGAGAATTTCCCTTTAGCTGAAATGCGTGTTTTCTGAGTTCTCTTGCACAATGTTTTTGTTTTTGTTTTTAAACATATCTTTATTGATTTCAGAGAGAGGAAGGGAGAGGAAGAGAGAGAGATAGAAACATCAATGATGGGAGAGTCATAGCTCGGTCGCCTCCTGCAGGCCCCCCATTGGGGACCAAGCCCACTGGGAATCGAACTTCCATCTCCTGGGTCCTACCTAAGTCCATGCTCAGCCGCTGAGCCACGCCCGGCCAGGCCGCACAATGTTCTTTTAACTCAGTGTTGACTTTTTCTGGAAGTGGCCTCGAGCTCCATATCCCTCGGTAGAACTTGGGGCCTGAGAGAGCAGCGCTCTAGATGCTGGCAGACTTTCTGCTAACTGTGTAAGTATTTCCCAAACCAGCTCCCTGTTGATTAAAGGGCAAAGACAAAACAGATGAAAACGAGTGGATTCTGGCCAGTTTGGTTTCCAGCCCAGCTCAGTCAGTATTTCCCAGTCCTTATTCAGGACACTGAAATTCCACTTTGCCAGGATCTTATCTCCACTTACCCCTGTGAAATAAAGTCCAAAGTATAATGCACATATTTTCATGTTCAGCGATTGTGAACTGAATTTCATAGATTATTGGGTTTTGCTTGCTAAAATAAATTACTTGATTAGTACACCCAAAGATTCCTTGAGATTTTCTTTATTAAAAAAAATAATAAATAAAACTCTGCAGAGATGTTTTGATAGAAAATTACTCATGTGTTTTATAATCCAGTAGGATTTATACTGGGATTAATTCTGTTGATCTTTGAAACTGATTTCTTATTCCTCAGGTCAGTGTGATAGCCTGACAGTTCTTATAGTACCATCTGCCTCTCTCATCTGAGGACTTGTTACATTTCCCTCAACCCAAATATACACACTTTCACAGCTCTCTGGCTCTGTGTCAGCTCTAAATTTGGAGATAATGGCTTTACATCATATCATATCCTAAATTTACATTAGAGCATGAATTCTGTTTGGAGGAGATATCACCACCCTGAGGGCCAAAGTTGGTTTTGGGGGTAAAAATAATCTTATTCTTTTATGTAAATAGTACATCTACCCATATAATACATGTCAAACATACAATATAACTGTGGCATTAACATTTCTTAGGGTGTTGATAAGGTTAAAAATCTAAAACTTTCTCTTAAAGAGTGATAACAAAAAAATTGAGAAACAGTAAGCATGAGAACTACTTATGCACAATATTGTCTTTTATGTTTTTTTCAGATTGATAGGCTCAAGGACTTGTCTGTCATCTAGAACATGTTTATAGTCGCATATTTACCACTGTGTGGCTCCACAAAAATCGGCACTGTTTTACCCTAAAACATTATCAAAACTGCATTTGATTCAACTAATCTTATTCTTAGATTTAAGGATGATGCATAACTAATTATGAATTAATTAATTGGGTTTATTTCCTCTGAAGAATTAACTGAGTTGATTGAAAATAGAAGAATGATCATTTTGTCATAGAGGCTGGGAGAAAATCACATGGAATTAAAAACAAAAAAGGAAATATCAAATCAGAGGGATTAGGAGAGGCAAGAGTGGTGAACCATATAGATAGAAAGTACCATGACAATATGGATGTTTGGAAGCAAAATAAAGAAAAATATTTAGTCATTTAAGAATTCAGAAAGAGAATTTCAAGGGGCTAAAACAAAATGTCCTTACTGTGAACTATTATTAGGAACCAAAAATATTAAATTGTTAATAAGTCTTTAAAATATTATCAATTGTCAATTATTTACATAAACATCATTGATCCAAGTAGTACAATGGTTCTTGTAATAAAAACTCTAGGACTAAACAGTCCAAAGAGTTTTGACAATGAAATATAAATCTTCATTTTATCTAAATTGGGAATGTTGGGAAAACCTTTGATTTCATATTGAGTTCCTTTTGAAGACACTCAAGAAGCACAAGGGACAGTGAATTCTAGCTACGCTGAGGCAGATGCTTCAGCAGCTGTGCATTAAAATGCTGGCCAGTCCCAGGTGGAGCATAGCATCATGGATCAGCAGGCAATCACTCTTTTTTCAATAAATTGCTGTTATACTGGGTTGTTCTTAAATTATCCTATTGGGAAAACAAGTCGTATACAGTGAGAGGATAGGTCATGTGATAATTTCTATAGCACAACCTGAGACTCATTTTTGACATATAATTTATTTCTTCCTGACATGATGATATTTGGGAAATTGCCAGAAACCCTGGAACATGTGCATTCAATATAGAAAAGACAGCTGCTAGGATATCCATTTCCATTGTCCCTCAAGAGCCAAAGAGAAATAATCAGCCATCATTTAGGATGTAAAGGACAGAAACATATGTATACTTTCAGAAACAAATCAACAGGATTCAAAGTTGTGTTCTCTCTCCTATTGTTGTTCCTAAATCTTTCCTTGGATTGTGGCTCTAAATGCTTCACAGGGTTTCTGACTCCTTTCCTTCCCTACCCCAACCTATTTTGCAACGAGTTTCATTCACAGTGCATTTTCTAAATCTCAAGCTTCCTCACAAACTTGCAGTAGCTCCCGTTTCATACACTGTTAATTAAAGGTCCTTGCTCATACCCTCCTCAGTATGATTTGTGTCTGTCCATCTAGATTTATCTGGCACTTCTCCGGTATATAAACACTTTGCTCAGAGTAAATAATTTACTATTTTCTGAGCGTATCACAGATTTTACTATTTAATACTTCTGTTCATTCTGTTCAAACTCATTTCTCTGCATTCTCAAATGTCTCCTCTGTACTGTCTTTTTTCTGACCCACCAATCCAGCCTCATACTATCAGCTAGATGCTCTTCTTTACTTTATGTGGCACATGTAAAATGCTATTTGACATAAGTAAGTAATTTATAACTATCGTTTTTATTCCTTACCTTTTCTTAACTGATTTTAGGATGTGCCTAAGTCTACTACTTATTTTTTAAAATGTACATATTTATTAATTCACTTACTAAATAGTAATTGTTTTAGAGCAAGTGCTATGACTTTTTAAATATTGTATTCTCTATTGCGTAACAAGGAGGCTGGTATATAGAAAGAGTCAGAAATGTTGGGTGAATTGAATTGAATCGGCAAGTTACTGTATAAACATGAAGGGTTATATGCTACTTCCACCTGCATCATCTCTTCTCTTCCCTGTGGACAGCAATGAAGTAACAGTCATTCAGACAGTGATAAACTTTAGGGCCAATTGATGCTACAAGAATGTGAAAAATGCAGAGGTTAAAAAATGGTAAAATAAAAAAATAAAATAAAATAAAATACTTTACCAAAGGTTAAAAAAATGGTATTTTCTTTGTGAGCTCTTTTGGAGTTTCTATAAATGTTATACCGGCACGACCCTAACCAGCAGTGGTGTATATAGTAAATTCGTGAGGCAGGTGGAACTGGCCTTGAAGGTGCATAGATGCAATGACACAGATATTATTATCGTCTTGCTCTCGTGTCAAATACAACTCAAAATTGTCAGCATCTTTCTCTCTGACCAACTTCTCCAATGATTGGAACCCTGGCCCTAGGCATCTTCAGTCTCCTCCCATGACACTTCTATAACCACAAAGGTATGACTCTAATTAGCTGGCTTGAATTGGAACAAGTCCTTGGAGCAGGGACTGTGTTGAAGGAAATGGAGAACTATCATTGGCATCACTGTTAATAGTTCACGTGGCTAGGGGATGGAGTGATATGCTTCCCACCATCAATAATCATATGTTTAAATAAAGACAATTATCAAAAGAAGTTATTTAAGAAGACCACATAAGAAATATCCAGTAGAAATAAGAAGACTTCATTTTGAGGATTGGACAGTAATGAGGAAAACAAATTATTACCAAAAAGCTACCTCCCTACAATTTATATAGTAATAAGTTATCATAAAATAAGATTCTTATTATGAAAGTTCCAATTAATGCCAGAATCTGAAGACATCATGGATTAATCTTCCAATATCAAAAGGCATTTATTCCTGCTATTTTCTACAAGTATTGCAAATTATATTTTTTGTGTGGATTGCTGCCTTTTTATTCTATAATATTTATTTTTTAAAAATGTTCATTGCTTCATGTGTTTGTTCTCTTATCCCAACTAAATTAAAAAGGCCTGGCTTAGAATCAGATTATCCGAACTCTGAATCACAGCTTTGTGATTTAAAAAGTGTACTTTATTTTTCTGCTCACCAATTTTCCATCTTCCTGTCACCACATGTTGTCCCTCCAAAGAAAGCTAACATTGAGTAACTAAATAAAAGGGCAGAATTCAGATACTCAGGCCTGACTGACAGGTATCACTAACTTAAAAATATGTTAGTTTTAAATAGTCTTTACACATTTTAAAATTACGCTCAAAAGAATGATAACCAATGTATACTCATCTCACACCAGCAGTTTTTTTTAATTAATTAATTAATTAATTAATTAATTTATTTATTTATTATTTAACTTGTTGATTTGAGAAGGGAGGGGAGAGAGAGTAGCGACATTGTTTTTATGCACTCATTGGTTGATTCCTGAATATGCCCTGACCAGTAATCAAACCTGAACCTTGGTTTGGGACAACGCTCTAACCAACTGAGCTATCTGGCCAGGGCCAGCAGGTCTATTTATTTTTTATGATATTGTAAGATATATTTATTTGCATGAATAAAGGATCCATTGAAAGCAGATTATAACAAGAGAGCCAAGTTCTACTTGTGGAAAAATGGAATCGACATACTTTTCCTCCTCCCCCTCCAAAGTACAACTAAAATCCCTGGATACGATACATAAAATAAGCATAAGCATAAGAGGACTGTGTAAGTTAGAGAGAAGAAGGAAAATTGGCTACAGACCTAAGAATAACCCACTGATGTCTCTCCTGTTTTTTTTTTTTTCTTTTGTGTTTCTTCCTCCCCCCCCCACTTTTAATGAGATTTTATTGACATATAACATATGTAAGTTTAAGGTGTTCAGTGTGATGACTAGATGTATATATTGCAATAAGGTCAGTTAATTTCTCTGTCCCCTCATATTATGATTTTTTGTGTGGTAATGAGATTTAAGATTTACTCTCTTAATTAACATTCAAGTATATAATACAGTGTTGTTAATTATAGTCATCCCGCTGTGCGTTAGATCCCCAGATCTTATGTATCTTATTAGCTGTGACTTTGTACCTTTGACCAACATCTCCGAATTTCCCCCGCCCCAAGGCCCCTGGCAGAGACCATTTTATTCTCGATTTCTATGAGTTCAGGGGTTTTGTTTTATTATCATTATTGTGTGTGTGTTCAGCCATTCCATACAGGAGGAGGGCAATAATACATACTCCCTCTTTAGATCATGGCAATTTTAATCTATCCCATAAGCACAGCCACTAAAATCTATTATTAAGAGAAAATGTGGTAAACAGGAAAGAGTTCAGTGGTTTCAGATTCTGCATATAAGTGAGAATATAAAGTATTTATCTTTCTATTTCTAACTTATTTCACTTAGCATAATGCCTTCGAGGTCCAAGTTCCATCCCTGTTGTCACAAAAGATAAACTGCCTTTACTTTTTATTTTTTATGAATAGATAGATAGATGATAGATGATAGATAGATGATGATAGATGATAGATAGATAGATAGATAGATAGATAGATAGATAGATAGATAGATAGATAGATAGATGATAGATAGATAGATAGATAGATAGATAGATAGATGATAGATGATAGATAGATAGATAGATAGATAGATAGATAGATAGATAGATAGATAGATGATAGATAGATAGATATAGATATAGATAGATAGATAGATAGATAGATAGATAGATAGATAGATGATAGATAGATAGATAGATAGATAGATAGATGATAGATGATAGATAGATAGATAGATGATAGATGATAGATAGATAGATGATAGATAGATAGATAGATAGATAGATAGATAGATAGATAGATAGATATAGATAGATAGATAGATAGATAGATAGATAGATAGATAGATAGATAGATAGATAGATAGATAGAGAGAGAGAGAGAGAGAGAGAGAGATAGATAGATAGATAGATAGATGATAGATAGATAGATAGATATACACACACACAGGACTCTTTTCTTAATTTTTTTCAGTTACAGCTGACATTCAATATTACATTATTTTCAGATGTAGAGCAGTGTGGTTAGACATTTATATAACCTACAAAATGATCTCACCTGGCATCATATATAGTTATTACAATATTATTGACTATATTCTCTATGCTATACTTTCTTGTAACTGCCAATTTATTCTTCTAATATGTTACCTTTTCACCCAGTCCCCCAACACCTCTCTCATCTGGCAACCATCAGTTTTTCAAGACAGAATTTCTTCTCATTTTTATGTAAATATAAAAACAACAAGATGATTAGTGATGTAGAGCATCCTTTCATGCAATTGTTCATCATGTGTTTCTTGTTTAAGTCCTTTGTCCATTTTGTAATCATATTTTGTATACTTTTTTGCTATACTTCTATGAGTTCATTATATATTTTGGATCTTAACCCATTACCGTATATGGTCTGCAAATATTTTGACCCATAAAATAAGCCACTTTTTTTATTTTGCTGATAATTTCTTTTGTTGTGCAGTAGCTTTATAGTTTGATGTAGTCCCACCTGTTTGTTTATGCTTTCTCTTTTGGTACCCAAAATTTTGACCAACATAATGTCAAGGAGTTTTTTCCCTGTTTTCTTCTAGTAGTTTTACAGTGTCAGGTATTACATCTAAGTATTTCATCCACTGAGTTAATTTTTCTGAGTCGTGTAAAACAGAGGTCCAATCTCATTCTTCTGCGTGTGGTTATCCAGTTTTCCCAACTCCATTTGCTGAGGAGACTATGCTTTCCCCATTGCATCTTATTGACTCCCTTGTCAAATATTAATTAGTTGATTGTATATCAGTAGGTTTATTTCTGGGCTCTCTATTCGGTTCCATTGGCCTATTTGTCTATTTCTATGTCAGTACCATGCTGTTTGGATTACTGTAGCTTTGTAACAAAGTTTGAATTCAGGAGTTGCAGCACTTCCAGCTTTGTTCTTTCTCAGAATTATTTTGGCTACTTGGAGTCTTTTGTGGTTCCATACAATCTTTTTTATATTGTTTTTCCATTTCTGTGAAAATGCCATAGGGATTTTGATAGAGATTGCATTGAATCTATTGACCGCTTTGAGTAGTATGGACAGTTTAATAATATTAATTCTTCCAAACAATCAATCTATTTTTTTCTTCAATTCTTTTCACCTATTAGTTAGAGTAATTCTTTGTATTTCTTCGATATTATTTTAAGTGGGATTATTTTCTTAATGTCATTTTCAGATAGTTTGTTAGTGTATAGAAATACAAGTGATTTTTGTATTTTGATTTTGTACCCTCAGCAAGTTTATTATTAATCCCTGTACCATTCTATCATTTTTGTCTACATATATAAAATATTATGTAATTACTTTAATTTGCATAACTGATTACAAACAGAATTTCTTGTCATTTTTAAGTAAATTTAAAAAAAAAAAAAACACAGAAGATTAGAAGCACATTCCTGAAGTTGTCTAATTTTAGCACCCTAACTGTGGGGAAGCAAGTTATACAAGAAACATTGAAGTGAAACAGAAATGTGAAGCCAGCAAGAAACTGAATATCCAAGTTTTATTCTATATCATAAGCAAATCATTGTTACACAATATTTATATGTATTCTTTAGATATTTAAGATAATAGGAAAATATGAAATATCAGAAAAAATAGGATGTTTAACTCAATTTTTAAGAATGATTTTGAATTTACAAAATATTGTTGCATTTGTGATAAAGAAATAGCTTATTAAATATCACTTTTACTGTCAATCAAATCTAGACTCCCAGTCACACAATTACCCCTGCTATCCCTGATGAATAATTTATAAAGATTACAAGAGAAAGGACAGCAAAAAACCTAAGAAAATCACTGTGCACAAATACAGTCTAAATACATCTGGGTTTTACTTAAATGTTTTAAGATAACTCAACTCATGGAAATTTTAAGATAACAATCACTTTTATAATTTGTGAGTAATTATAAGCAATGTAGGATCATTAATTTGAAATTATAGTCAAAATAGTTAGATCAGATTATAACTAACATGCCATTTAATTAGGAAAATAAGTTTCATAGGTAAGCCAGAGGTTCAAATGTTCAGAACAGTATTATTATAAAATCCCACTCATCTATAGAAATTAAAAAGCAATATCAGGAGACAATGAATTATATTGAGTTGGTTTTGTGGTCCTTGAGGATTTGATTCCTGTGCTCATTTTCTTAGACATTCATCCAATGATATATATTTAAAAAGAGTATAGTGTGAAATATTAACATACCCTGCCCCAGAACTTTACTAAAAAAATCTCATAAGACAATTATAAATTGTTCTTATTTGTTTGTCATTCCCTTTAAGTTTCTATATTACATGATTCTTGTTCAATTGCTCTGAGTACCTGCAAATTTTGTGATCTTAATTAAATCTCTCAGTTTGACTTTTCTCCATTACTCTAAAACAAAGACATATTTCAGATAAAAAAACCTGAAATTAAAAATAGGCACTTAAAAAAAGTATAATTATATGATATGATTTAAAATGATAATTTATTTGTACTTTCTCTCTATTTGATAATCAAGACTTCTTCATAAATTAGTAACATATAGCCTTGTGTTACATTGTCACTTGGGAGTCCCAATTAGTTCATAGCCTGATTATAGTTATCTCTTCCTTCTTTTTAAGGAGAATAAATTAAGGTTTTGGTTCTTTGCCCTCAGGCAGAATCTAGAGGAGCTGATGTGAATATGCACACATTTTGATAAAAAGGCCTCAGAAACATTCTATATCAAATGAACATAGCAGGTGAGTGATGTTCCCCTACGACATTAACAACCATGTGTGTGCTGGAGAATTTTGTTAACTGAGGATAATAGCCTTATGTATTTATAGTACAAATGTGCTTTGCATTCAGTGAGACTGTCAAGCTTCAAGATTATAATAAAAGCCAAGCTCTAAGAAATATTCTAATACTAATCCCAGTGGTGGACAAATAACTTAAGAGACGAAATACTATGGATGGTGAATAATGCTTTTCTAATAACACTTCAAAAATGTTTTAGCAAAAATCCCCATGTTTTCTATCTATAACTATATCCCACTTATTTATTAATATTCACAGTTATGTTTCATTTTTTTTATGAAAAATAATCACACATGTGCAAAGGACAGTGGCCCTAGGGAGCTGAAGTAAAATTAAAAGCCATGCAAAATAACCACTTTTTTAAATTGAAATACCTCTCCAAAAAATGAATTGTAGGGGGCATGTTTGTAATTTAAAGCATGTGACTGGCAGGAGTGTTAAAAATAGCAGTTCAGCAGGGGGTGAAGATGGAAAACATCTACTTGGTGGCATGGCCTGTTGAAACATGTGACTCAACCATTTTCAGCAAAGTGCCTCTTCTCAAGAGATTTCTTCAAGGAAAGATAAATTTTTTGCAGAATAATTATAATAAACTAAGAACACTTTCCTCTGTCCCTACTGAATGTCATGAAAGAAAGAACATTTTTATTCTCTGTTATAAAGCAAAAATAAATTATCTTTGAATGTAAATTACATTTTTATTTTTTTCCTGAATGTGCTACTGAAATATGGTGATTATAGTCCCAAGCTTCTTTTTTCCCCCTATAATTAAATTATGTTTAGAGATTTGGCAAAGCTTTTACAATGTTAGTAGGAAAAAACTCACTCAAATTCAGAAGAAAACACTGAAAATAAGGGTTTTTTTTTAAAAAAAATTAACAAAAAGTCTGTTAACATTATTATCATCAATATACACTATGATACTTATTCACCATTCTTAGAGTTGATGTTTTTTGGATTTTTTTTAGTTATAATCTCATTATCCTGTCCCCTTAAAAAATTTTTCTGATACAAACACTATGAAATCGGGATTAACAAATAGACTAAAATTATAGAGCAATGAGAATCACTGCTCTATGTTAATCTCAGTACAAAAGAAGTTCAAATTAATCTAATAAAAAATCTTTGAAAAGTCCTTTTAAAGAATATACATTCAAACATTCAGAATAGTGCTACGATCAAAAGACTGCTCTCTTAATGGTTGATGAATGGAGATTATAGCTCTAAAAATCACAAAAATATCTCTCTAATTTGAGAATAGATTTAGAACCTAGAAAATCACATTAAAAGTCATTTTCATCACCACTAATTTTATCCCCGCTAATTTTCAAATCATCAATTTTCCAATTTCCACAGTATTTGTTGTTTATTTTTACTTTTTTTCTTATTGCTGCTTGATATAACTAAGTTATTAGGTTGAACACATTGAACTACTCCTGTGAGTCGGGGGACACAGGCAATTGACCAATAAAAACAGGAATGTTCTCTTTATGGAGACCGGGTGAACACAGGGTGGAGAGTTCTGCACTTTGTGTCTCTCTGTCCCTGAGCAGAAAGGTCCAGGTAGGCCATTTTAAGGGAGAGGACTGGTGAAGGGATGGCTCAAAATCACCAGAAAGTTGCACTGTGTGGGTACCATAAAGAAAAGTGAGGCTTATGATTAGAAATACATATTTAACAACTTGGCTTGATCACTCTAAGCTTTTTGGGGTTTTTTTGGTAGAGTTATGGTTTGTGGAAATATTCCGACTGGCTCTCCTTCACTCATGAGTGTCCCTGCAGCCAGGCTCTACTTTTGCTCCCTAAACTAGCTGTTTTATTTGTTCTTTCCCCTGGAACCATCATTGCTAAATCCTTAACCTTTATTTTTTGTTTGTTATCATAAACCAGGTTCATCGTTTTGGAAAACTTTCTTTTGGATATTTCCTGGGCTATCTTGGTATAAACTGACTTCTCAAAAATATTTTCAAATTTTATTGAATATGTAATAAAATGTTTTTCTTTTACCATCTTAATCCACAAATGGCATCATTGTTAAATTGAGTCTTCGTTAAATGATAAACTAGAAATAACATATTTGTCTTGGTTTATAATTTATAAGCACAAATATTACTAAATTAGCTGTACATATGAATAAAATTGTATGTTTTTCTTTTTTGTTTTTCTCAGAAACTTGAGTACATCTTTTTAAAAACAATGAGTAAATATTATATAATTATCTATTAGCATATTCAAATGCTCCATGGGACTTTCCACTTTTGAGGAAATAATCAATAAAATTATAAGTAAATAAATTTAATATAGAATATACTTTTTATGTTTAATACTTTAGAATGTTAAAGTTTCATCATACTTGTTTTAAGTGTATACTCTCTTAATACATTTGTTATTTATAGTTAATTGTCTACTCAAAATGAATTCCTTCGAATTTAGATTTGTATGAAAAAGAAAATGTACAATATTTGTTCCATCTATGGTATGACTGTCACAAGGAAACATTCAGACATCATAGAAATTTTAGAAATAATGGAAACATTTTTGAAAAATAATATAGAAAATTTACAGAATGTATACATTCATATGCACACAAACACAATGATTCCCAGGGGAAGTACGATCAGTGGAGGAATCAATTATGCCCAAGCATATCTCATTAGTATGTCCTGTCAGAGCATAATTTTTTTTTATTTAAAGAATATTTCCAGTTACATCAAACTGTGCATATGTGACTTGGTTACATAAAAGTCAAAATGCTACATCCAAAAGCAAATGGAATTGCCCCAGTGTCCCGAGAATTATTCTACTACAAGTTTAGAATGACCAAAAATGTTTATGAAATGGTTTACACATATTTCTATTGTTGGAGAAAAGTAGAATTTAAACCTCTTGAGTACATTTCCTAATTCAAATTTATTTATTCTTTTTTTAAATATATCTTTACTGTTGAAAGTATCACAGATGCCCCATTTCCCCCGATATAAACCCCTCCTCCCCACTTTCACCCCTCTCCAGGCCTTCACTGCGCTGTCTGTCCATCGGTTAGCAAACATGCACATAAGTCCTTCGGTTAGTCTCTTTCCCCTCCTCTCCCTCTCCCTCTGAGATCCCGCAGTCTGTTCCATGCTTCCATGTCTCTGGCTCTATTTTGTTTGGCAGTTTATTTTGTTCATTAGATCCCACATGTAAGTGAGATCATGTGATATGATCATGTGATCTAATGTTTAAGATACTTCTAATATGTAACTTGATATATCAATAGAGATCAGTTCTAATAAAAATATAAAATAGAAAAAGAAAAAAGCACATTGAATGTCATTCATCTTCATTTAACTCTAAGTCTAAAGTTTTCTTCTATATTAGGGGCTATTTCTTCTAAATAAAGCATTCCATATTACTTTCTCCATTTCTTAAATTGTGATTAATTAATTCACTTACAAAGGCCTTGGCTCTGATTAGTACAACTTCCTGACTTTCTGTAAATTCAGCAGGTCGTCGAAGAAGGAATATTTTCTGTTGTAAAAAGTGAAGGTCACAGATCTACTATTCTCCTTCAGCAAAGAGGGGAGAAGGTATTTAGACCTTTCACAGCTGTCTGAAAATTGTATAAATGTCTTTAATATTAATGTGCTTCTCTTACTTTTAGTATTCCTCAGAGAACCTTATATCAGAGGTCAGTTTCTCTGCTTCTGCAATGAAATATCGTCTTGTTAAATGTTGTGTAAAACTATGTCTTTTCGCCTTTTCTCCTTTGCTGCAACCAGAATGCAAATTGCATCATACACACTTACTAAATCACAGAGAAATTCACCAGGATAAAGCGATCAGTTTCTGTAGTCATTTATAATTATATTATAAAGCCCAGCACTAAAACAGCATATTTATAACAAATTAAAAGTATAACAAATGCAATGAAATATATGCCTAAACAGAGTCCATATGTTCAAAGTGAAATGGTAAATTAAGAAAAATTTCAAAATAATGAGAGCTAAGAGAAGGTGGCTATTTCATGAGATGCCTGAATCTTTAACATAGTTAATTTAATTTTTCATTCTCCATGTGTGATCTATGGTTTGATTTGCCTAGTGGATTCTAAAATAATAAAATATTGAGAAATAAATAGGTAAATATAAAGATACCAATATATAAAATGCCAAGCAATCATTTAGCCACTCAAAATATTTATCACTGCCATGTTGTCAGGAGCATCATGAAAGTTACTAGACTTAGAGCAGCAGTAGCATTTGTTGAACTAGCATTATTAACTGTAGTGCCTCCCAGATTATCTCTCAAGACTGAGTAATTAAGTACTGTGTGACAAACAAGTTTAATCATATTTTTTAAAGTGTAGTTAAATTTTTTGAGAGATTTTCTCAGACTGAAAAAAGTATTTATATGTTAATAAATAGTCTCAATCTCTAAGAAGTATAGAGGTGTAGAAAATATTTATAATAATTCTATGAATAGAAACTTCTAATTAATATTTTTAAGGTAGAAGCTAAGTACATTTCCACTGACATAGACCAATCTACTTGATTGATTTTATTTTTAACTATCTGGATGTTTAAGGTGATAAAAACACATTGTATTGCTTATTTTTTTAAATGTTGGAAAATACCTATATTACCATACATAGATTCTTTATTTATAAAATAGGCATTGTCATTCAAAATTGGTTAAGGTGCCTCGTTGCGCAGTAGGTAGCGCGTCAGTCTCATAAAATTGGTTAAAGGCTAAATCCTAATTGATGTTCTCAAGAAAGTATAAGAAAGGCTCCTAGCTGTTTTACTATGCTTCCACTGGGTAGGTATAATTACAATGGCATCAAGAATCCAATGACCATAATCTATGAGTGATGTCTGCCTAATATGTAATCCTCAAAACAGCCCAGTGGAAATATAATGACATACTTTATAGGTGAAGAAATTGAGAATTTCGGAACATAAGTAATTTGGCAAAACTAATAAGCTTCAGCAACAGAAACTAAACGTGGTGTAATGAACTCAAAATCTTTGCACTTTCTACCATATCCTGTTAACTCCCCATAACTGCAGACTGTACACTCATGTGCTTTGGCTACTGAAAGGTAGACTGTGAGCCATGAAAATATGTACACAGAGTAACAAGGACTGAGAGCTGCATTAAATATTTAAAATATTCTAAATTATATTGATGTGTAGTAATTTGACAAAAGGGACTGATTTAAGCAAGTCTATAGTATGAACTTCTGTGCCATGTTTGTGGCAAGCATTTAAACCTTAATATGCATGCACTGACCATCTGAAAAGGGGAACAGAATTTGGGCAATTGAAGGGTAAAATATTTGTAAGATGTTCCAAAAAGTACTTGAATGTATGTTCATTCACAAAAATAAGGAAGGAAGGCCAACACTTCAGCTGCACTTAAAGGACCCTCAAATAGACTCTGAAACTGATTATTTCTGGTGACGATGACAACAGTTCTCCAGGGAGTAAATTATGGAGGAGAGGATTTAAAAAATCATCAATTGCTCCTCAAGACTGGCAAGGGAGGTTGCCCAGGAGGAATAAAAGAATAGAAATAGATTTACATTGACAATGGAGATTCTATCTACGGAGGCGAAAGTGAGGGATGCACATTTAGATAAAATGTAATGCAAACTTTATATACAAGATAATCCACTATCTGTTACGACCCATAAAAGCAATTTGAAAGTCGGGGCAGTCATCTTCTCTGGACATTATGCTGCTGGCAAGAAAAGGTCAATGGAATATTTAATGCAAAAGTTCAAGGTCCCAAACAAAATATTATCTTACTTTTGGAGAGAAGCCTGTATACACATAAGATTCTTCAAATAAAATAGATACTTAAAGATATAAATAAAAACTATTTAGAAGGAAAAATGAACAAAGATCAGAACCAAAGAAATGACAATAAAATGAAGGAAAAATGTAGAATGCATACAAAATTTTAACCTGGAGAACCTACATTAAGGACAAGTATGCTTGTAATCTATGAAGTTACTATGGCCTTAGGTAGAATACAGAGGATCTGTCCCTGGAATAATAGAAAAAAATATATCCTTTTGAAGCTTAAAAAAATTCATAGACAAACAAAAGAAAGGACTATTTTAATATACACTAAAATGCTTACTAAGGGTAAAGATAGATTTACAAATGCATATCCAAAAGGTATTTTTGTAATTTATTTGAGGGATAATTGATGACCTTCAGAAGGAAATAGGTAATTGTAGCCAAATTCATTGTTTAGCTTAAGAGATGTAAAAATGCAATGAAAAATGGGCCTTACTAAATTTAGTAATTAATATATAGTTATAAGAAAGTTATTCAAACATGAATAGCCTTGATGTTTACCACAGTTATTAATTTGTGGACATTCTAAAAATTAGTTCTCCAAAGATGGTGAGCCATTTTTAAAAAATTTTAAATTAGCGTTCTTCCATCATTACTATCAAATTTTAAAGTGAAACAAATTTATTATAGAAAAAACAGAGAATGGAGAGAATGAGTTTTGTATTTAATTCTATTTACTACTATTTTTCACCTTAGTGCTTACCAAAAAACCTAGTAAATATATATTTATTAAAGTATGTATTTTAACATCAACCTATAGGTCTTTCTGCTTAGCTCTAGATTTCATAAATTCATACGCTAAATTCATTATGTTAAATTCTAACATAATGTTACCAGTTTTTCCATATTATTTGAATCAATAGAGAGTACTGATTTTCTAACCATTAAGAGAAGATGTAAAATTATAATTATTTCCATATGCAAAAAGAGAATATATTACTTATTCAAAGGTAATTAACTAATTTGGTTTTAATAAGACTACAAAGATAAAAAAGCCCATCCTTTATAAGATCATACATTTAGAGGACACTATAAAATTGAACACTTATCCAAGTGTATCTTAACATTTTGCTCTCCAAATTAAAAATAAGAAACAGTCACACATCTAATATCTGCATTTTGTAAAATGCCATGGAAAAATAATAAGCAATTGTTGTTAATTACTTCTCGCATAAACACCGTGCAATAACACTTCCTCAGATTTCTAAGCTAAGACAAAGTTTGTTACTGCTAATGCACTGCTACTCTTTGTTTTATTGGGCAAGAAGAGCTAAGGGATCCTTGTTGTTTCACTTTTAGCTTTGGTTGCTCTGGAACTCTGCATGTGTATTCAGCTGCAGTTGCTTCTCTTATCCTCTGTATTTTGATAACTATAAGAATAACTCTACCATCTTTATTTTTTATGTCTTTGCTTTCTACCATTAACCAAGATATAAGAATAAGTTAAGCCAGTAAAAGTTTCTTTAAAATTTATCACATGAATAAAATTGTTTTAGGTACCAGATAACCAGGAAAGACCAAGCTGAAATAGGTTTTTAATGAGAGTCTACATTATTTATGGTACAATTCAAGCTTTTTTAACAGAGACCTCAAAATATAGTAACTTAAAAATTAATTTTTTCCTCTCAGGGGAGTCTATACATGAACAATCCAAGACTCTCAAGGTGTGTGGTCATTCAGGCGTCTGGGCTCCTGACATCATGTGGAACCACTAATCCTCTCCTTGCAGTCCTGCATGGTTGAAACTGGTTTCCCTCTACTTCTGTATATGCGACCATAAAAAGAAGAAAAAAGAAGAGCCCTTGGGAAAATATTATCCTTTTTAAAGAGAAGTCTCAGAAATTGCATACATCATTTCCGATTACTTTTGGGTGTTCTGAATTTAACCATGTAACAACTCATAGCTACAAGAAAAGATGATATATGGAAAGGACATGCCATGTGCCTAGCTAAAACTGATATTTATATTTCCATATGGAGGAAAGAGATGGGTGTATGAGTAAAATTATCGTGTCAGCCATAGCTTCTCTGCCTGATGAATTTCCAATTTACCATCTGGTTTCTGTGCGTAATAAGAAAGTGACAGTGCGCTGCAGTAGAGGTCTTAGTTTTATAAATAGACAGGCATGGTTGATTTCCAGTCCCACTGATTATTAGCTGTAAATAGTTGTCAAGTTACTTAATGTTTCTGAGTTGCTATACCCTTATCCAGGAAATGTAGATAAACTAACTCAGAAATTTGGTAACTTAATTTGTTAACTTTGTAATATAGTATAAGTAAAAATAAATGACTGCAGTTAATATTATTAGAGTAGAATTGATAAATTGCCCTTTATTGAAACATTATGTTATTTGTCCATTAATTATAATGATGTCTTAATCAACACTTTTTCTTCTGGATTTACTTCTAGAAAGAACTTCCACACACAAACACACCAGGTAAGCTTCTAAGTGTTAGAAAAGATGAGCAGAAAGAACTGCTTTATAAAAGAAAAAAATATGTAAAAGAAAATGTGCTAAGGAATATTGTTCCATTACAATTAAATAGGCAGTAACTGATATTGCAGACTAAAAAGACTAAATGTATATTTACCACATTGGCTATATATAATTTAGCAAGTCAATGCTACTAGGAAAGCAATGCTTTCAAGTGAAAAATCTCTTTTTTCCCCTGCACTAATATTTATTTTGATTCCAATAATAAGTATGGAGGCAGCTGAAAGAAAGATGTGAGAGTGGGAGTCAACTTCAAGAATATATAATTGAATGATTTTCTCCTGATGTATCTATTAGTTACTATGGTGACAATCTGTTCAAGCATTAAATAGAAAATAGTGTGTCTCACTTTTCTATCATTTGAGTAATAAAATTTTTAAATTTTTGTTAGTAAAATTATGTTTACAATTTTCTTTAGAAGTTTATTGATTTTTATGTTTTTTATATGTAAAATATTGATTTTGCAAGGTTTTCAAAACACAGTTTTTAATTCAAAACTGTTTTTTCTAAGGGATTATAATTGCCCCAAATATTTAGTACAAAGGTATCTAATAACTATTTTTATCCAGTGTGTTCATGTATTAGAAATTATTTTTAAATATACAAGTCATTTATTTATATATTACCATACTTTTAAAAAATGTATGTTGGGATTATAGCTGGTGACATAAGGCAAGAAATGTGAAATAAGAGGCCTCTAGATTAAAAGAAGTAAAATTATATTCACAGATAGTCTATGTAGAATATCTAAAGAAATCTGCAACCTATAAGAACTAATAAGAGAGTTTAGCAAAGTTGCAAGATATAAGATCCATATGTAATAATCAAAAATATTTCTATGTACTATAACAAACAGCTGAACATTTAAAAGTTATTATTTGCAATTGCAGTAAAAGATATAAACAGGGATAAATCTGAAAATGATGTAAAATACCTCTACACTAAAAACTATAAAATATTGAGAGGGAAAAAAAGAAAACCTAAATAAATGAAGAGATACACCATACTCATAAATCAGAAGACTCAATATTACTAAGATGACAATTTGTCCCAGACTGATTATATAGAGTCAAAGCAATCCCAATTAAAATACCGGATTTTTTTCATAGATATTTGAAATCTGATCCTCAAGTTCATGACAATTCAAAAAACCTACAATAGTAAAAATAGCACTGTAAACAGCTATGTTTGAAGACTTACTATAGTTACATTAAACAAGGGAATGTGGTGATAGTCACAAACTAGATATATGCAATGTAATAGAACATTCAAAAACAGGCCCATATGGGCAGCTGATATTTGACAAAGGTGCAAAAAAAAAATGGAAAAAGAAGAATCTTTTCAACAACTATTGCTGTAATGCTTCAGTATTCATATGCAAAAAAATATAAAAAATATTTTATTTACAACTTGCATCATATAAACAATTTACTCAAAATAAATCATAGATCTAAATGCAAAACCTAAAATTCCAATGTGTCTAGAATAAAATAACAGAGAACCATTGTGAATCTTCATTATGCAAACATTTCCTAGATGCTAAAAATATAATCCTTAAAATGAAATATTTGATAAATTGTACTTCACTAAAATTAAACATGTTTACTCTTAGAAAGATATTATTAAACAAATGAAAACATAAGCCATAGACTAGGTAAAAATATTTGCAAATCATAAAACTGACCCAAAAAAGGCCAGAATACATAAAGCACTCTTAAAATGCAATAATGTACATCAAATCCGATAAAAATATAAGAAAAAATATTAAACAGAGTCCATCAAAGAATATATGTGGATGACTAATAAGCACATGAAAAGATGCCACTCCAATACATTTAATAAAAAAATAAAAATAAAAAAGATGCTATAAATTGTTAGTCATTATAGAAATATAAAACTACAATAAGATATCATTGCATACCTGTTAAAATGGCTAAAGTTTAAAACAAAATAGACAATTGACTATGTGAAATGCTGGTGCAGATGTGGAAGAAGTAGAACTTTATGCACTGCTCTGGCAGTGTTTTTGCAAAAACAGGTGTGCAGTGTCTCAGAGATAACCATACACTTACCATGTGACATAGCCATTCTACTCTTAGGTTTTTTTCCAAGTGAAATGAAATAATAAATTCATATAAAATCTTAAATACAAATGTTTAAGGCAGCTGTCTTTGAATAACCAAAAACTCTATAAAAATCAAATGTCCATTAAGACTTACATGGGTAAACTAACTGATACTACTATCCAATGAAATATTACTTAGCAATATATAAGAATAAACTATTGATACAAGATATTAACTTATTTGACTTCCAAAATAACTGTGTTTAGTGAGAGAATCAAGGCCCAAAACAGTAAATTCTGAATGATTCTTCTTAAAATTTTAGGAAATATAAACTAATTGACGTTGACAGACGCCTTTCATGGTTGCTCTGGGAGGGTGGGGAAAGAAGGCAGGAGGGAGGCGATTGGAGAAAGGGTGGATGGAGGGATTACAAAGAGGAGCAAAGAAACCTGGGGTAATGGATATGTTTATTATCTTGATTGCTGTGATGCTTCTACAAGTGTATAGTTATGTCAATAGTTATAAAATTAAACATTTTAAGTATGTTTGGTTTCTTCATTTTAATTATACCATAATAAAACTGTTTAAAATAAAAGGATTGCTAAACCCTAGAAGAAATAAAGTCAGAAATCTGAAGTGAGGTAATCATATGGATTTTTAATGATTTGACAAATAAGAAAACAAAAAAAGGCAATAATAAAGATAATACCAAGCTGCACTGCTTGAGAACAAGGGTTTGCAGCCATGCAGACCTGGATTTCAATCATAGTTTTCTACTTGTCACTGTATGAATGGAAACTTAATGTTTTTCTCTAAACCTCATGTTCTTAATCAGTAGATTTGGATTATGGAAAAAGATTACCTACTTGATATTGCAGATGGAACCAGCCATCTAACTAAGACCTGCACAACCCAAGAAATTTGAGTGGATAAAGCATTAGTAAAAATTATTTTATTCCTAAAAGACCTAGCATGTTATGAATTATCAAGAATTAAAGATGTCAAGGCAGTGAACTATTTTAACATAGCTAGTCAAAGCTTCATGTGCCTGACTATAAGTAACCATGTTCATTAAAGGAAAAGCAAATGAATAATCCAAAAGTTACTGAATTTAAAATAGTTAACTGAAGAGGAAATAAGGGCGTAACTTTTCAATCAAAACCTTTTAAAATAAGACCTGCCAACAATCTCTCTCAATTTTTAAATTTGGTTTTATTTTTAAACAACTTTTAAGCCATTTTTAAAACCATTTGCCTATCAGAAAATCTTCAAAGTGCCAGACTTTGTATTAAACACTGGTGATGCTACATAATAAAATAAGACAAACTGGTTTTGCTTCAGAAATAAAAGTTATATAGATTAATATTGACAAAATTTCAACCACAGCTCAAAGGTACTGCATAAATTATAATACATAAATAGATAGATGATGATAGATGATAGATAGATGGTAGATGATAGATTGATAGATGATGATAGATGATAGATAGATAGATGATAGATAGATAGATAGATAGATAGATAGATAGATAGATACATAGATAGATGATAGATAGATAGATGATAGATGATAGATAGATGATGATAGATAGATAGATAGATAGATAGATAGATAGATAGATAGATGATAGATAGATGATAGATAGATAGATAGATAGATAGATAGATAGATAGATAGATAGATAGATGATAGATAGATAGATGATAGATGATAGATAGATAGATAGATAGATAGATAGATAGATAGATAGATAGATAGATAGATAGATAGATGATAGATATAGATAGATAGATAGATAGATAGATAGATAGATAGATAGATGATAGATAGATAGATAGATAGATAGATAGATAGATAGATAGATAGATAGATAGATAGATGATAGATAGATAGATGATGATAGATGATAGATAGATGATAGATGATAGATATAGATAGATAGATAGATGATAGATAGATAGATAGATAGATAGATGATAGATAGATAGATAGATAGATAGATAGATAGATAGATAGATAGATAGATAGATAGATGATAGATGATAGATGATAGATAGATGATAGATAGATAGATAGATAGATAGATAGATAGATAGATAGATAGATAGATAGATGATAGATGATAGATAGATAGATAATAGATGATAGATAAATTCTTGAATCCCACCCAAGAAGATTATAATTCAGTAGGCCTACAGTTACCTTAGGATATAGTACCTTGGAAAAATCTCTAGATATGTGTGAATAGTTTTGGATGTGGTATTTTAAAATAATAGTGTGCTCCTTCCAAGAAGAGACGATAATATTTAAAAGCAAAAAATTTCAAAATTATATAAGACACAAACAGAAACATTAGTGAATGTTTGTTGTAGGAGGACGAGTTAAAAAATTAGGCCTGTCATGTTGTGGGCTTATTAACCCCTGGAATTCATTCGCAATGCAGCAGTTAAAGGGAAAGCTTCCACAGAGCTAAGCAGGTTGAAGAGTTTTGCAAACTACTCTTTGAGCTGGAAACATATGTTTGCCATGTGAAAGAAAAAATGAGGTTTATAATATATGCCATTTGTTGGTGTTGTCCCTTCTTTCTATGGATAGTTCTTAAACATTGTTTTCATCAAATTGGACTCCTGGTAATTAGGCCTCCTCAAGCTTGTATTTGTTCACATTTGCAACCCTAGGAGAAGAGATGAAGGTCTGATTAGGTGCGTGGAAGAGCCATTCTCTTGTAATCCATGGCTCTCCTTCTCAGCAAATTTGTACCAAATCAGAACGTAGAACTGCCACTAAGCAAAAGCTCAACAGTCAGACGACTGAGAGCTCTGGGCTCCAAAGAGTCCACGGTGAGGCAGACGGAGTAAAAATTCCTCTTTTTTAGCATTGGGGTCCCAGTTTGTTCACACTTTTTAAAATCTACATTTCAATTTAATATCAAAATTCTTAGGAAACAAAATATAAAAAGTAGTCAATTCATATAAAAGCTGATGGAAGGAATAGAAGTAAACTTGGCCTTCCCTTAAGATAGCAGTGTGTGAGACTAAACCGTATTATTTAAAACCTTCCCATGGATTATGATGTGTAAACTCATCTTGAATAGGTGGGCAGAGCTTTTGCAGTTTTGCAGTGCCACTCACTAACATCTACATTTTTTCAGCTGAAACATTACATAAGGGAATTAATATCAATGTTATAGGACACTATAAAGGCCTTATCAGACAGCCCCCTGAGTCAAAAGGAGAGGGCTGAATCCTCTTTGGGGGTCATTTCATGAAAAAGAATTCAAACGAGTGACAGACAGCAGGGCTGTAGTAAAGCAAGTGAATTTATTAAGGAAGCAAAGCAAGCAAGTCTGTCATTACACACCTGGCATGAGGGACAGCTGGGCACGCAGCTAATCTGAGCAGAGCCTGGTGGGGGTTCAAGGGGATGTTAACCTTTCTGCCTATAGGTTTCAAGGTTTTTCTGCTGGATGCCTTGGGTAGAAGATTAAGTTTCAAGGTCCCCCTTTTACTTTGCTGTCGCTTTTCTTTGTACATATACCTGGTCCTCTTAGCAGGTGCTAAGACAGCTGACTTTTTGGTTCAGTGGGTGAGATGAACTCCTCTTTTTCCCCCTTCCCCAGGATGGCTCACTTCTTTGTTCAGTGAGTGAGATGGAACTTTCCCTTTTCTCCTTCCCTTCTCCCCTCCTGCTTTAGCAGTTCCAGGGTGGTTTAAGCTACCTGTTCTCCAGTTAGGGAGGAGAGGCATTAACCATTTGCTCTCAAGTGTCCTTGGTGGGGGTAGATAAGGTCTTGTGATTCACAAGCAGGCTGCAAGCTGCCCAAAGTGGTTGGCCTTGTTTAATCTTCTTGTCTCAGTTTCCCCATTCCACTTGCCCAGGAATTTTTCTAGCTGCTTCTTATCTTGTTTCATCAATTTTTAAAATAATTTCTATATAAACATATTATATTAAATATATAATATGAATATAATATGTAATAACTGTTTATAAGTATATAAATTCTTGTGCTTTGTTATAGTTTCTTCATCATGAGAAGGCAGATATCAGAATAAATAACATAGCATTCTGGCAGAAATCCGGTCTCTGGGATGGAAAATGGAAAAGTGGCCATGTCCTTTAGATTAAGCTATTACGTTCTTGTAACATTTAGTATACTAAATAACTTCCTACAAGTGTTATTTACATATAAGTACTGACAGAAGGGAGATATAAATGTGGACCAGAGACATCAAAGGAAGCCTGAGAATAATGTAAATTACACATGTAATTTAAAAACTCCCACATATTAATTTTAGCTAATATCCATAGTTTGCTCTTTCTGAAAAGAGACTTAATTTTATATTCATTGATGAGTCTGTTAATTTATTTGACAACATAATGATAAAAACAAAGTTTACATTATCATCCATGCAACGGTTCTTATAAAATTAAATGTGAACCTCACTCAGTCTCCCCAAATACACACAGGAGAGTTGGAAACCACTAATTTCATTTTCCAAATAAGTTATTTTCAGTTGGACTTTGTTTACTTTGTGATGAGTAGATAGAAAATACAAACACTTTTAACATTAGATTAAATCTACTTTAACAATAGATTAGAAATTCCTTTTGGGAATATTTTTGATATTTGTACTAATCAATACAAAGAAAATTAAGTTTAGATCATGCATCACAAAATCTCTGTCCTTTTGGTTATCAGCTGTGTTAACACATTTGATGTCTTATTTCAAAAATGCTGTAGATATGCAAACAATTTAACAATTGTTTAGGGCAGTTTAGAATTCTAAAAATGATTTTCATGCATTATTAAAACCGTATGTTCTTTTTGTTTTGTTTTTTTAAAATATATCTTTATTGATTTTCAGAGAGAGAAAGTGAGAGGGAGAGAGAGAGAGAGATAGAAACATCAATGATGAGAGAGTCATTGATCAGCTGCCTCCTGCACGCCCCCGACTGGGGATTGAGCCGCAACCTGGGCCTGTGCCCTGACCGGGAATCGAACCTGGATCATAGGTCAGTGCTCAACCGCTGAGCCACGCCAGCTAGGCTAAATCCACATGTTTTAAGAATTTAATTTTTTAAATGAATGTGTTTGCCCTCTGCAAGGATATTTGCAAGAATCTGCTTTCCAGGAAATGTTTGGAGAACAAACTGGCCTCACTAATTTAGGAACATAGCACCATTAATTTATATAATACTGAATTATATGAAGCAATTTTAGATACATGAGAAAATTAAAATGACAAAGTATTTCACGAGCATTCTGTAAGCTGTTTTGCTATTCAAAGTCGTTATTAAGATGAGCTGTGCTGGGACTGGGGAGGAAGAAGAAAGGGAACCCTGAGGCTGGACCAGCTTTAGGTCCTAACCTCTTCTTCAGTGCCTCCTCCCAGCTCCTTTTCATCCGAAAGAAACTGCTTCGTATCTCATTAATTTGAATTCTGAATAACACTTCATTTGTTTTAAATAATCTTGTTATTCAAAAACATTTTAAATCTATCTTATGAGATAGATATAAAACAGGTATAATTAAAATAATTATATAGATGACTAGCTTGAACAAAAAGAAGTTAGGTCATATACACACAGTCACACAGTCATTAAATAGAAAACCTATCTGTGTGACCTGAATCACTGACTTCAGCCCCAGTGCCTGGCTAACTATCTGTTTACAGAACCATCTACGAATTGGAATCGTGGTGGTAAAGAGGCAGGACTCGACGCAGAAATCTGGGTGTAAATCCAGACTTCGCCATTTCTTTGCTCTGTGACCCACTGTGATCCTGCTTTCTCACTGCACAACAGGTCATTTAGATAACTTACTTCTTCGGGCTACTGGGAATTTTAAACAAACCTGCGTGTGTAAAGGCAACTCAAAGGATGCTCAGGGCTCAGCCTAACTTTGCTATTAGTCTTGGAATTGTTCAAGTGGGTGATGTCAGAAGTACTAGAACTTTGGTAGAGGACATATAGTGAGTCTCAGAAAAACCGATACTGGACCATACATTTATTTCTATCTGAACACCCAGTACACTGCTATGTATACAGCATGCTCACCAGAAAGCATCTTTTAATAATGGGCTGACTGAATATAAAGAATACATGGAATAGAAAGAGCCGGAAAAAAGCCTTCCTTAACATGTGCCCAAGTTACTCCTTGAAATTTAAATTACATTAGACTAAGAGAGCTGTATTTTTACCTGGGAAGAATCCTAGGTGAAGCTCCATGAAACATAAGTCCCATGGTGAGATGGGTCTGGGGAATGGTACAATGTATGTCACCCTGTTAGAGCCTTGACCTAGATATTGCATATTTAGATCTCTCAGAAATACTGCCTCAAAAACAAACAAATAACAACAAAATCTTTCAAGTTGGTTCAATTAATGTTTTACTTTTTTTTTGGACCGCAGAATTCTCTTTCACTGATTTCTTTTTAATTCTTAATAAAACTAGCATCCCATGGAACACACATTGGGATATATATACTCCTTTAAGCCATAAGCAGCATAGTAATATCTGTGTCAATGTTAAAATAAATGTGCATTTTCCACAGAAATGCATTCCTTTCACACAGGTTGGAAGAGATATTAAGGCTTTGTTCAAAATAAGAGCCATTCTAAGAATGAATATGCCATGATTTCATCCACTTAAATTGATGCTTTTTTATTACCTTTACTTTTGAAATGTCCTGCATCTGTATATATTTGATAGGAGTTCAAAGTTTTCTTTAAACCTCACTACAAGTTATATAGTTGTAGAATGAACCCAGGAGAGTGCAGTGATGTGCCTATCTACATTGTGATTAAAATCACAGATGGAAATCTATTTCTTATTTTGGCTGGCTTCTTTGGTCTCAGACTTTTTCTTCAGTAAAAATTTGTTTATGTGATAAGGAGTTTGTTCTAATATATAAAAATAAAATTACTCTCAAACTCATTAGACACTTGGCCTATAGCATCATGAATCTCAGAATTAACATTCATTTTTGAAACTTAAATTGTTTAACTTATTGCTGTTACACCAGCTCTTTATTTCATGGACTATAAAATTCACAAAATATTGAGCTTCATGGGCTATGAAATAAAAACCTATAAAAGTGTCTTGGAATGTGTAATTATCTGCTAGATTGGGCATTTTTACCAAACCTGTAATAAAACACATTGAGAGTTTTCTGTTAGAATCACTTGTTCTCTAAAAACAGAGGAAACTAATTGCAAAATAGATAAGGCCATCATGATATGCAAATAAAACGAATGAATGACAATCAGATCACCTCCTTCTAAAATTATTCAACACAATTAGGTTTTATTAAACCACCTTTATACCGGCTGAAAAGTCCCAGAAAATGAGTAAACAGGTTAAATTACAGAAAATAAAACAAAATCACTGCCGCCAAAGGTCTAAATCTGATACTTGACAGCTTTAGTGCTTATTTTAGTTCCTCTTTAAAATCCACTGAGAAATTGCTTGGAGTATTCAAATGTACCTTTCAGTGAACTACAGATGACTCCCTCTCACCCCCCTCCTCTCCTCTCTCTCTCTCATCTTCTCCCGTCTTTCTTTTTTCTCCATTGTATTACAGATTTACAATGACCTCAGAGTGAAATAAAAGCCATTTCAAGAGATTCTGACTTACTTCCTGCCATCTAGACATCTAATTTTAGCTTTGGTTATGATTCAGTTTCATTCAATTGGACCAAACTAGTGATGGAACTCTTATGTAGTGCCTCAAGGTCCTCAGATTCATAACATATTTTATGTCTTATATCCCATTCATGTATATTGTGACAATGCCCTCTGTCCTGTCAACTGGATATTTCCCTGAAGACATAGTCGTTGAGTTTATCTTTTTTTATCTGTTACTGTAAAACTGAATACATGTATCTTCACTCTTCACTTCAAAAATTATATGAAATATGGTTGAGGTTTAAAATACATTTTTTCTAAACATTCAACTTAATATCTGTTGTCAATTTTGTCCAACAGCGTAATTTTGTCCCAACAGAGTAATTTAAATTATTTAGATATCTTGATATTTTTGTGTTAACATACATTGTAAAACCATTCATAAAAGAGTTTTATTTCACTCTGCCTGTTGTCTATCCCCCCTTTTAGTATAAATACTGCAATAGACAATAGCCAGTAACTGTCCTACATTTTGGGCTTCCCTTCTTGCATAATAGAACTGCTGATAATTTGCTGGACACATAGAAATGATCAAGACTACAATTCCCACCACTTTTGGAGTTTTATATTGGTCCTTGACTATGTCTTACCAAATGTTTCATAGCAGGTTCTGGGGGCTTTCCTTCAAGAACTCTCTATGTCTGCTTTGCCACTTTCCTTCTTTTTCCATCCGTTAAGGCAAGTGGTCAAGCAGTTCCTGAGCACCGGCTTAGCTCTGAGGCTGACTTACCGCACTCTCATAAATTAGTTGGTACGAAACAATGAGTCCAAATAGATTTAGACAGTTTGTCAGGACACAGTAGACAGCATAGCTTCATGCTACCGTAAGTGCCCTTTGTCCGTGAGGACAATGCAGAGCAGAGCCAGGTAGATGCTATGTACACAGGCCTGTCTCACAGCTGGGGGACACTCGGTTGCAGAAACCCCTAATCTTATAAGGGAATTGATGCAAACCTGCTCAATGTTCACCCACTAGGAAGACATTACCTAATTATCCTGAATGGAAGCAAATCTCCCTTGCAAACAGAAGAAATATTTTCCTAACCAGGAGTGTCTCTGGGGAGGAGAGACATCCTTTAAGAGAATGCTTGATTGTACAAACATTCTTAAATTGGCACTTTGCCTCAGAAAGTGCAGAAATTCCAGACCATGGGAGTTATCGCCCAGTATCATCTTCTCAATTATGGATGTAATGACACTATAAAGTTCACATTAGGTACAGATGAAATGATGTGATAGAACGAGGCTGGGTCCCTGAGAGTCTCATGGAACTGAGCAACTATAGAAGTCCTGTCTACTTATCTCCTAACTTTTATCTAGAACACACTTTGTGCTGTGTTAAAGTCATTTTTATTTTGAGTTTCTTCTACTCAAAGCAGAACCTAATCTTTACTGATGCAGTTATTTTCTGTGTTTTTCTTTAAAAATATATCAAAATAATCAAATACCAGTGGGTTTACAAAATGTAGAAAAGTACAAAAAAGAAAAAAGTTACCATAACTCATATGTCTAGAAAAAACATTATTAAAAATCTAATCAGTGCTTCAAATGATACTGTAATGGCATGTTTATTCATAAATATTTGTCTACATTTCTTACTACTTTATCAACAAAACTTTTACTATCAAATAATTATGTTAAAAGAGTTTTTAAGACTCTTGAATCAAAATACCAAATTTTTTTAATGAATTTTATCCTATTTACTAAGAGTAAATGAGAGTAACTTCTTCAACATATTTGTTTTAAGGTGTGTGTTTTTTGTATTAAATTACTAGTGAATTTGGACATCTTTATATGCTTAGTAACTGTATTTTTTTCTGAACATTGATCTCTTAGTTTCTTTGTCAACGTGTATCTTGGGATGCGTGGCTGAGTCCATTCGCTTTCCCTTTGCAGTTAGCTTGGTCGATGTCATGCGCCCCTGCCCAATGGAACTATAATTAGTTTTCCATTACCTGCCCTCTTCCAAATAGATTCTGCTTTTGGATGCTATATTTTTAAATGTATGCATTACTGAAACTTATAGATTCTCATGGTTCATTAGAGGATGAGCATAAGTCATTGACTTTAGATTTCATTCTCAAAAAAAGCATGTCTCTGACCCTTATATGACAGAGATTGATAGCCATTCAAGAATATCACTGTTCAGAATCAGCACCCCCTCCCCTCTGCTCATTAGCAATGTGCTTCTCTGGTTTACTCATAGATGCCTGCAGTCCGTGAAGTCTCAGAAAGAACACCTCTTACTGCCAACGCTGTTAACGTTGCAGATGCCCCAGGCGGTAATGCAAGTAGATTCCTATTTTTTTGGCTTTCAAAAGCGCAAAACCTTTGAGGTCCCAATGTATCACATCTTAAACCCATTATTCACGGAACACTCTGTGTCATTCTACTTGATTTTCTTATTCCAATAAATCTTTTCTGTTTTGCTACTATATATCTTTTTAACTTTCTGCCTACACATATTTTTTCTCATGGGACAGAAATATCCATCGAGATCAGTGTGGGGAACTAACCCAGGACGTCCTTTTCTTGTTTCTCCTTCCAATAATAATTTTATTTATAATGAGAGAGTAACATTTGATGGTCTATTTATACAACTTTTCAATAACTATTGCTTTAAAAGTATGCTGAATAATGTACTGTTTATAATAATTAATCAATTTCAAATTTTATTGTGCTTTAGATTTTTTTCCTCTGCTGCTTTAAGCTGCTTGTCTTATATCCAGTTCTCTTTTTCCTCCTCTAAGTCTAATTTGACTTTGGAGTTATATCTGTTTTTCGCTCTGGAGATACTGAAAGTCTCTCGTGGGAGCTGAGAATGAGGTTGTCACTTCAGAATGAACCAAAAGAACTTAGAGTGTATTTTTCCAAATCTTCAGAAGATTCAAGGCATTGCTATTTTACTTTAAAAAGTATAAATAAAAACACAAATACAGAGAAGTCTTATTAATCTATCTATCACTGCAAATGAGTCTCCATAGGACAGGCTGACCATATAAATTTGAATAATGGTAATATTCTGACATCAGCTTCCAGGGGGTACTCATTAGGTATGAAAAACAGGCCTCTTCCTTGGATACTAAGTTCCACAATATTAAGGTTATCTATTAAAATTGAAATACAGATACTATATTTTCCTACTAAAACAGCTTTCATGACAAGTTGCATGTGAAATATGACGTAAGGATTAAAGAAACTGTGTTTGTAAAGCACTTCAACTCAATTGAAATATATAACTTTAGAAATGATAGCTAGTATTATTTTCATATCATTACATTTTATTACTTTACAATTATAACAGAATGCTTATATACAGAAAGTTATTTTTCAAAAAATGATTTTATTACCAATACTTATAAATTTAAATCCAATTTCCATTTCTGATAGAAAAAAATGTTTAAAGTCAACACCAGTGTTACAATTACATTGCTTAACAATTATGTATTAAAGTTTATATGGTGATTATTAGATTTTGCAGCAGAAAATTAGAGTGTCCCCTATCGCGAAAGTTTAATGCTCACTTTGATTAAAAATCTACTACTAGAAAATGAGGTATTTAGTGACTTTCTTAACTCTTGCAGTTATAATACCTTCATTTTATACCAGAGATTAAGTTAGTAATGTGGGGACAGAGTCTATTAGATACAATTGTGGATATAGGATTAACACACCTCTCCCAATCCCTGTAGTATGCGTTTAGAAGCTCTGCATGCAAAGATCATTAATTTCACAGACTGCTTTGCCCAATAATTAAAGTTGTTAAATTATGCCAATGTAGTCTTGGGCATTTTGCTTGTTATTTGGTTAGTATATAAGTTTCATTTTAAAGCCTATCTAATAACCATCTGTCTTCTGGAACGATGTAAAATAAAACTAATGTGTGTTTCTAAAGTTGCATATAAACTGACTCTTGCACTATTATAATTTACTTTTTTATTCATAGATTTTTCAATAAGTCTGAATCATTCTTAAAATCTACCTATGAATTAACAGTACTATATAAAGACATAGGTCTTAGGTTTTGCGATATTTCATCAAAATTGAATTCAATATCCATGTGTTTAAGAGTATTGAAACAGGTGGGCTTACCTTACCACAGTCTTTGTATTTAGTGTCTGACATTTGCATAAGGTTTATCTGCAGAGATATTTCACTTTCATTTTACTGTCTTGTGGTGCATCATCTGACATTATTCATGTTCATAGACCATGCATGTCAATATGTCATATAAACTTCAACATGATAGCTGTGAGAGAAAGTAATTATATTTGTTCCAGTTATTATTCTGACTCTGAATTTGTTTTTTCCATGTTCCTATAAAACATGAAGAATGAACTTATAATCATTTACCATTTAAGAGCAAGACAATATAATAGGGCTTCTTATAAATAAAAAATATACGAATAATTGGGGGAAAAATTTTGGTCATTAAACTTTAAATCCATTACAATAAAAGTAAAATAATGTATGCAAGGAACAAAGAAGGGTAGGCAGGATAATTTTGTTGGATGGGGCCTCAGAAGACTAGATTAAGCACTTAAGATAAGGCTCTACTTTAAAACACCTCCACTCATCAGATTTACTTCCCACATGAGAACATGAGGAGCTCCTCTGACCTGTTTCCCAGCAGAACTGAACAGAATTACACAGATACCTTAAAGTCTCTGGAAATTGTCAGTATAAAAAAATAAGCAATATTAAAAAAAATAAGCAATTTTTAAAAAAAGAATAAAAAAAGAAGAAACATCTAGTATTCTATGAAAATTCAGTAAGAAAGGTATCTATTGTATTTAAACCAAGATCTTTCCCTCCCTTCCTCCTCCCTGATCAGCATGGCAGAGACTCCACCCCAGATTCCTAAAGGAACTAAGTCAGACAGAGAAAGAAAAAGAAAAATACCACATGATTTCACTTATATGTGGAAACAAACAATTGAAAAAATGAACAAACTAAACAGAAAGGTACCCATAAATACAAAAAACAAGTTGATGGTCACCAGATTGGAGGGGGTTGGAGGGATGGGTGAAAAAGAAGGGAGGGTTTAATAAATACAAATGGCTAGTTATAAAGATAGTCACAGGGATGTAAAGCACAACATAGGGAATATAGCCAATATATTGTAATAAGTACATATAGCGTCGGGTGGGTACTAGACTTACTGGGGTGATCACTTTGTACAGCATATAAGTGTCTAATCACTATATTGTACACCTAAAACTAATATAATCTTGTATTTCAACTGTAATTGAAAAATTAATTAATTTTTTAAAATCAATGGTAAACAATAATAAAAATAAAGTGGTTAATCAGCATTGCTATTCAGCACCTAGATTTTGTAAAATTTGAAGTTTGATTAGCTATAGGTTTTTAAAATTGTATTCTATTAAATTTTTCACCTGCCCATAGGATTCATCAATTAATATTTTATCATCAATTCATTATTTCATCCCCAATTCATCATTTACATAGTCTTGTAAGTCAGGTATTGTTTAGTACTCTCTTCTTGATTCAGTTTATTTAATTTAGTTTGTGAATGTATTTGCATTTAAGAAATATGTATTACAAAAACAAGACTTTTATTTTTTTTCCTCTCTTTATATTATCATTTTTAATCAACCTTCCTGGAGTAGCAATGGTTAATAAGACGCAATAGGTTCCCGGTGTACAGTCCTATGATAGGCCATCAGCACACTGCATGTGTGCCGCACTCGAGTCAGACCCCCTCCCGTCGCCATGTGTCTGACCCCCTTACCTTTACTCCCCACCCCCTTCCCTCGGGTCATCACCATCCTGTTGTCTGTCTATGACTCTTTGTTTTGTTTTCCTTGTTTATTCATTTATTGCTTTCAGTTTTATGTCCCACATGAGTGAAATCATATGGCTTTTAGCTTTTTCTGACCTATTTTGCTTAGCATGATTTTCACACAAATAGCCAACATATATATGAAAAGATGCTCAACTTCGTAGCTATTATGGAAACGCAAATCACAACTATAATGAGAGACCACCTCACACATCTTAGAAGGACTACTATCAACAAGACAGGTCAGAACAGGCACTGAAGAGGCTGTGGAGAAGAAAGAACCCTCATTCACTGCCGGGACAGTCACTGTGCCAAGTAGGATGGGGGCTTCTCGAAAATTAAAAATAGAGTTACCATATGACCCAGCAACACCTCTGCTGGGTATCTGCTCCTAAATTTTGAAAACATTTATTCACAAAGATATATGGACCCCTATGATCATCACAGCATAGACATGGAAACAACCAAAGTGTCCTTCACTAGATGATTGGATAGAGAAGATATGATACATATACAAAATGGAATACTAACCAGCCATAAGAAGAGATGAAATATGACATTTGTGAGAACATGAATGGGTCTTAAGACTTTTCTCTTTTAAATTTGAAAACATAATATTAACTAAAATCTATAAGATTAAAAAAAAAAAAAAAAAGCCTACACATGTAATATGTTCACCCACATGATTGACCACTTATAGATATTTGGAATTTATTTTCTATATTTGCCTCAGACATTTTGGCTTACCTTATGATCTAATTACAATATTTGACATTATTTTTCATTATTATATATTAAATATTTCTGCATGCTTAGGAAAAGGCTAGTTTTACTTATAAGACCATTCTTGGGTGTGTCTCAATTAGTAATTGTCCTTTAAATGCCAGCTCTTTTAGTATGAGTCCCTTGATACTAAAGACTAACATGCCAGACATCTTAAACTCTCCACAATCAATAAAGTCTGTATTTCAGATGTCAGGTCAGCAACTTTCTGTATAACATCTGCTTTGATGTCTGGCACAGGCTGCCAAACCCCCACATAGTGCAATTACAGTTAGAACTTCTCTCAGCTTCTAAAAACCTCCCTAATTTATACTGAAATAATCTCTCTAGTTAATGCCAACTGAAATAAAGATGAGCTTCAGGTGCTAGAACTATTCTTTTAACTTTCCAACATTTTCTCTATTAAAGTGCAGTTTCAAATATTTTCTTAAAGTATTTGCTTTAATTTGGTATTCATAGGCTTAGCTTTCAAGTGAGCATTGTGCTTTAGGTAACTATAAACAAGTAAAGCAAAATATGGGGGGAAAATAAGAAAAATATCAGCTTGTAGACAATTGACTAATCATTGCATTTTGTAAATATATGCTCAACTACAGAATATTTTGAGACCATGAAATTCAGATGAATACATGATAAAAGTTACTTGACTTATTTCACTTTATTTTCTTTACTGCAGTAGCAATAATTATGTACTTGTCATAGGTATTGCATTTATTTCCATCTTTCTGCCATCTTGGCAACCTTGAGGCTGAATTTCATAAATAAGAATCAGCCTGACAAGTGTGAGGCTGTCTTATCTAAAGGTAGTTAAAAATGTAGGATGCAACCTCCACTTTCTTTTTAACTTGAATAGTTAGATCCATGTTCAGGGACACATATAACCATCAGAGGCTAGGATGTATAAATTACCGTCACAAGGAAAAGCAAGAGAATATTAATTATTTCAAATAAACTAAGAGACAGATGGAGCCATTAAAACTTCAGAAGTGGCCCAACATTATTAATTCACATGGTATTCATTATATCTCTACTGATCATCCAGATCCCCTTTGGTATTATTAGATGTGATACACAAGACTATAAAGTTTTCAGTAAACCGCGTTATGGAGAAATCTGCCAATGCTGGAATGAAGTAACTTAAGCAGCCAAAAGGTGATACCAAGAGCTGAGCTTAGAATTTATCTGTCACTATATTTTAGGAAACGATATATATTATCTTTCTATCTATCAAGTTCCACCCCTAGGATTAAAAGAGACAATAGAAATATTAATCCAGATAATAGAGAGAAAAAAAAGGGTTCATTTCTTTTTCTCCTTCCAGTTTGACATACACGAAGCCATTATTTGGTTTCAGAAAGTAATTGTTGTGTCTTGTTGGTGTGCTCATGCTAAACAATACAAATTAAAGGAAGTGGAAGAAAGCGCTTTTTGTTGTTGTTGTTGTGTAGGTTGCCTAGGAAATGGAAGTTCCAGATGTGCTACAGCATTATAAAAGTAGGAATGATATTATCACTGCCCTCAGTATAATTAAGTGTCTGCTATGTACAAGGCACTGTTTAAATGTTATACATATATTTCATGGGATACGTAAATTGCTGAGTCATTGAATTCTTAATTATAAACATAGAAAGATTAGTTATAGCTATTTTTCTTAATCCAGCCATGGCCATTTGACAGGGCCAGTTAATAATGAACACAAATTGCATGACCTAACAGTGGGGTCACTCCTTGCCACTTTCTGAAAGACCTTCCCTTTAACTTTACAGTTCCTTTCAGCCAGTGGGAAAATATTTGGCACAGAAAACTATCTTAAATGTCTCTTTCTAAGGCTTCCCCACTAGTGTAAAGCGGACCGATGCTGCTGACAGCAGAAAGGGTGCCATGCTATTTTGTCTGTTATTGAAAAGCTTTTCTCTTAGTTTTGGTATTTGAGAAAAGCAAGATTGGTTTTTACTTCAGATACATTAAGTCAAATACCTGTAGGCAAAGAGAGAGAGCGCGAACCAGAACCACCTTTCACATCTGCTTCGGTTTACCCTCGGTGACGCTAGTGCTGATTCTAGTGCTGTAGCTTATTCATGCAGTGACAGATGCCCTGCGCAAGGAGGTGAGCTGGGGGGTTCCATGTGATTCCCTTAAAAGTGTTTCCTTTATGGGATGCTCCTTTTTCTTTCAGAATATAAGTACAAAATGCCAAAACCTTTGAAAAGTGAAAGACTGGCAAACACACTCACACACACACACATACAGTGAGTGATCCAAATGTTGTGTGTGATATTTGGCAACAATTCTCCATGTAATATTTCTATGTTTCCAAATATTAAAAAGTAAATGGAAGTGTCTAGATATGTGTCATCAGTAAAAATGGTCATATTTGTCATTTTATATTTCATTGGTTTTTATGGTAGTAAACACTGCTCTTCTATTTGCCTGTAAATGTTCACTCTATGATCAGAACGTCCTTCCTTCCTTTCTTATCTTTCTTTCTTTTTCTTTTCTCTTATTTTCATTCTTCCTCCTTTCTCTTCTCTTTTCTTTGATCTCTTTGAGCATTTTATCCAATAAAATCAGTAACATAGGGTCATTATAGAAAATGGAAAGCAGGGCAAAGGTGATACAGAAATAAAACTGTCAGGCTTCTAATCTAAGAATCACCTTTATTAAAAATGAAGAAACAGCCACAGAAAGGGCAGAGAAGCTCCCAGGCCTCGAGCATGATTAGAAACGGGGTGAATAAAACCCGGGGATACTTTTAAGCTTTCTCTCCTCCTCTCTCTCCACTTCTCTCTGAATATCATCGCTCTTCTCTTCACCTCCGGTTCCAGCAGTAGTCTGAACCACGTGGTAATAAATGTCTGTTACAGTAAATAGCACACGATTATTGCTGTGTGCTAAACCCTGTTCTTAATGCTTCATACCTGGCTTAAACCTAATACTATGCCTATGGGGTACATATTAGTATGATCTGGGTTTTGAGAGGCAGAATATTGTAGAAGTTAGACACCAGATTGACTTGACTCAAATCCCATCCCCGCTCCTTGCTCACTGTGTTACATATGCCATTGCACAGCATTTAGGCACATAGCTTGCCTCTTCTGTACAGGAGTGTTATCAATGCTATATGAGATTTTTCCAAATACAAAACAATTTAAATGTAGAAAATTAAGGCACAGCCAATGCTTGTTTGAGCCAGGATTGGAATCTACGCAGTTTTACATGGAGGTTGTAACCTCTACCTTGCGAAGCTGTCCTGATCAAGGGCCATGCCCCCGATAGCCATAGACTCTAGTTCATGAACAAAATAATTCTTTGAGCTCTGGGGGGAAATATTACAACTTCTATTTGTGTATATTTCACCTAAAATTAACAAAGACATTGAGCTATACCGATATTTAACATATGGCTTGCCGCCAGGGCCCTCATTGGCTCCAGGTGACTGGCCACCATGTGTCACAGTTTGCAGGAGTCCCTGGGTATAAGCTCCGTAGTGTGAAGCGTTCTCACTCTTCTATTTGCCTTTGAGCATTGAGATAGGCCATATATATATATGTGCCTGGGGAAGTGTGTTTTAAGATTATTTTTTTATTAATTTTAACTTAACTAACTCTCACAAAATAGTCATGTGGCTTAGAAAATTCTTCAGTGAAACCAGAGTAAAGGTTACAGTAACTTTGCAAACAGAGATCAATTCACTATTTACCCTTAGCCTAGTAGTATAGGCTCTTCATTAGCTGCATCACAGTGGCAAGAACACTAACAATGTAGACTGCTACACCGTGAATTTTGCCAATATTTTTGAAACGATCATTGGAATATGGATGATCCCCTAGCTTGAATCCAAGCACTACATGAACCGCAGGGACTATTGTAATAGGGAGCTAAAGCAAATGCCAGGATGGTGTCAATATAGCTGAATTCCTGAAAACAAGGTCTGTAAATATAGTTGAATGTTTACAGAAATTTAATGATGAAATGGGACTAATAATGAAAATTATGTCACGTAGAGGTACACTGACGATTTCAAAGCAAAATTCTTCAATGAGTAACTAAACATAAAAATACTGCTCATTTTCATATTTCATGGGATTTTAAATGTTGTCGGGTTTCTTTAGTGTTCATTAACAGATTTATTAATCCTTTTGTAATGTGCTCAGAGCTGACCTACTCCATTATTTTTAGAAAGAAAAATAAATATTTTAAATAATTTCCTCCAATAGAAAGATAATGCACGCTCATCACATTAACTCTGGAATATACAGACAAAGAGCAATATGGGGGGGGGGGGGGAATCTCACTATCTGTGGGTGGGTTTTTTTGTTTGTTTGTTTGTTTATTGATGAAAAGTGGTGGTTAGTAGATTGCTATCTAGAAAATATATATAAAAATAAATGAACCTGCACTGTTCTTTAAAGGTAAAACAGAAGTACTGACAAAGTTTGAGAAAAATAACAGTTTTTTAAAGAAACCCATATAATGGAAAGTGTATTTTTTAAAACTGATGATTTATAGAAAGTTCTTCTGCCTACTACTCTGACTTGCTATCTGTAGAGTTGATTGTCTTCATTAACCTAAGATTTTCTTCCATCCTTATTTGTTGTTTGTCTCTACCTCACTCTGAATGTGGTTGGGGGCTTGGATAGGTGAATAAAATCACTGTTCTTTACCCTTCATAATTGTTTCCTTTTTTATTTGAAAGATTGTTGAAAGTTAGTTTTTCATGTCACTGACAAAATTTTCTACACTATTAGTTTTCTTTACTGATAATAACATTGGTCATTTAATCCATTGCCCTACATTTTCCCCTTTAAATTCTCTTCAGTTTTCTAGCCAGTTTCCTTTTAGCCTTTTTTCTCACTTTTAATTTTTTATTCTATGCTACTAATCTTTTTCTGACACCTTATAAATCTCATATAACATATTCTTTTCAAAATCACCTATTTCCTATGGAAAATGTGTCAAAGTAGGACTAATTTCTGACTCTTCAGTGCTTATCTCCTTTTATACTAAAAGTATTTGATATAAACCCATAGAGTTACATTGTGGTTATCAATCTTGGGGGGTGCAATAACTTATTTTTGACTAAACACACATTTTCCCCAATGTGGTATTTCATTCTCTCTTGCATTCTCTATTTCCTTAGATATTACTTCACAAGGTCGGTTGATAGGCAGAAACATTGAACAAATTTTCCCTGCAGGGTCATTAGGTTTCATATACGGCTCTGCTGAACTGTAATGGAATCTATTTTCCCCACTACTGGCTCTTTGTAATGTGAAGATAATTTATTTGTGGATAATTTGAAGTTTATTCTTCCATTAACATATTTAGTGAGTGAAGTATTTGATGCATACATGAAATTCCCCACATTTAAAAAATTTCTCGCTAAAGTTCCAAACAGGACCTCCGGCTCTCTGTTCATGATTCCTACTCCCATCAGAAATATTGTTTTCTGCCTGTGTGTATATTATATTTACTTATATGGACTTAGGCCTGTGCACAAGGATTTAAGGAGTGCATCACCTAGCTGTAAAACAGTACACAGCAGAAAGCATGAAAAACGCAGACAATGACTCTGCCTTGCGGTAAAAGGCAGCAAGGCGAATTGTGGGCTTGGTCCTACTGATTTAGCTAAAGCAGAAGATTAAAAAACAAAAGCACTATATACAAACCACTATCATGATAATAGTTTACGCAGAAGTACTCAAAACTCAAAAGATATAAATAAACTGTATAAACGAATTATGCAATGTTAAAAGTATGTATGTAAAAATCAGGCAGTACTTATGCTAAAATAATAAAATTGATATCTATATTACATAGACTTCTCTAATAAAAAATTGCAAATTTTTTAAAATATATCTTTATTGATTTCAGAGAGAGGAAAGGAGAGGGAGAGAGAGAGATAGAAACATCAATGATGAGAGAGTCATTGATCGAGCCCGCAACCAGGCATGTGCCCTGACCGGGAATTGAACCCCGATCGCCTGGATCCTAGGTCGACACTCAACCGCTGAGCCACGCCCGGCCGGGCAAAAATTGCAAATTTTAAAGAATTTGAAGATTTACTGTCTATGTCAAATTTTGGCATTCTCTGTCCTATCTTCATTTTCCTTTTCAAATATATTCTGGCAAAAATTCCTATGTGTGAACCAAAGATAATCCCAGCTGCCACACTGGGAGAAGAAAACTTGGGTATATAAAACTTCAAGAAGGAAACACCCTTCTGTTCCACTCCATAAATATTTTAGAATCTGACATCTAATGTGTCAACAAAATTCCATGAACAAGAAAAGGCAATCCCAAGGGAACCTCTCGGATACAGATGACACAATAAAGACACGATCAGCACACTGAAGCGTGCATTGTCTGTATTAATTCCACATTCTAGAACTTGGGGGTATTTTCTACATTCTGTGCATATTTTTTTTTTTTTTGCTACTTCAGTAATTTCACCTTACATATATATTCACTATGTTAGATTTCATCTTTCAAAACACATTTCATTTAAAGGTGAGCAGAGAAACAAAACAAATAAGCTTGTGACATAGTGACAGCATATTTACATTATTTGAGAAGACTGTATCATCTTAAAAATTGTTAGCAGAAACAATTTAAAATACAACATCTGAAAAACTTTTTACATTTACCTATTATCACCTATGTATGAAACCAGTGTAAAAAAGCCCCCAAGATATAAACAATGTAATCATGATGTGTTTAATTTTATAACAATATCTTGTGGAAAATACAGAATTGCTAAATGTTGATGACTAACTATATGTACATATATATTTTTAACATTGACTTCTTTATATAAAATTATATCACTGGGAGTACAAACAAATGTCAGACAAAGGTAAAGCTGGAATTTTATCATAAAATCACACAGCATTAATCCTACATTTATAATGACTTACATATAAAACCAGAACAATCAGTTAAATGTGAATTTGGTTAGTTTTTGGACTTTCAATTTAGGAACTTGTAACCTTTACATAACTCATATTTGCCTATAACTTATTTTTTTATATTTTGTGTATGTGTATGTGCGTGATTAAAATAATGTTCTACTTGCTTCTTAGAAAGTACTGGGATTGTTCTTTCCTTTCTTGTTACCCACATTATTCTTAAAGCATTGGACTTACCTCTTCCTAAATAATATGGTAGAATTTACTTTAACATTCTCACCAGCAATGAATAAATATTCGTGTTTTTCTGTATCTCACCAGCATTTGGTATTGCCATTTTTTTAGGTGTAGTTATTCTAATAGGTTTGTGGTAGTGCCTTCTTGTTTTAATTTTCAATTTCTTAATGATAAATGATGCTGACTATCTTTTCACATGCTTCTCTGTCATCTGTATAACTCTTTAGTCCAGATATTGTATCCATTTCTGAAAATTAGGTTGTTTTCCTATTATTGAGTTTTAAGAGCTCTTTACGTATTTTGGATATAAGTTCTTTAGAAGATATTCATTTTTCACATATTTTCTTGAAGATGTTCACTTGTCTCTTTATCCTAAGGGTGTTTAACATAGAAGATTTTAATTTTAATACAATACAAGTTTCTAACTTTTTCTTTAATTGATCATGCTTTTGGTGTTATATCTAAAAACTCATACCCAAAACCAGAGTCACCTGGGAATTTTTTTTTAAATTAAAGACTTACTTTAGAGCAATTTTAGGTTTACAATAAAATTGAAAGGAAGGTACAGATAACTCCCACATAACTTTTTCCTTCACACATGCATAGCGTCCTCCATTATCAACATCAATCTTCAGAATAGTACATTTTTTCACCACTTTATGTCTATTTGGTTTTGTTATTAGTGTAATGCTGGAGTCACGGAAAGAATAAGGAAGCATTCCCTGTGCTTTTATTTTTTGGAAGAGATTGCATAGGTTTGGGATCATTCATTTTTTAAAATAGTATGTAGAACTTAGTAGTGAAATCATCTTCGCTAGTGCTCCCATTTTTGGATATTTATTAATTATTGGTCTCAATTCTTTTATATACATATTTTCTCTATATTATCAAATTTGTAGGCACAGAATTGTTCATAATATTTATTATCCTCTCAATGTCTGTGACATCAGTAGTAATTATACATCTTTCATTTCTAGTATTAGTAATATGTCTATTATTTTTTCTTGCTTAGCCTAGCTAGAGGTTTGTCAATGTTATTGATATCTCCATAGAACAAGCTTTTGTTTTCCTTGGTTTTCTCTATTAACTTCCAGAAATCTGGTATCTTCTGTAAGAAGGCACCTGAACTATCCATGAAACAGTATAGTATTATTTGAAAGAGAACTTAAATCACTTGTAAATGTAAATCGAAGACTATAGAGCAAAAGGCAGATTTAAATAATAAGTTTAACTGACATGCTGAGAGAGAAAAGGAGGTGGAATCATACCAAATGCTTGGTTAAACCAGGGAAGGCAGAAAAAGAGGGGGGAAATAAACAAAAAAGGATTGCCAGGAATAGGAAACAGTTACAAACATAGAAGATATTAATCCAACTATCCCAATAATGAGTTTAAATGCGAATAACCTAAATATACCAGTCAAAATGCAGAGACTGTCAGAATTGATATATATATATATAAAAAAGAGAACTACAACTTGTCTAAAAGAAGCATATTTTAAATATTCTGACACTGACTAATTAAAAGTAAGGGGATGGAGACAGGAAACCATGCTAACACTAACCAAAACAAACCTGGGTAACTATATTAATTGATATATTATATATTAATATTATATATTAATTTCATAAAAAGAAGACTTCAGAGCAACAGGAAATATTAGGGATAAAAAGGAGCATCGCATAAAGGAAAAGGGGTCAATATTCCAAAAAGACATAATAATCCTTCATGTGTATGCACTTAACAACAGGAAGTTAAAATACAAAATATATTAGGCAAAAACTGATAAAACTGTAAAGAAAAATAGGCAAAGGCACTATTATAGTTGGAAGTTTCGCCTTTGTCAGTAACTGACATATCCAATAGGAAAACAATCAGTAAGGATACAGTCGAGTTGAACAGCACCTCAGTTAACTGGAACTAATTGGCCCTCTAAGGAAGACTCATCCGACAATAGCAGAATTCACAGTCTTCTTAAAGTTCACATGGAAAATTCATTAAAGCTGACTAAAATCTGGGCCATAAAATACATCTTATCAAATTTAAAAGAGTATAAATCATACAAAGTATGTCCTCAGACCAAAATGGAATGAAACTAGAAGCAATAATGGAAAGATAATGGGGAAAATGCCAAAATATTTGGCGATCCAACAATGCAGTTTTAAACAGTACATGTGTCCAATAGGAAGTTTTAAAAGAAATGAAAAAAGTGTTTAGAATGAAATGAAACAAAATATAACTTCTCAAAATTTGTGGGGTGCAGCGAAAGCAGTGCTTCCAGGGAAACGGAATTGAATGCATATATTACAAAAGAAAATGGATCTAAAATCAGTATTATAAACTCTCTCACTCGGAAATCAGAGAATAAAGCAATATAGGACTAAAGTAAACAGTATAAAATAAATAATCAAAATAAGAGCAGAGATACATTCCAATATTGTTTGTACAAATTTTATATTTGGACAATGTAGAATGAATAAACAATTTATTTCCATGTTTGTTTGTTTCTTAATATATTTTATTCTAATTAGTCTTTCTAAGTCTTGATTTGATTTTATTGATCTGATATAAGTTGTTTAATTCATTTTTATTCTATATTTTTATTTTTAGTTTAATTTTGTCTATTCCCAAAATATATCTAGAATTTTAAATCCAAGTTAAACCACTTATTTGAGATTATAGCTACTTCCTTATTTTGCTATAATTATATCGATTAATGAAAATCTACACAATTTACAATATTTATTATTTGTATATGTTTTCTTTGTGGCTGTTAATAGTTTCAACCTTTAGGAAAATTCTAGAAAATGTGTCTCTTTTTAGATATATCAGATTTCCTCATTACTGTATTATCGAGGATTGGAGTGGGGACAGATTCTCCTGGTCCTGTCTCAGTCTTAGACAAGACCTGTATGTCCGGGCCTCATGAATGGGGCCCTCCGTGAGCCCTTGCTCACAGGAGAAAAAGTGTGCCTGGTATATTTGGAGAGTTATGGTTGGGAGATCAGATTCTTCCGCAGTTTTGGTGGTAGCAGATCTCTGATCTGAACTAGTACAGGATTCTGTGCCCACAAACCTCGGTCTTCCCCCAAAGAAAGATAGCTTTTATTTCTACTCCTCTCTGAGAAACATTGGGTCATTGAGGGCAAGGGGGTTGCTGCCTCTTCCCAAAGCTTTCTTCTTTTTATTTTTATTTAAGGCAAGAATATTTAAGTTCTTCTATCTTAACAAATTTTCATTATACCATTCATTACTATCAACTGTACTTTCTTCTTATTAAAGAAAAGTCCAGCAAGTAGGTGGAGTTTTATCTACTCACTATTTGCTATCTATATTTATATAATGTTTACATTTTAATAATTCATAACATTTACATACCGTTGTCAAATTGAAACTACTGGATATGTTTAGTCTGAGACCTACAGCTCTCTTAACAATCACTGTAGGGCAGGAATTCATGACCAGCTTGGCTGGGTAATTCTGTGTCAGGGATTCTAAGAGGCTCCTGTCAGCCAGGACAGGGGTCCTTTGAAGGCTTCACTGGAGCTGGAGGATCTCCTTCCAAGGTAACTCAGTCACTTGTTCCACCAAGATGGTGCTAGATGGGGGTTTATTTTCCTGGGCTTCTTACAGGGTTACTTAAGTATTCTCACCACCTGATATTAGGTTTCCCTGAGGCTGAATGGTCCAGATCCTTCATTCATAACTTAGCACCAGTTTCTCCACTCATTTCTTGGTTGATTAAGTTTGTACAATGATAATTTCTTAAAGAAGGACTGTTAGAAGCCAAATTCCACGAGGTCTTGCATGTCAGAAACATTTGGTAATGTGGTAAATTTCACTCACACTTTTTCCCTTCAGTACTCTAAAAACATCACTCTACTGATGTCTAGTGTTTAATATAACTGGAGAAGTCTGAAACCAGTCTTGCATATCTCCCTTTTAGGTCATTTGTTTTGTTTTGTTTTCAGTATTTTTTAAATCAAATGTCTGTGTTAGGACATTCTTTACCCTGTATTTTTCCCTCAAAAGTGCTAGGTATTGTTTGCTTGAAGCTTTAAATCTCTTATTTTTTAAAATATGTCTTGCATTTTATTTTTTTACTCTTTTTTTATCATATTACCTCAGTAACCCATTTCTAAGGATTGATGATTGATGTGCGCACTTGGTCTCCTAGTTAACCATTTATATCATATTTGCTCTGGTAGTTTTAATGTCACTAATCATTTCTAATTTACTTTCTCATTTTTTTTTCTAGGATCTCATCTGTTATTTCACATCCATTACTATATTTCATTAGTGTCTATTTTCATTTGCGCTTGTTGCAAAAAGGACTTCTTTTCTGGAATTATTTTTTCTTTTCTGAGTTCTGCCAGTCCCTATTTCATCTCCTCGTCTTACCTATTTTTGTCTTAGCTTTTGTAAATTTTACAAACTACTGTATTCTACATATAGTGAATCAAATATGGTTCCCCCAAAAAATAGGCCCATCCAGAATTTTGGGTGACCGTATTTGGAAATAAGTCTTGGTAGATGTTGTTCAAATAGGTCATATTGGATTAGGGTGTCCCTTTATAAAAAGACGACAACACACTGAGACGCAGAGAAGGCCGTGGGGAGATGGAGGCAGAGTTAGGGATGATATGCAGCCCCAGGACTGCAGGGTCACACCAAAAGCTAGGAAAACACAAGGGAGGGCATTTCTCTAGAGTCATTGGAGGGAATTCGGCCCTGCAACCACCTTGATTACAGATTTCTGTCCTCAGTTCTTGCGTGGGTGAATAGATTATTATTGTTTTAAGCCACCAAGTTTGTGCTAATTTGCTACTGCAGTTTTAGGAAACTGAAACACTAGATGTGATGCCTTTTACTGTTTTTTTTAAAAATATGGACTATTTTGAGGCAAATGCTTTTCATCTTTTCCCTGATAATATTAATCTGCTGAGTTTTATATGTCTGCTGTTTAAGTTTTCTGTCTCTTTTTTTTTTTACTTTATTTTTATTGTTGACTCTATTACAGATGCCCCCATTTCCCCTTTGCTCCATCTCCACCTAGCCTCTTAGATCTACTAATTTAAAATATATCCTAATTTATTTTCAATTTATTAATCATCACTTAATGAAGTGAGAGGGATTGAGGAAAAAGAAAAAAAAGAGAAAGAACTCATAGACTTGGACAACAGTGTGGTGACTGCAAGGAGAGGGAGGTGGGGAGAAGTAGAGGAGGGTGTAGGGGGGATAAACGGTGATGAATGGAGACTTGACTTGGGGTGGTGAACACACAATACAGTGTGTAGATGATGTGTTATAGAATTGTGCACCTGAAATCTGTATAATTTTGTTAACCAGTGTACACCAATAAATTCAATAAAATATAAATTAAATTAAATATATTCTAATTTATTTTTAATTTATTAATTATAACAATGAGGTAAGAGCCTGCATATCAAGAATGACTCTATCTGCCCTGGCCAGTGTAGCTCAGTTGGCTGAGCACTGCTCCTACACTGAAAGATCGCCAGCTCGATGCCTGGTCAGGGCATGTGCCCAGGTTGTGGGCTCAATCCCCTGTTGGAGTGTATAACATAACCCATGGACACAGACAATAGTGTGGTGAAGGCCTGGAGAGGGGGAGTGGAGGCAATGGGGGGAGGTTAATGGGGGGAAAAAAGTGGATATCTGTAATACTTTCAACAATAAAGATAAATTTTTAAAAAATCAACAATTGAACTTCTTGTAAGAATGGTACTGCCTGTTTGGAATTTCACTCTTGGTGTTCTTGAAACCAGCACAATGTTGCAAAAATTTACCAAATCAACTGTGATAAATAAACTTCAGCTTGGTTTCTACGTAGTTTAGAATTGCTTCTGTACTGAGCATTTCTTATTCTGGTAACAGGAATTTCACTTTCCTTTGTGAACCCTCAGTTTATTTATTTCAGATAAGATTGTCAATCATAGTACCCTACTGCTTAATCAGTAGTAGGCATGTGACCAAATAGTGCTTAATTATTTTTAAACATCTTTCTGCCCACAGAATTTAGTCTATAATAGCAGGAAAACAATACAGGGACTACTAGAATACTTTCCTCAAAATTTTAAACCAAATTCAGAGACTGCTTACTCTTTGCTTTGAGTGATCCCATAAATTTCTTATATTTCTTTTCCAGGATTCCTCATTCCCTCAGTGCTTAGAAGAAACCCCCCTTTTGGAACAAGGGAAAAAAAGTCAGGTATAAAGTGAAAAAGGTGGCAATGTAGGGGGCAATGTGACGACTGAAACAAAATGCTATGCTGATGTCTCTGAAGATGAAAGAAGGTGCATGGTCCAAAGAATGTAAGGAATGCATCTGGAGAAGACGGAAATGTCATGGAAATGAATTTTCCCTGAGCCCCAGAGGGTGGTAGCCCTCCTGAGACCTCGACTGTAGGCCAGTGAAACTGATTTCAGAGCTCTTGCCTCCAGAACCTGTAAGAGCGCCAGCTTGTGATAATTCTGATACATTAGCCATGGGAACTGCTTTATATATAATTTAGTTTTAATAGCAAGGTATGCTTAATTTTAATGAAAAATTAAAATGCTTCTTATAATTTTCTATAGTTTTGAAAGTTTTATTTTTTAATGACTTAGAGATTCACTATTCCATAAAATTGGTCCTATATCTTTTGAACTTTTTTGAAAGACGGATGCTAATTTTTCTGTTTCTACCAATTTGAACTCTTTTGAATATACTTTGATGAGGATACCTCTATAGGGACTGATTCTGGTTTTCTTTATGGATAGCATATTAATCTCTTATAAAATGCCAACTGTAAGAGCCAACTGGTCAGCATTCCTGACTAGAATTATAGAGAATACTCATTTTTTTGTGAGTGAAAACAATGAAATGATTCCTTATGAGTTTGTATGTATAAATTCTAAAGTGCAATTTCATAGAGCAGAAACAGATGAAGAGGTCAGGTAGTTATAAGCTAATGAGAAATAAATTGCCATAATCAGTGACCTAACATTGCCTGAAGGATTTCTTTCTACAGTAATGGATTCAGTTGGCAAAGGGTCCTAATGTTGCCGTCTGAAAGTCTTGTTTGGCATTTGTAATATTATTCTAAAGCTTGATTACATCACAGACAAGTTAATCCATTACAAAGCACTTGCCTGAAGTGATTTGATTTTAATGTTTCATGAGTAGCCAGTTGTATGGGACTAGAAGTATAATTGGCTTACTCCCTACCAGTAGGATGACTCTTCATTTATAAATCAGTTTTTCCTCTGGTCTTTTGGACAATTCATATCATGGTTCTTTTTTTCTGATTTTTATTTTTCTCTTTTTTGTTCTTTTGCTTTAAGAAAAAAATGTCCACAGCTTAGAGGTCTACTAATTTCAATCCACTCTGATATTTAAAATAACATTCTAGTAACACAAGTGCTACTTAAAAGAAATGCCAAAACTAGGGTAACAACCATATTTAGGTATGCAACGTCAGCGTGATTGCAAAACCAAAGTTAAAGCTATCCATTATACAATATTAGTAATAAATTACATTATATGGGAGTTTTGAAAATAAAGCATCTAAAGTTTGTGTTTATGTCTGTGCATATGTGTGTACCCACATAGATATTTATACATGTGTATGCATACACATACATGTATACAAACATATACCAGGCAAGCACTTATAAAGAAGATGAACTACAGTGACCAGTATTCAGCACATCATAAAATGTATATGGTTATGTCCAATTCTGTCAACTGACAGTTCTTCATAACCCAGAGGACATATATTTAACCAGAGAGTCTGACATGTAAATGAAGTTCTGATAGCCTTAGTTCAAAGATAAAAAGGAAGGATAGAAAACTTATTCAATAAGTCTCCAAGGAAGAATCAGAGTCACATAAACAGCTGAAGTAAAATATTCCCACACCCAAATTGTGTTAGCCTTGTCCTTGGCAGGGAAACTCAGAAGCAGTACATTGGCTAACTGGCTTATATTTGGTTAATACATTTGACATGAGGATGTCCTACTTAGTACCCATGACAAATCTTGATAACGTATGGACTAAAATATATAATCATCAAAAGGGTTTTGGCTCCTTGGCCCCAGGAGACAGGATCTTTAAATGCTTATTTGAATTACTTACTAATTGATCAGAAGCAAGTTAATACTTATATTAGTGAAAAGCCCGTCTTAAAGACGGCTGACTAAAATTCATTAAAAAACCAATCAACTTAGAAGTCTACTTTTAAAACCCTTGTTACTAAGAAAAGAAAAAAATAACAAAATCATGATTTAATTCTCTTTTTACAAAGAAATTTGAGTGCAATATGTTCATTAAAAACAGAATAATAGACAGAGTCCCTTTAAATATATTAATATGCAAAATAACATTGATTTCCCTGGTTGAAGAATATTTGAGTATATGTTCATATTTCTGTGCATATAAAAGTTATGTTTATACTTCACTGTAGTCTATTAAGTGTTCCATAGTAGTCTATTAAGTATGCAATAGCATTATGTCTAAAAAAAGTACCTGTTTTATTTTTAAACATACTTTATTTGCTAGAAATTAGTAACCATCATCTGAGGCTTCAGCGAGTCCTAATCTTTTTGCTGGTGGAGGGTCTTGCCTGGTTGAGGAAAATGCAATATCTGAGAAGCTCAATAAAATGAAGCACAATAGCATAAGGCATGCCTGTACTATGAAATTAAATAACAGAATGATCCCCGGTATCCATTTTAATCTCAGAAAGAAACATGGTTTAATAACAAAAAACTCAGTGTTTTCCCTTTTACATTTCCAGGCTGCAGTCACACTGCCCTGTGCCCAACTCAGAAGTGACTGAGAAGAAGCCTGGCCTCAGTGACCCGTCGCTGTCAAACCGAGAGGCTTCCCGGGCGCTGCGTGGGGCTCAGCGAGGCGGGAGGCAGGGCAGAGGGGGGCGGCCCTGCAAACAAGCCCGCGGGGGACCGCGGCCCCGCCTGGGGCACGCGCAGGCCTCAGCTCCGGACGGCAGCTGCGGGGGGCGGAGGCCCGGCGCTCTCCCCTGCAGCGGGCAGCTGGCAGAGCTCATGCAGTGCCCACCCGACGGGGCGGGCGAGGAGCAGGGTGGGCCCGGCGCTCTCCCCTGCAGCGGGCAGCCGGCAGAGCTCATGCAGCGCCCACCCGATGGGCGAGGAGCAGGGTGGGCCCGGCGCTCTCCCCTGCAGCGGGCAGCCGGCAGGAAACATGCAGCGCCCACCCGATGGGCGAGGAGCAGGGTGGGCCCGGCGCTCTCCCCTGCAGCGGGCAGCCGGCAGGAAACATGCAGCGCCCACCCGACGGGGCGGGCGAGGAGCAGGGTGGGCCCGGCGCTCTCCCCTGCAGCGGGCAGCCGGCAGGAAACATGCAGCGCCCACCCGACGGGACGGGCGAGGAGCAGGGTGGGCCCGGCGCTCTCCCCTGCAGCGGGCAGCCGGCAGAGCTCATGCAGCGCCCACCCGATGGGCGAGGAGCAGGGTGGGCTCGGCGCTCTCCCCTGCAGCGGGCAGCCGGCAGAGGCACGCAGCGCCCACCCGACGGGACGGGCGAGGAGCAGGGTGGGCTCGGCGCTCTCCCCTGCAGCGGGCAGCTGGCAGAGCTCATGCAGCGCCCACCCGATGGGCGAGGAGCAGGGTGGGCCCGGCGCTCTCCCCTGCAGCGGGCAGCTGGCAGAGCTCATGCAGCGCCCACCCGATGGGCGAGGAGCAGGGTGGGCCCGGTGCTCTCCCCTGCAGCGGGCAGCTGGCAGAGCTCATGCAGCGCCCACCCGATGGGCGAGGAGCAGGGTGGGCCCGGCGCTCTCCCCTGCAGCGGGCAGCTGGCAGAGCACATGCAGCGCCCACCCGATGGGCGAGGAGCAGGGTGGGCCCGGCGCTCTCCCCTGCAGCGGGCAGCCGGCAGAGCACATGCAGTGCCCACCCGGCGGGACGGGCGAGGAGCAGGGTGGGCCCGGCGCTCTCCCCTGCAGCGGGCAGCCGGCAGAGGCACGCAGCGCCCACCCGACGGGAGAGGAGCAGGGTGGGCTCGGCGCTCTCCCCTGCAGCAGGGCAGCTGGCAGAGCACATGCAGTGCCCACCCGATGGGCGAGGAGCAGGGTGGGCCTGGCGCTCTCCCCTGCAGCGGGCAGCTGGCAGAGCACATGCAGTGCCCACCCGATGGGCGAGGAGCAGGGTGGGCCCGGCGCTCTCCCCTGCAGCGGGCAGCTGGCAGAGGCACGCAGCGCCCACCCGACGGGGCCGGCGAGGAGCAGGACGGAGGCGCCCAGCAGGGTTCACACCTGACGAAACAGCACAGGGACAAGAACCCGCACATTCCAAGCTAGTGAAAGAGAAGCCAACGATAAATGAAAATAATCGTTTTTATCTAACATAACATTTTAAAATAAAGTAAAATGTGATAAAAATTGAGAAGAAAAATGCCACAAATTCACAGTCATAGTGAGAGGCATTAATGCTACTCTCTCTCAACCAAGAAATCAGGACAGGAAGTCAAGAGCGTTTGGGGAAACTTAGTAACAACGACAAACAAGTTCAACCTGATGTGTGCTGAGCACCTACAGGACACTGCATGGCAGGGCGGCGCTGCGGGGACGGCGGGGACAGACGCCCCATGTGCCCCGTGTGCCAGCGGACACTAGGAGGCTGTCCCTGCAAGGGCACAAGAGCTAAGGCCCCGGGCTGCAGGGTCAGTGATTCTGCCATCACAGTTACTAAGCCCGGGCGGTTATTTTCCTTGAAGGCCAGTGTCCCATCTGTAAAATAGGGCTCACTGAGGTCTAGTTAACAGAGTAACTGTGAAGACCGAATGGGTGGGATACGCAGGAATTAACAAGCACAGACAGGTGGTCACAAACCCGTCACAGGGCTGGAAAGTGCGGCATAGGGAATGCCGTCAATGATGCCGTAGTAACTACGGAAGGTGACAGTCGGGCACTGAAATTATCAGGGGAGAGACTTTGTACAGTATATGATTATCCAACCACTATACTGTGCACCCAAAACGAATACAAAATAATATTGAGTGTAAGCTGTAATTGAAAAAAAAAATGTAAAGTTCTTTTAAAAAAATGATGGTAGGTGCCTGTGGTTAACACATAATAAGCTTATTATATGTCAAGTTTTCAGTACTTACATATATATGTATACATATGTTTATATATGCATAAATATATGCATATTACTTAATTTTCTATATATAAGGAATAAACAAAGATACAACATACCATCTGTCAACCAAAAATATATACAACGCAATGGGGAAAATAGCCATATTTTGACCCCAATGAGAAATGATGATAAATCAACATCCAAAATATACTGAAATCTTAACGAATGTTTGAAAATACTTTACACGAGACAACTGACTTTGAAATAACCTAGGTGCTGTGATATAGATAGAGAACAAGTTCAAGGTGTGAAGCATGTGGGATGCTGGAGGGTGAATGGTCCACGTGGAGGAAGGAATGTCAGAGATAAATAATAACATGACCATCAGAGGAGAGGAGAAGCTTTCAGCATGCGGATCATGATAATAATGGTCCAAAATGACAGGAAACCTTTACTGAATGTGAGTGCTTACTATGTGTTGAGAATAACAATGCTTTCCATACATTGGCACATTGAATTCTCAAAAAATTTAATGAGTTGGGTGCTATTATTATTTCCATGTCACTTTTAAAGCAATCAAGGCACATATATTATCTAAGGGGCGCAGAGGCACAATAAGCTCTGTAACATGCTCAAAGGCAACACACTGGGCAGTGGCAGAATTGGGATAGGATATCTACTCTGGCAGTCTGGCTCGAAAGATCTAACTCTTAATCATTGTGATATGCAGCCATTTTTCCTATACACGGAAATGTTCCTATTTTATGCATTTACAACACTTGCCTTAGAAGCAGAAACTAAAATTCTGCTCTGCTTTTGTTATGCTATGCACTTTCACAGTCAAAGAGAAAAAAATAAACATTTTCACACTAACATAAACCAATAATAATGAGGTCACCCAGACTGGTCCCAAAATAATGAATCCTTGACCTTGTCCCACAGAACCTGGAACTCTTAGGAATGACAAATGTATCCCTGATTTTGTTATATATCTGGATATGTATATTTATGAATATAATACACATGTGTGAGAGTTGCTCATTTCCCGCTTTGAACAGAGTTAAAGAAACTTGGTAAGTTTGGCATTTTTTTCTCTTAATATTGTTACTTTAAAAATAGTTTTAATTTAGAAAGTCAATCCTTTTGAACTTTTACTCATTTGCACTTTCTGTTGATAATATGTGTTTTTTCTCTAAATGTTTCTTCTGACTGAGTCTTCCTTTGTCTTTGCCTTCCTTGGGCTTTGGCACTCTGTGCAAGTGTGTGTGTATGTTAGAGAGCAATATATAAATAATGGGATCAGAAAGTTGAAGGTTCCCTTTTTGGCAACAAATGCTAGGAAGAAAATAATATATAAGTCTCTTGCCATTCAACCTTTATGAAAAGTCACATTTTGATACAAATCAAGAGCTTTGCACACTTGCTGTGGGCCTAAAAACACTTTATTTAAATGTTATGTGGTAAGTTGTCTCTTTGTGAGATAAGAAAGATGAAGGACAGAGGATATTGATAATCCTGTGAGCCAAGAGAAATTGCCTTCTTAAATGACAAATCACACTCTGGTGAAGGTCTCACCAAATTAAATTTACTATGCTCTATCATTTACCATCATTTACAGATCTGTTTTTTCTTTCTGGGAATCAATGTAAAGGCGTAAAGTGCATTTGAACACTGGGTAGTCTTTTTTTGTAATCTTTATTGTTGAAAGTATTACAGATGTCCCTTTTTCCCCCACTGACCCCTACTACCCCCTGCCCCAGGCCTTCTCCACACTATTGTCTATGTCCAAGGGTTATGCATATGTGCATATAAATTCTTTGGTTCATCTCTCCCCACCCATCCACCCCTGCCTTCCCTCTGAGATTCTTCAGTCTGTTCCATGCTTCTATGTCACTGGATCTATTTTGTTCATCAGTTTATTTTGTTTATTATATTCCACATATAAGTGAGATCATGTGGTATTTGTCTTTCTCTGCCTGGCTTATTTCACTTAGCATAATATTCTCCAAGTCCCTCCATGCTGTCCCAAAAGGTAAGAGATCCTTCTTTTTTACAGCTGCATAGCATCCCATGGTGTAAATGCTCCACAGCTTTTTTATCCACTCATCTACTGATGGGCACTTGGGCTGTTTCCAGATCTGAGCTATTGTAAACTGCGCTACTATGAACATAGGGGTGTATATATTCTTTCTGATTGGTGTTTCAGGATTTTTAGGACATATTCCAAGAAGTGGGATCACTGGGTCAAAAGGTAGTTCCATTTTTAATTTTTTGAGGAATCTCCATACTGTTTTCCATAGTGGCTGCACCGGTCTGCATTCCCACCAGCAACGCTGGGTAGTCTTAAAGCAGTTTATTTGGTACTGTATGACTTAGGCTTCAAGGTGGCTGATTCAGCTGCTCTGCAATCTGCTCAAAGACCCTGGATCTCCATTCTGTCTTCTGTAGGTAAGCTTCTTCCTGTATTTGGTGCCTTTCATGATTATGAGGTAGCTGAGGTAAAGAATTCCTAGATGCACCAAAAAGAATACAACTATTTCCTGCAATTAATACCTTCATCCTAATATTTCCAAGCATGGCCATGTGTCTACTTCTGAAAGAGTAAGTCAGTAAAGCAAAACTTGTGTTAACTGACTTCCATCCTGAGCTCATGACTCAGAGGAAACAATTAATGTAAATTGTTTAGAGGAGTCACTCTCAAATAAAATGCTGTGATTGTATTGCAGGTGTGTTGAGATATTGGGTCTTCCAACCTCAGAGGGGCTGAGCAGAGCCTAGTCATGGAGCTTCACCCGGTTCCTCCTGCTCCTTTTTGTCTCCATGCTATTTACACATTGGTTTGGATTGTTCTCATGGACATCTTTCTCCCTAGTTTGGTTGGAAACATTCTCCTTTGTCACTCATGACTCATGTTGGGACTACATTTTGAAACACTAAAATTGGTCCTCAATTCTTTTTTCAAATTACCCTGTTTATCAGATTTACAATTATGTAATCACAATTAATGTTTGACTTATTTACCTGTCTCTCGCAACTTTGTGAAATCCTTGAGTACAAGAATAATATCATTTACTCATATTTCTCACCTACTAAGCTCAGCTTTGACACACAATAGCAGGCTGCCATTTTTAGGGCAATAAACATTTCTTAACTCCTGTTTTGAAAGTAAAACTTACCTAGGGATTGAGAACACAAAGACAAATCAGTAACAGTCCCTGCTTTCTTTAATGAAATAATTAATTCATTGGAACTAGTTGACAATTATTTCTATTTGCAGTAGTGGCTTTTGAGTAGTGTTTCTGTGGTTTTTGCTGTCTTTGAGACAACTTTCAATTCCTTTCTCAGTAAGTAGATATGCTCTCCTATATTCAACCTTGCAGAAATGTGTACACATATTAGCATAGTTAGAAGCAGAGTGATATTTGAGTGTTAGCATTCTAGAGCTTCTAAAATCTTTTATAAATCCTTTCTTTCAAAGTATTAAAATCATAATAAATGAACTGCCAATATTTCAATCATTTCAGCATTATGTGAGAACAGATAAGGTGATTTGTGAGTATAAAAACAGAATTGCTTTGAAGGCTGACAATGGGAATACATGTTACATGATGTGCAAAATCCTTTCAAGAGTAATAAATGAGAAAGACCTTCAAGGATTCTTTCAAAAAGGGAAAGAAAACATCCATGAGAAATACCATGGCTATCTTAAAGAATCATTGGTTGAATCTATAGTTCAAAACAAGTACAATAACAAACCATTTAAAATTAGATAAAATATAAGTGGGGCCCTAGGACATTTTACCTATCAATTCTAGATAATATGGACCATGTTGTGTTATACTGATTATATTGAATTGTTTTAATTGCATGTGTCCCAAGCCTTACAAACAAAGATTAGTTCCTATTTATCACTGTGTTCATAATAACTAGCAAGTTCTCTGACACATGAGATATTTCACTTTCTGTTTGTTGAATGAATAGAAATATGAATGAGTGCAGACATTCAGCAATCTAAATATTGAATTTCCCAGTCATAAAAGCAGTATTTGAAAAACTGCACTAGAAATGTGCTTTCTTTATATCAAAATTACAAATTATAATTAGAAGACAGTGAGAACTGGGTATTAGGAATAGAAAACCAGGCAAAACACACGGTGTATGTGTTTCAAGCTGTTGAGTCAGCTCCAAGTCCTGGCAACCCTATGAATGAGAGATGTCCAAAATGTTTTATCTTCAGAAGCTTTGCTCAGCTTCTGTAGACTCATGCCTATAGCTTCATTTACGGAGTCAATCCATCTCATATTTGGTATTCCTCTTTTCCTGTTGCCTTCTATTTCCCAAAGAAACCAACATTCTTATGATATGCCCAAAGGAAAGCTTCAGTTTTGTCATTTTTGCCTCCAGTGATGTTTCAAGGTTAATTTGTTTTAAGACCCACTTGATTGCTTTCTTGCAGTCCATGGTATCTCTAGAGTTCTCATCCAACATCATTTTTCAAATAAATCATTTTTTTTTCCTATTGGCCTTCTTCACTGCCTCATTATCACATCTGTTCATAGTAATTAGGAATATGAGGGTGTAGGTGATTTTAGGCTTGGTCTCTAATGACACAAATTTGTCCTTGATAACCTTTTTTAATTTTTTCATTTCTACCTTTCTGAGTCTTAGCTTTCCCTTTACTACTTGGTTGCAGTCTTCATTTGAATTGATGACTTAATCAAGGTAAGTAAAATCTTTAACAATTTTAGTATCTTCATTACCTATGCAAAAGTTGTTTATTTCTTCTACAATCATGCAGATGGGACAAGAGGAAAAAAAGTACAGTAAATATCAAACAGTCTATAATTTAATAAAATATGAAATAAAAAAGGATACTGTAATATTTGCAGTAATTGCTCCAATATATGGTTTAAAAATTATTTGAAAAGAAAATGGTTAAAATAAGCTGTCCTTACATGAATTTTAAAAATAAAAATATTTTGTTAAAAAGTATATCTCCATTTAATAATTTATTCTTAGCTGAATGAGTCTCATAAATAACTAAAATTAATCAGAAAATAAAATTAATTCAGCTGAAGAGGGAATTGTAGTTTACATATAATGCTAGAATAACACTTATTAGACCAACCACCCCATAGATAACAACTAAAAATTCTAGGCAAAATATAAAATCAAACTGCCAGAGGGCAATGTTGGATGACCAAAGGAAGGTAAATTTGAAAATATGTGCAACAATAAAAATAATGGGTGTGTTTATATTTAAAGTTTCCTATTTGAAAACTTACAGCAATCACTACCATGTGGGAGAGCAAATCATGGACAGACACTGTACTAATTGGCTTGAACAACCAAAATGTTGAATGAATATATCAGTTGAAAATTAAGGTGAAAATATCAGTCATAATAAATAAATAGCAAATTTTGGGTAAAAATTCTGCTTAAATCTCCTATTAATCACCCAGTCTAAAACGTCCACACAGACCAACTTATAAAATCCAAATAAATTCTTTAAAAACATATTTTAAAGGTATGTTTCAAATGTGTTTCAATTGGTGAAAAATGCAAGACTTGCACTTACTAGTGTACCATTTTCTAGATGCATGTTATAATTCATATTTTTAATAAAGTAGATTAGTTTATTTTGGAGGTGTTTAGTACAATACAGACAAGTTTGTGAATAGCAGGATTTTCTTTTTGTTCTAAAAAATCTAATAACATCATTGTTCATTGAGGAACAGAATTACAGAAAAACTTTGACATGCATATTCCCAATTATATGCAGATTCTTCTGTAATAATTTTATGGAAACAAACAGTCTTGCTTTCAAAGATATGCAAATGATAGTTACAGGCATATATAAAGAGGAGAATGAACACTTCCTAGTATATAACTCTCTCCGGGCTTACGCAAACAAACAAAAAATTTGACTGAATTAATAGCTGAAGTTGCATTCCAGCCACATATCTCCTTGTCTGTCAACATTGTAGTTTCCATGGATACACCCAAGGAAAAGTTGAATGAATCACACTGGGGTGACTTTCTCAAAACACACACATTCTTCACTCCTAACTCTGGGCTCAATACTCAAGAATTTTCTAAGACACACAGAAGAAAATGTACCCTCTGACTGAGAATAACTTTCATTGTGAAATACTGTTATATTTGGATGTGCCCTGTTTCTCATGTGGGGGTACAGTAGGGAGTTTAAAAGCACTGGTAGAGAGTCTCAGGCACGTCATCTTATTTTTTATCAAATCTTCTACCAAACCCTTCTGCTGTTCCTCTACGTCTTCTTCTCTTCAAGTAGTCACTAGAATACTATATTTACCCTTGAATCACAAAAACAGCTAAACCTCCCATTTCAGTATTTCCTGATGATCAGAAAAGTTAACACTTGATGGAAGGTTTAGCAGTGGGGTTAATTTAATTACTGTCCTGTTTGTATATTTTTTGTATTCTTGGGATATCAGACAAAGATCATAAACTTGTTGCCCTTTAAAAAATAAGAAAACTCAAAAAATAATAAAAATAGAAATCTCATGTGAGAAGGGAATATTTTAAAAGCCATTATACAATTTTGCAAATAAATATCATTATAACCACTACAAGTCAATTTTATACAAAACGTATTCTTTGAAAAAATAATTTACATGTTAAGTTTTACATGAAATATAATTCTGAGTTAAAACTTACTGTTCAGAGCTTTTAAATGTATTGTTAATTTGATGTTTGGGATATGTTATTCAGTATCTCTTGGAATTACTTGATCTCATTATGCTTTTTTTATTTCCCAGGGACATTTTTCAAATTTAGTATCCAGAAAAAAAGACTTAGATATTTGGAATTTCTCATGTGATACTTTCTAACAATGTGTAGTCAGTAATGAAAAATAAAGCTATTTCCTTATCATATGTGTCTTAAATGTATAAAGACAGATAGTTCTTGTGTGTTGAACTGGTGCTAAAAGTCACACTAAATTAAGGAATCATAGTCTATATACCTATTTTTAACAATCTAAATAGCCAATATTCCACTAACTCACCAAAGTCTTTCTTCATAACAAAATGTTAATAAGGGAACCACATTGCACCTGTTTGACAAAGCCAAATTATACATAAAATAGGTGCTTTATATAATCACACATAATAAGAAAGCTTGGCAGTAAAACATAAATAGTCACAAAGTACACAGAAAAACAACAATTTGGATGTTTTCATAAACATGCATGACTTTTTGAGCAAATCTGCCAAAAGTTTTCTGTTGTAAAATGTGACATTTTTCTATAAAGTGATTGGATATTGACCTAAGATGCAGGGGAGTATTGGTTAAGACAGAAAGCTGACAAAACCCTATTTATCCACCACCCCTTTCTGAGCCATGTCACCAAGACTGAGGATTTGATATACCACATAACTGCTAAGACTTGATCACATCTACTTATCTCAACTGTCAAAAAGCCAACCTGAAAAGTGGAGAAAAAGATGACATGAATTAAATTCTCCTGAGAAAAACATAGAGAGGTCACTAGGGAAATATAGCCCTATTGGATACTTATTTTATTATTTCTTTAAAATTGAACAAGATCCAAATAAGAAACAAGTAACACACTCAAGATCATTCAAGAAGTGTTTAATAAATGGACTATTTACAAAAGTGTAGGTGGATGTAGGAGAACCACAAAGGATATGGGGTCACTCGGGCTACTAAATGCAGGCGTGTTCTCACCCCTAAGCCCACAGAAACAAGGACAGTATAATTATTGAAATAAAAGAGGAAATGAGGCTACTTTGAAAGGTTTATGATAATGGTCAGAGAATAAAGCCCAAACTGACACCCCTAGAAGAATAAAAAATGTTAACCATACTATTTTTTTCCTTTGATCTTTGTAGCAGCTTCCCTTGGAGGAATCCAGTGAAAAGCTAGAGGTATAAGGCAGTGTTTTGATATTGCCCATTCACATCTGTCACAACCAGAGTAAAAGGACCAGGTGGGTAAAGGCGGAACTACAGGGACCAATGGATGATGACCTACAGTAACTAATCGGTCTTCTTTCAAAATTCATCACATGTTCAATTAAATGAACCAAGGGAAATATCTTTGAATTCCATCATTCTATAGTTTCCTTAAGGGTAAGAAGACTATTTCCTTTATTCTTTTTCAATTTCCCTATTTCCTCGTAGTTTTTCATGCTGTGTTGTGAATTCAAATGTTTATATATCTAATTACAGTTTTCTGATTTTTTCCTGTTATCTAGCTCATATGGAAGCAATCAGCTATGAAGTTAGAAAGGTAGTTTTCCTACTATCTTAATCTAAACCCAAATTTAACTGGGTTGAGTTAGGTCTATGAGTTAATGAAGGTGAATAATCTGAAAAACCTCAGAATTCTATGTTTTTTATCTTTTCACCTTCAAGTTCCTTCATAAATATTTTCAGCAAGTTAGGTTTTTATGACACTTACGCATTTTGTGATTTTTTATCTTATAATAAAATTTTTGCTTCTGTATTTCAAGTAATGCTTTTGATTACATGTACAAACATATATGTTATGCATACATATTCAGAATGTAAGTTTTAATTACATTTAAGGATAACTAACATGTTATCTTTCAAATCACTGAATTAATTTATCTTGCTATCTGAGACCTCCGTTTCTACTTCATTACTACTCATAGTTCCCTTGACATTAAAATCTTCCTGACCAGTAAGTGTTCTATTTTATTAAACTTCTATCCCATATCTTCCCCGCTGACACTGCCCAGGCCAACTGCTTGGTAAAACAAACCAACCAAAAATGCTTTAGCACTTGATTCTCTCCCTTTGTTACCATTCTGCAACAGAAATAGAGATCTCAGTCTCTACAGGCTGTCCCTCCAAAAATGTATACACACTGTAAAGGCATTGTTTATTAAAATGCATTTCATTTTCAAAATGAAATAGAATCTACAGTTATCAGCTGTTAAAGTGTGTATACATTTTTTTGGGACACCCTATATTTACATAAAACTTTGTGTAAGTGGGAAATAAGTACATACTGTCTACTACTGGAGAATTGTTATTTAAATTACTTTGGGCATTATGTTCAATACTGAGAGTAAGGTGACCACAGAATTTATCATTCAAACAGGAAAGCTTTTGAGAGTAAAAGAAAACAATAAATACACTTAGACAACAACCTCAACCAGATATTGCCCCAGGTAAACATTGACACGTGGTCATCTTATCTATGAAACATATTTAGCAGTCTAGTATTCTAATAGGTGAGGCAAAAAAGGTGCCTAAAATAAAGTAACTCATGTCTTATAATTGGCTTCTTCCAAATTGAATTATCTTGATTTAAGTTACGTTTGACAGATTTCCTTTTGGTGCTATTGAACTACAACCAAATAGTGTGGTAAGGGTATTCCCATATACAAGGTTTATTCATGAATATGTTGCCTTATTTAAAAACTCTTATTTTGAAAAGTTTGTTCAGGTTGCTCATGTAAGAATAAATATTATTTTTAACAATAGGACTGATTAATATTCCAGAAGGTGAACAAGAAAAGTCAAATCAACATACAGATAAGAATATAGCTTTCCTTGAATATATTTTCCCATTTATTGACAAATCTATATGAGATGAATGCATTAGGCATTTTCAGAGTTCTTTATAATAGTAATCCTAGCCTAAACTTCATAGAGGACTAAATAAGGGCATGTGAGATATAAGAGAATAAAAGTTATATTCACTTCAATGCCAAAAGACTGGCCAATAAATAATAATAAATTCTTGCCTGGAAATGTTTGCTTAACACACTGTACTAATTATGTTTCCTACTAATTTTCCTGAAAGAAATATTTTTCAAATGTCAAATATTCAAAAATAACAATTATTAAATACATGATTACAAAATGTGTTGTTTCTGACAATGCTTTTAAATATCTCTTAACGCCAGGGAATCACTTATCCAGCAACTCTTAAAAATCTTGGCTTGATATAATGATCAGCCTCATGCTCCCAAGTGGCTAAGATTTTCCCTCTTCAAGAAAAAGAAAAAAAGATTATTTCCTGAGAAGTAAGGAAAGATTACATGTTAAAATAAACTAAATTTTATCAGGACTGTGTAAAAGTTTCAGCCTTGACCAATGCTAAGTCAAGTGTTAGCCAGCTTAAAGTATGACCAGAAAGTACAATGAATTTACTGGAAGTATGTATTTGAAGAATAAATGCCTATTGTTGCCGATTCCTTCTCATTCCACTGAATTTATCACTTAGTCTTTTCAGTAAAGAAACAGTTAAGTGAAATATTCAGAAGAACTGGTATGCGAAACATTTTTTAAAATGTAATTTCACAGTCACCATTATTTTCTTAGAGTGCCTTAAAGACATAAATGAATGTTGGGAAGATAATGTTATGAAGAACACACATGGGTGATATCATAGGAAAACAAAATAATGAAGAGTCACAGCTAGAAAGTCCTTTTCGATCTGTACAGATGATGGTTGCCTTAAAAATACTGAACTCACAATGTCCTGGAATTAATAATATACTTATAGCTTCTGAACTGTTTACATATTCTGAAACCTATGCAATCTCGGTACAATTTACTTCTAAGGCATTATCTCACACACAGTGCCCAATATATGAGATATATTCTAAATCCCCAGTTAGCAACATTGTCTGTCTGTAAAAACTAAGATAACGTATTTGAAGTGTCTACCACTGTAGCTCATACAGTATTATGATAAAAATAATAATTTATACCCCTATGTGGTGATTACCATATGGCAGGCACCTTCAGGAATAATGGAACATTCATTTAATCCACCCAGCAAAATGATGTGGAAGTGTTATTACCATTATTGTATTATAGGTGATGATGTAACTGAGAGTCATAGAATTAGGTAACTTGTCCCAAACTACATATCACATAGATACTCAAAAGTAAAACTGGGATTCAAAACAATTTAACCAAATGTCAGAGCCCATAAAATAGTCACTAATATAAAAAGAAAATAATATGATGCCAGTAAAACTCAGCCCTGCCTCTGCCCTTCCAGGAGCTGTAGTTATACTGTGCCTCCTGCGCACAACTACTGCAATCACGTGTGTGAGTCTGTGGGCGTGGGAAGAATTTAATTCCTTCTTATAATCAAACTTCTGAGAAATATACAAGAGCCACATGCCAAATGTAAGTCAGCCTCTCGCCCTTCACAATAGCAATACAATTGAATAATGACCTTAGTTTATTTCTATGGAATTTAATTTTTATATTTTATAAACAATAATCAAGAATAAATGCCTAATTTTCAAAAATTCAGCATTTTATGAAGTTATTTTCCTTGCATTTTTCTCATGGAGTTGTATAAGCACATTGTGTAAGCATTCTCATTCCTCAATTTCCTATTTATACCATTTGCTCTTTATAACTGCATGAGACTTTATTAACATTACCATTTGCAAAGTCACTTACTTTAAAAATGTTTGTTCTTGAAATGATTGTAAATTCTGTTTACCAATGTGCTTAAGAATTACTAGAATATATATGTGTGTAAATAAATCTATTAAAGTTAAAATATAAAAGTGTAAATATACATGTTTCAATGTTTAATTCAGATATAAAATAAAATTACTGGAAAAAAGATTGCACCCATCTTAACATAAATTGTAACTAGGGAATTTTTCCTCAATTTTTTCTTAATACAACAGCAATTGCTCATAATAACTATAATAACTGGTTGCAAGTGTTGTTCAAGAGAATAATTTATTAACAGTAATTTAGTAAACTAATTTCTGTTACTTCTTGCCATGTTGCCCATATGTGCAACAGATCTCAATTGACTAAATCTGAGATTTGAATGGGACTTGGATGTAAGTTCTTTATTTTAAGACTTTATTTCTACATATATTATATATTAAAGGAATGACTTCTAATAACATGTGTTTCTACGGCATAGGCAAATAAATCTTTCTAAATAGTTCAGTGATTCCTTGGAAGTATTTCTCTTTACCTACAAAATTTGTAAATAGCACTTAAGATAGAAGCACCTTGCTTTAATAAATGTTAAACTGACATTTTCCAGTACTGTGTTTCATGGAAAATTTGTTTTTCCAAGGAAATATTATAAGAGGAAACTGTTTTGTATTTAGTCTTTTTGAATATTACACAATATTTCCCACGTTGGCATTTACAATACATAAAACATAATAAATCATCTTCAAAATACCATTTACCCCTCAAAAATCTCTTTTTTAAACTAGAAATTCTCAAATTTAGACATTTCAAATTTCTTTAATGATAATATAAAATGGGGAAAAATTTGTCACATGGGAATTGACTCAGTAGTTTCCTCTCAAATTTAAAGGTATAAAAGCATTTAAATTCTATGAATGGTCTTAGTAGTTAATAGAATGCAGGGACAAGTGATCTTAATGATTCAAAAGAAAATGAAGGCTATTTGTTGGATCTGAGTTAGAGAGCCCTTGAAATTATGCCTATGAAATCTTCATTCACTCAAATTACATCTTTTAATTTAGTATATATCTGCTAAAAACCTACTTTGGCGAGATACATTGCTAAGTCAAAAGTTAGTTGAATGACTTAATGAGTGAATATTAATTGAATGGCTAAGTGGTAAATAAATAAATTACCATCCTCTCAAGAGGCCTAATCTGTAAGGAAAACAAATAACAATAACCAGCTACTGTTTTCAGGAAGAATGACATACTTGAGTAATATAATAATAAATATGAAAGTAGAGATTCCAAATATAACTATCTCTATATGGAAATGTGGTATGTGATAAAGGTGATCTTAGAAAGAGAAGTAAAGAGGATTCATGACCACCTAGGTTGTAGAAAGCCACAGGAGAACATCACTCCTGACATAACAGAAAAGCTGGATGATCTATGAAAGCATTAGTTTTCACTGAGCCCCACGGAGGGTTCAGGTTGCACAACTAGGTGAACTGAGTTGCAATGGGTATCAACTCCCTGTGGGAAGAAATGGGGTATGTACACCGTTCCCTTTTGATAGCAGACTGAATGAAGAGTCAGTGACAAAAAAACAGGTAAAAAGAAATGAACTACAATCTCGTAAATTTCCTAAAGGCTAAATGATGGTTAGTTAGCCTGACAGTTTAGAATCCCTGGGATCCTTAAAACACAGGGGCCTCCATACTCATGCACAAGCTTTTCCCCCAAGCCTCAACTGGATGCTCTCAATAGAAGATTGGGAACAGGGCCGGAGACCCAAGAGATACTGGCTTCAGAGAAAGGAACAATTACCCAGACTCTTCTGAAATTCAAAGCAAAAATCTTCAGTCACCCATGGAGAGGCAGGAAACCCTCTTATCACCCAGACATAAGAGAAGATGCATTGCCTACGTAGGGGGTGGCAGGATGTAACAATCTTCCAAAAGCTAGGGAGTGACTCCTGCCCCTTGGGCCCAGGCAAAAATAACTTCCAGTGAGGAAAAGGTATAATAAAAGCTGCCTATCCCTGGGCGAGGGGCAGGAAACCTGCTCATGCCAAGAACTTGAACAGTACAAACCAGAGGCCTGCCCATGGTAAGAGAGGAAGCGCACTCTGTCTCACCCAGTATCAACCGCTAATAAAACGGGCAAGTTTCCTGGCTACAGGGAAGAGCGACAAGAACACTGAGAAAGCCCCAGCGCTGAGGCTCGGCCATGGAGGGTCTCCTAACACGAAGCTGAAGCGGGGAAGCAGAGAACCGTCTCTGATCACATTTTAAGCCTAACACAGAATAAACAACAGCAGCATATCAGTAAGAACGTGGCAAATAAAAACAAAAGAAAACAAAAAAACCTTTACAGTATAGGCATGTAGGGCCTGCAGTGATTGCAGCAGTAACCCTGAGAAAACCCCTCTGGAAAATCCAGGACCTTCAATAAGATCAAGACCACAACAGCCTTCTGCTATAAAAGTTGATATCTTTGGTGAATTTAAGATAACTATAAATACAACAAAACCTCAAAGAGCTCAACTATTGCATATATGGTCTCAACAGTGTATCATAATAGCTTGGAAAAATCCCAGTTATGTAAATACCATTTATCCTAACCTCTAGTTTCTTCTACACATATTGCTCTATATTAAAAAAATAGAGAGAGAGCTTACAACAAAAGCAAGAAAAAACTATAAAATACTTTAATAAATCAAAATACTTGTTTATACATGTAAAAGGTGGCAAACGTATAAATGTATGGACAAATTTAGCAGAGACATGGAACATTAAAAAATTCAAATAGAAATGATAGAAACTAAAATCAGAATATTATATGTAAAGAGTCAATGAACTTGCAAATCGGTTCATATAAATTATCTTAATTGAAAGATAAAGAAAATATTTTTTTAAAAAACCAGCTAACTGTAACAAAGCATCAAAGAGCTAGGGTACACACATACATACAATACTTGTCTAACATCCATAGAATTGAAGTCCCAAGGGAGAAGAAAAAGAAATATAGGGGAAAAAATGGGAGAGAAAATGGCCAAGATGTACACACAATTAAGGAAAGTCGACAGATCACAAATCCATGAACCTCAGCTACCCACAAAGAGAGTAAGACAGACACACACAAAGGAAAACACTAAAACTAAGACAAAAACAGTCAGAGAAAAAAGAAACATTGAATATGAAAAATAGATACAAATGTTAACCCATTTCCAGGTAAGGGCAGAACACAATGGTGTTATGTCATTAAAGTACTGATTAAAAAATGTTGATTCAGAAACATGTAACTAGTAAAGATATATTTAAAATAATAAAGATGGAATAAAGACACTTTTCAGACAAATGAAGATGAGAATTCATTGACAGTAGACCTGTGGTATTATCAATAATAAAGGGAGTTCCATAGCCATAAGATGATGCCAAATAAAAATTTAAATCAACAGAATGAAAAATGAGAGATTATTTTCCTTTTGGATTCATTTAAAAGGTAATTTTCCTAAAGATAATTGTCCTAAGGAAAGCTGTAATAACATATCATAAGATTTATTGCATATGTAGAAATCAACTATAAGAAGCAAAAGTGTAAATGACGGGAGGGCGGGAACTGAAGTAATGTGTTGTAAGGTTCTTCAATGAAACCCGAAGTGGCATATTATTATTTGAAGGTACAGTGATGTGCGAAAGGTGTATATTGTATACCTTAGAAAACAGGAAAAAACAAAAAATAGTCTAATAAGACAGAAACAGAGATAAAAGTGGAAAGAAAAGTCTACTAATCCCCAAACAGTAAGAAGGCAAGAAAAAAGAGGAACAAAGAGTGGGAAAATACAAAACAAATAGAAAGATGGTAGATTGAAATCCAAACATACTAATAATTATATTAAATCTAAATGGTAGAAAAATACAAGTGAAGGCAAAGATGATCAAAATAAATTAAAAGCAAAAGTCATTATATTTCCTTTAAAAGGAATCCACTATACCTGTAAAGACATAGGTCCGAAGTAAAATGATAAAAATATATATTCCTCATAAACACTAAGCATAAGAGAGCTTGAGAAGGCACTTTACCATCACATAAAATAACTTTAGCCCAGAGAATTTTTACCAGTGATATAAATAGAAATTTCATAACATTTGTATAGGATACACACATAAAAAGATATAAAAACCCTAAATTTTATGCAATCCACTTAGATGTATAATACATAAAGCCAAAACTGACGCAACTTAAGGAGAGAAATTCACAATTATATTTAGATACTTTGTCATCCTTCTTGCAGTAATTTATAGGAAAAAATGCAAAAAAATCTGAAAAGATATAGAACACTTGAAGAACACTGTCAACCAAATGAACATAATTGACATGTATAGAAAACTGTCAAACTCTAAATTTAGTTAGTCATTACTTTTGGTTGTTTTTGCTCTTAAACACATTGTAACCTGGTGATACTTGTAGATCTTTTGAAATAAATGTATATAATTTTAGATGAAGAATTGACAAAATAAGCTGATATACATAATTCAAATGTAAAATATATTGCCAGATTGCAAGAGAGAAACATCAAATCTAATTTTTATTTTATTCAATCTATCCAAGTCATCCTTCCTAGGATTTATTAAAATATTTCCTAGTTTATTGCCCTATTTCTAACCTTTTCTTTCTTCAGCGTATGACTTTATTGTCATAAGCAAGCCTGCAGTGTAGTATCCATATTCTCTTTAACATAATATAAATTGCATTTCTCTTTTCATGTGGTTACACAGAGTAAACAGATTCCTTGGCAAACCATTTTTCCAAGCATTCACAAAGGTGCTAAACTTCAGACGCTTTTTACATTAGAATGGTTTTTACTTATGTTTCTAAAGTCCTCTATTTTTATTGAATTTATCGAGGTGACATTGGCTAATAAAATTATATAGGTTTCAGATGAACAAGTCTACAATACTGTGTCTTTATATTGTCCACTGGCTCCTATATATGCTTCGCACAATCACCTCTCCGGCCTCAAACTGTAGTCCTCTGGGTCAGAACAACTCTATGTTATCGTAGACTCACTGACTCTAACATGATTACATTAGTTCCATAGCTTCAGCATGCTGACATTTTGACATTTAGCCATTTCGTGCTCACAATCTTTTGTTTATGCAATAAATATTAGTTTATCCATTCCTTCAATATTTTGATCATCTATTATAAAATAACTATTGTTTTAGGAAGGTCTAGCACTCATGAAACATATTTAACTGGAGGCTTATACTCTAACACAATGTTTTATCAATAGGTACAATATTCATTGAATAGAAATAAAATCTTCCTACATTCTAAGAGTAGAAATCTAATCGGAGGAGGAGAGTAATCCATCTGAATCTTTATCGGTTGGATACATAGAAATACAATTTAATGTTAGAGAAAATGAAAGCATTACTCAGGTGCCATAAGATGGTGGTGAAGGGGAGTCAAAAAAATGAGCAAAAAGGTTTCTTGTTTGAATTTGACCCCAATTATTTCTCACTCTTCTTAGAGTCTATTACAGACATTTTTTCCCCTAACTGTTCCAATACTTATACATAATAAAGCTGTTTTAGTGAGTTTAAAAATTGCTAAAAATTAATGCCTCAGCTCTCCCATTAAGACTGATACTTAGCCTTTGCAACTGCACTTACTGAAAGTTAAATCTTCATCAAGATGAATCATGCATTTGACATTTATGTTCTTAGAAATAGTAGCAGAACAATGATATAATACTGGTAATAATTATCACATTAAATCACATTTATATGCTTTGCTCATCCTAAATCTCTAAACATTTTATGAAATTAGAAATTTTTTCAACTGAAACAAGATAGTAAATTTTCAAATTATATAATGTAAAGTATAACAGAAGAATAACTGTAAATTTCCGCAGGTAAAGTTATTTTCACCTGTTTGCACAACTGAGACTCTACACTCATGGTGTTTACTCATCAATTCTTGGAAGTAGGTATCAATTCTTGGAAGTAGGTATTAGTATCCTTTCTTTGGAGATAAAATTGAAAGACAAGAAAATATATCTTCCCAAAATTTTACAATTAATAAATGACAGACCTTGGATTCAAACTCAATTCTTAGGCATTTTCATTAAGACAATTATTTTATAATCATAGAATACTACACCATCACAAACTCCTGAATTCATGGAAGAGTTTAAATATCTGCTGAGTGATTCTATATGGACAAAATATACTTCCCATTGTCCCCTTTCTCTATGAAACATTTTTCTGATTCATCTGAAAATTTTCTCTAATAACTAGAGACAAAGAGAGACTCATACAACCTCAACATTTCATTTATAACATATATGGACCTTCATATCAGTGTCCAAATAAAGGTATTTTCATTAAAATATTCCAAGTCAATTGAAATATCATTATGAAAAAAATTTAAGGAGCTCCTCCATTACCTCACATCACACACAAAATCACTTCCAGATGAATTTTGTATTTTATTGTTAAATTAGGGGGAAAAACAAAGGTAGAAACTATAGGAGCTATAAATAAATAAATAAATAAATAAATAAATAAATAAATAAATAAATAAATAATAAAATCACTATCCCAAAATGAAAATATTGATAAATTTTTACTTTAAAATTTAGTACTACTATAGAGAAAAAAGAATAGATACACTTAGTCAAAAAGCAAGCCAACATTAGATAATTGATAATAGATTCATTTCCAGAAAAAAGAATTCTTACACATCACTAAGAAAAGAGGCAATCAGTTTCCAAAATTGGTAACACCCTTGAACAGGCACTTTATAAAAGTTTTTTAAAGGCTATGAAAGCATAGAAAAAGTTGACCAACCTTGTTAGTCATGAGGGAAATGCAAAGTAAACTACAGTTAGATAAAATTACTGTTGTAGATTGTTTATAAAGTCGATTGTAAGTATTCCCAGTCCTGTAGTCATGTCCAATTACAATGTAATTTTAAAATTCCCTGTTAAAAACTGAAATCCATTTCTCCAGATTTTAATCTGGGTTGGTCTTGTTATTTGCTTTAGCCAATAAAATGGATCAGAAGTGATACTGTGCCAGTTCAGAGCTTAAACCTTAAGAGACTTTGCATGCTTGCACTTACTCTCAAGATCCTCGACAGCTGCTATGTGAAAAACTCCATCTACCTTAGCAGTCAATGCTCCACCAGGTCACCTGAGGCCGAGACGTGCTGCGCCAGCTGACGGCATCTCCAGCAACGAGCTCCAGCTGGTGGCGTCCACGGCGGCATCAGGAGCCCAGCTGACACCAGAAGGGCCGCTCAGTCCGGAGGAATGACATTCAGGGTTTCAAGACAAATCATTGGTTGCTGTTTAAGGATATACATGCTGGGGTGGTTTGCTATGCAGTGAAAGTACACTAATAATATGGAACAACAGAGTAGTTTTTAAAAGATGAAATTTTAGAATGTTAAAGAGTAGTACTTCTTATTCAGTGGTACTGGAGTATCAATTGGTAGTAGTACTTGGGAGAAGTTTTGGGCATTTTTTACTAGATATGTATGTATATGTATATATATTCATATACACTATGGCATTACTAAATTTGAATATATATATGTTTACCTATAGTACCCAATAATATTACAGTTAGATTTATGCATATATATATATGCAACAAATACCATGACTGACATGTTCATAGCAACAAGCCAAAAATTCATAATAAATAAATTATGGATTCTTATAATACTGTACAACAAACAAATGAATAAACTACCGCTATCGAAACAATACATTTTTTCATACACATGGATCTGAGTGAGAGAAGCAGATGCAATATAATATATTCTGTACTTTCATAAGATTCAAAAAATAATCAGAGCTAACCTAATGATTTAGAAGTTGCAATCACGCTTATAGGAAGAATCAGTGTAATATAGAGGGATCAGGAGAGGGTTTCTATGATTCTGATAACATTCTCTTTCTTCATGTGGATGGCTGTTTACATGAATGTGTTCCCTTTAGAAAATTATTGTGATGTGCTCTTACAATTTATGCACTATATTTCCTATATAATTTTTAACTCAAGAAAATCTCATGAGACTTCCAGTTCTGAGAAAGATAAATTTTCATCTTACTGTAATATGTTAATTCTCCCATAATGTGTGTGATTGCATTAAGAAAGCATCTTTTGTAAGTCATCTTCTAGAAATCAGACCAGAAAAACAACTTTTTTACCTCTCAAAAAGCTTCACTATTATTTTACCCTGCCTTGGGATTTGGAAGTTTTCAAGCGTTTGTTTTGTTTTGTTTTGTTTCTTGTTTAAAAAAAAAAAAAAAGGCCATTCCTCTCTAGACATGTTGTTTTGATTCAGATTTGGTCATCATTTCTCCAGAAAAATCAACTTTTTTTTAATGTAATCACATCTTCCTCCAAATGTGCTCTACACTTCATTAAGTCAGTTATAAATGTTTATTGGGTGCTTAGAACATGCCAAGCATTTTTCTAGAAACAGAACGGATAAAAAGAATTGCCTTCGCTGTGCTCACATTGTAATGGAGGTAAATACACGTCCAATAAGTATGGCAAGGTGATCAAAATGTGACTTTTTGTGTAGTCTCAACATTCCTCCTTTCTTCCCCTTATATAGTGATGATTACTAGAAGCAGATTATTGTCTTGCTTCTGAAATGCTATAACATCTATCCTCATAGCATATTAGATTACTGCTCCCAACTCTATTCTCTCGCTATAATAGGATAATATATCCGTGACTACTGTGCATTCTGTGAAGAAGTGAATTCTTCCTACCTCCTTAAACACTGGGCCTGGTCATGTAACGTGCTTCGGCTAATAGCATGTAAGTAAATGAAATCTGCTGCATGCCAACAGAAGTATTAAATAAAGCTGGATGATTAGGCCCTGCTTTTCTTGCTCCTGTCTCTCAACATGAAAAATATTTCCTACATAATGGTTATTATTTTCATCAGTGTTTTTAAAAAAGAGACAAAATTAGTATGGAGCTGAGTCCAGCCCAACAGAACACAGTGAAGCACAGCTGAACTCAGTTGACCTGCCCTGAAGGTGACCCACAGCCTTCACGTACAGTGAGCCACAAATAAATGTTTTTATTGTATAGCATGTAGATTAAAGAGTTATTTACTTTTGCATCAAAATCTGACTAACTTACATTGCATAAATACAAATCTGAAAACTAACTTGGAGAAATGACTGTTGAGTTACCAAGCAAACCCTCTTCTTGTGTTCAAAATCTAAAAAAAAAACATTATCTTTTGTAACAGGTCTTTTATTTCACTTAAGCTATCCAAAGGAAACATTTGAACATTATGTAATATCTTGATTGCTTTAAATTTCTGATGTTCTCTTAAAACTTTATGTTGAATATTTATGTTTGGCTAAGATTTAAAACAAAGTTTTCATAAACACGTTAGAGAAAAAAAATTCCATAGACATAATTAGCTCTGCGAACTCATCCACTTTATAGGATATTGTTAAAAACCCATTCCTGGCTTAGCTGTCATTCACTCACTACTGCAAATTTGTATGTATATATACTTTGTATGATAAGAAGGTCAGGAGCTATTATTACTGACCAGTGTAAACACAAAGAGCATTTTACACACTTGTAGGTAGAACGGTGCACAGACTACAGGATGGAGATTGCCAGAGGGAGGGCGATGGGGGGACAATGATGATGGAAGGAGACCTGACTTGGGGTGGTGAACACACAGTACAATATACAGATGATGGATTGTAGAATTGTGTACCTGAAACCTATATGATTTTATTAACCAATATCACTGCCAATAAATTCAATAAAAAATAAATTAAAAAAACAAAAAACTAAAAAATATGAAATCAGAACTTTTTAATTTTGTGCTTAAGGAATCTTCATGTTGTTATCACTCTAATGGTGAACTAATACATGATAATTCATTCCTCTATAATTCAGTATTTATAGTCTTTCAATTAAAATATATGCCTAGATAGAACACAGACCCACCTAATTTTGTCTTTTTGGAGCTGTTTCTCCTTTGCATTTTCTGTCCCTAAATACAACCTGTTCTGCTACTGTTCTTCCACCTTTTAGAAACAGTTAAGCGGGCTTCACTGTGATTCTGATTGCTTGTATTAAGCTTTTCCATGTGATCATGTATCCTGTATATAGCATAATTCTCTTCAACAGGCACAGCTAATTAAGTTCTGTAATCAAGGACACTTCAGCCAAGAGCTAATTTAAAAATTAAATGCTGAAAACAGAGCAACATAATTTACTCTACAATTAAACGATTAGAGATGAAAGGAACTGTGGCATATTTTGTCTGTTGTTATGACATTAGAAAATATGCACAATGAATTTTAACTTTTTTCTTTATAACACTGAACCTTTTAGTCTAACCCATAAGCCTTTGTGTCTAACCTGACTAGCTTTAGGTATTTTTCCAGCAGGTAGCTTTAAACTCTCTATGCATGTAAGTTAAAACTGCAGGGACCCCCTGGCAACATCGTCTGTTGTTTACAAGTGACAGGTTTCCTTGTTGATGGGAATTGGTAGTCCTGTAAGAGTAACATCAGAGCATGACTTTTGGCTGTGTGTTCCCCTTGCAAACTCACTATTTTTGTTTCCTTCTGTCACATTCCATTTTACTTTTTCCTACCTCAGGTTTCAAAAGATATCTAAACACATCTCCTCAATATATTCTGCTGCCTGTCAAAACTGGGGAGTGGGGGGAGAGAAGCAGTGACTCTGGTTCACTGTGTTTGGTAAGGTTTTGTTTGTTATTGTTTTGTTTTGTTTTTAGCTAGTTCTCTAAAGTGGGACATAGGGTGTCCCCCCAAAATGTATACACACACTTTGAATAATTATAAAGGCAGCATTTACTGAAATACATTTCACTTTCAAAACTGAGCTGTCAGCTGTTAAAGTGTGTATACATGTTTCTGAGGGCACCCTGTATATGCACTGAGATTTATAGGAGGGGAAAAAAATTGACTTGGTCTTATTTATTTGGGAGAGCAGTCAATGATGTAGTAATACCAAAGTTTTAGTGGTGGGTTAGTGTCACTCTATATAAAAGGGTAATTAAAGTGTTTTCATTGACTGGTCATATGTTGTTTAAAACTATTCTCTTTTAAGTGGAAATGAGAGCACATTTGGAAATGTGGACATCTATTCATAAACCGGTCATCAACAAGGAATGAGATATGGAATATTTACATCCCCAAATTATTGCAAGTAAAAGCTATATCCATACATACCTCATAGTGCCTATTAAGCTTAAAATTATTTTGAATATAAGATAGAGCCCTATGCTGTTTCCAAAAATACAATTAAATTTGGATTATTTATACTGCTTGGGGACCAGTTTGCCCTTTAAAACACTAATGGGTAATATGAATACAGTGTGGTTCTAGGAAATATAAGTATCATTTAAATAACCTTATTATTAAACTTTAGTAATCTAGTTAAAGTTGAGCTTTAAGCACAAAAGTAATAATCCACACGAATCCTGCATTCAACCAGAGGAGGGGTCTGGGTGGATTTCATGGTGGTTGCTCTTCCCTTAGCACCATAAGGAGCTTTTTCTAGATGCTTCAGTTCCTCCTTGTGAGGACCTGTGGGATTCCTGGATGAAAAGTCTATAAAAAAAAATGAAGTCCCTCTACGAGCGTTGTCCCTAGGAGAGCTTCTTCGGGTCACACTAGCCCATACTTCCAGCAATGTCTCAGAATTGCTGCTTTAATGTTCCAACAGCTTGTAGGGCACTGAGTGGCTGCTGCCCCAGGCAGGCAGACGCTCCCATCATGTTTCTTCCTATAGGCACTTATCATTTCAAATATTTTGTTAGTAGTTTGCCCTGTGCTCTCAATTCTCTGATGGGCCTCAAAAAAGTAAATGATTTTTTAGTTTGTCCTGTTATTTCTTGTAAGGGAAGACTTAACCTTTTCTTAGCTCTTATGTGCACAAGCTGATGCTAGTACACTATTTTTTCATGATGATTATGGTTTCATTTTTTCCACATTAAAATTTTGAAGTCATTTGGACTGTATTTCTAGTAACAATATAATTTACTCTTTAAAGTAATAATTAGAAAATACTTTGTTAGTGATTTATCATAAACCATTTTCCATTAACCTATGAAACATACTTATAAACAGGATTGGCAAAAGTAGGTTTACAGTTGTGAGTACACAGAACACAGAGTTTAATCTTCTATTAGTTATTAATTGTTGTATTATTTTCCATACAAACAACTGTAAACCTACTTTTGCAACACCTTGCAAATCTTTATTTGTTCCCTTTACCTTTTACTGCCCTGCCACCCACCCTGTCCTCTGGTAACCAACCTCCTGTTGTCTGTGTCTGTGAGTTTCAGTTTTCTACTCCACATATGAGTGAAGACATATGGTTCCTGGCTTTTTCTGACTGAATTATTTTGCTTAGCTGAGCTACACATATTCTGATCCTGCTTTGAAAGCTGTGGAAGAGAGTTGCTTATGACTTGAAGGGCATGGTGAATTTTTAGAAATGTGTTACTTCTCCTTTATCTGCTCAGATATCTAGGAGAAACCTCTCTACTAAACAGTACAATATCTGATATCAAATGGCCAATGTGAAGGCACATGGTATGAAATCAACAGTCACAAACACTATGGCAGATTGTGCCTTGCATACGTTACGGGAACATGAAATCACAGAGTGGTGTCCTTAACAGTCAGGCCCTTGGATCAGATTCATGAATATGAACCCCACTGTTGTCAATGGGAAACTATGTGGTTTTGGCATTTTAAAGCTTGTTTGAATCTCAGTTTTCATACATGGCATATAAAGATAACAATACTTACATCAGAGTTCAAGATAAGTTCTTATAAAATCCTGGGTTCATTTTTGGAGTATATAAATATTTGTTTTCTTCACTCACACAATTCTAGTGTCCCACAAATTCATCCTTATGTCACAGATTTATATATTATAGCCTTTGATAGCAGAGATCTCTGTGGAAATGAGGCAATATAATATGAGAACTACTATTTATTAACTATATTATGGTAATATATGAGGGAAGGAACTGCCTTTGTTCCCTCATATATTCAATAGCAATAATCATACCAGTTTACCAGTTTGTGGATTAAAAGCATATCCGTACTTTGCACAATCCATGGCTTAATATTAAGTGCTAATGCACGTCTACTTTAATTACTTTTATTCTAAAGAATTTTGTTCTATAGTTCAGTCTCTTTTCTACCATGGGTTGCTTTATTGAACTGAATTATTCCCTTTCAGAAAAATCTTCTTAACCTATATTTCTATAGGACTAATCTGTCAATTTGAAAAAAGGGGATCTAAGGCATAAGCACCTATTTGAGATGAGTAAAGGTAGTGTGTTTGGTGTCTCTTAACTATTTCAAGAAAGAAGGTTTAGAAAGGATCTGGCTAACTTTCCATGAAATCATTTCCTTTTATGCCAACCAGTCCAGAGAAGAGCACATGACAAACAGCACATGACGAATAGCTGGTTCTTTTTCACTGTGTGGACCACATGGCTTTAATCTTGAGGAAGGTGAAGAAGGGCTAAATTTTCCTGTTTTACCAATGAGTCCAGCTGAAAAGATTTGAAGAGCATGGGTTTAAGTAGCTCTTAACCTGACTTGCCAAGAAGGGCGTGTGGACAAAGAATCAAGGAAGAATTGGCTGCCCGATGGCTGAGACCATTTAAATTTAAATCTGTGTTAAGAACTGATTTTAAATTAAAACCCTGTGCCCAGTGCTACCGGAGGTTCACCAATATTGACTGAATCCCTAAGTAGGGGCCTTCCTACTCCTGTGTGTCCAATAGCACCTTCCCTCTGAAGAGCGGGGTTGGGCAGCCTTTCCCCACAGGCCTGTTCTTTCAGTGGGGATTGGCTGGGCCTCCCTGCTGTTTGCCAGGCTGTTCTCACCAGGCTGTGATTAATATCGAGGCAAATCTCAAGGGCAGATGTGTGTGTGTGTGTGTGTGTGTGTGTGTGTATACATGCGAAATATACATGTGTATACATATATACATATCTATGTGTGCATGTATGTATATATACACATATACATATGTACACACATATATATTTCATATAAGTATGCATATGCTCTTTCAAGTTATATAAATTTTGCCAAAAAACTGATGATTCCTTCCTTATCTATAAGTCCTTGCCATTTGCTCATCCTAAGCGACACTGAACCTTTAGCAACGTTTTGAAGCCCTCCCTTTAATTTCCCTGTATGTAAACAATTAAAGGAGGAATTTCTTTGTATCTCAACATTTTTGTTCTGTGTATACAGGTATAAACTGGTATATTTTGCCAAAAGATATTGAATGTTTTCTAATTGGTACTGGGCTTGGCATTCTACCAAGGATAATCCTTCTCACCTAAAAATCGTCAAACTCAAACTTTAAACAGCATAGAACTGTGACAAGCCATGGACTCATACACAGATGTGAGACAGTGAAGCACATATAAGGGATATAAACTAAAGTTTATTTTAATTCATTATTAATTTTAAAAAATTAGTTATTAAAATTACCCTGATTAATTATATATCCTTGACTGTAAAAGAAGTTCAATCACTAAGGAAATTGAATAAACCTTCTAAGCATACGATTCTGTGATGGTTTTGATGGACTTACTAGTGGGTGGTTTGATCAGTTGCTGGTATCCAAATTTATCTATCAGTTTCCTAGCAGAGAAAGAAGACTTGTATGCTTTGCCAATGCTATTGGGGTGGGAGAACATTTAGGGACAGTGTTTAAGGAGTTGTAGGAAAACAAATACCAAATGATAGAAAGAAAAGTGAAGAAGTTGCTGAACACTGCATGTATTTCTCACTGTTGTCTACCTGTATCTCAGTGATGTCCATGCAATTTAACAAACCTATGTCAGGCAATAACCCTAACTTCATAAATCAAAATATTACCACATAAAAGACTGTCTACAAGAGAAAAAGCGTGTTTTCGTGAATTTTTATATTTTAATAAAACTGCCATGATTTAATATAAGCCAAGCTCTTTCATCTTATTATATAATGAAGACAGTGTTCTAGGTTTTTTCTTCTGATGCAAACTATGGTGCATAACCATTTTCCTTGGAAGTATCCTTCCCTAACTATGCTCTTTACGTAGGGTTGCAGAGCATACAGTAATACTACATGTGCACAGGTTTTAGAAAGTTTTAATGTTACTGCCTTTGTCCTCTTCTTTGTTGATATAATCCTCCCTTCTGATTTCTAGACACTAAATCTCACCTACAAAGTAAAATACAAAGTAAAAACTAAGACATAATTTTAACAACCAATATAGACCTTTTTCAAATACATTTTTTTTGTGGTCTATACAGTCAGCAAACATATCTTTCACTCAGCTAAAATTCTCTTAATACCATAAAAACTAAGAGAGCTATTCTTGTGGGATTTTATGTACCCTAAAAAAAGGGCATATGATAGGGAAAGATTCTTTTTGTTTCTATTCAACCCAGTGATTACAACAATAACCTGTTACACATAAACATGATTTTACAGTTAAAAAACTCCCACTTATAATCTTTTGATTCTTTTAGCCTTTTTAGAAAATAAAAGCTAATGTTATACCCTCATTTGAGACATAAAAAGACACAGGAGACAAATAGGGTAAGTGACTTATACAAAGCCACCTCATTATTAAGGGTAGACTAGAGACTAGAAAACTTGCCCTCTACCAATCCAGTGTTCTTTCAATCAAAAACACTATTTTTACTCAGCATCCTGGTTTATGAAATGAGCATTTCATCTCTATACTATGTAAGTAACTTTTATATCTGCTGTTTGAAAATCTTTAATTTTTTATAGTTACCATAATTAATTATATATCAAAGAAATTGAGTAAAAAAATATAAATACAAGGGGCCAACATTAATTTTTTAAGGTAGGACTCCTTATATACATAAAAATGACTACATTGTACAATTAATGCTGGATTGTTAACTCCATTTTATTATGGAGTATGGAGTATGAATGAAAGCTCTAAATGTTTTCAAAAATCACAAAGATGATTCTGTTAAAATGAAGGCATTATACTGAGATAATCTATGTGTGTAAATAAATTGTCAAATATATGACCTTCACTATATAAACTTTAAGAAATTAGTGTTTTTGAGGGATTCTAATTGATCAGCATGCACTAATTAAATTCACATAAAGTTTGAAAGTCTGAGAGACATATACAAAGCACACACAAAACAATTATACAACGTCCATCAGAATTTTAGATTTATCTAAAGTGTAGCTAAGAATTAGCTCTCATTCTAAATAGAACTTGGAAATACTCTACAACTGTTTATGCCAAAAACAGTTTTATGCAAGCAGACTCCTTTGGTGCAATCACACAGAAAATATAAAAATTTAACCAAAGCTTTTAATTTTGCTCTGCGGGGTTTGCCCATCCATAAGTTAAAGGTTGCATTTTCCAGAGTGTGCCCATTAAGTGTAATTTCATCGATATGCACAATATTTGCAACCAGGGCGTGCCAGGATACTGGGAACACCTTACCCGATTAGTTGATTTTGAAGAATGCTTCACCCTTAGCCCTCAAATGCCCACCCTCAGGGAAGTACACTCTGGGGAGGTTGTATCTTTAAATCATATTTACACACAACATAAATGAATGACCTGATCCCATTTGTACTGGATTCCCCTCAGAACTCTCAGGGCTTGTCAAAGCAAAACATAACATTGGCAAAGGCACCTTTGTTTTTTCCAGATTTTTTCCCCAAGCAGATTGTTGCACTCAGCCGAAGTCAAAGCAAACATGCAGCACTGAGAGATCCATGGAAAGCCTGTGCGCCCTAGAATGCCTGCTGATCTTTCCCTCTGCCCGCCTGCTGCCCCTTTTGTTGGTACAGGGGTAAGTGTGTGTCTCATGAATATAGAATACATTTATGAACAAGAGGTTTACAGTTAGTAATGATCATAAGAAGTGCTGCCCTAACTCACACCTTCAGGCCTTTTCAGGAGTGTCAGCCGTCCCTGGAGACTCCCAGCAGTCTGACGTCAAAGTCCCCTCCAGCACCTGCTTTTTCTTCCATTTTGGCTGATTTCATAAAATGTCAAATGCAACAAGCCTGTTGAGGTGAGAAATAATTTAGTCTCAACAAATTTGTGCTTCATTGGCATTTCCTCGTTATTTTTGTACCATTCAGTTTTTATTAATGAGGCTTAGAGTGGCTCCAGGCTTATACGCAACATTAGAAATGTAAACCTTGCTTTCGGGGGCAGTTCCGTGTCCTGACATTCAGACACCCAGCCCCTAAGAGAGTAGTAGCAAAATGACTCAAGAGCCAAAAAAATGCAGCCAAAACCACATTTATTCTGCCTTCTTATTAAAGACCATTCCAGGCAATACTTTTGTGACAAACCTAACTTGGCTGGATTCAAAACACTGGAACCCACTGTGAGGATCAGCAGGCCACAGGAGGCAAAGGGTCTGTTCAGCACATTGGAATCCAGCAGCCTTGGCCACTGCTCTGGAATAAAGAGGGAAGTGAATGGTCTGCTGGGTTTTCTTACTGAGTACCACTCTGCAAACACTGAATTGCCTTCCCTAAGGATATTTTTACAGAACTGGCTCCATGTTTTTATAAGAGATGTGGTGGAAAAATAGCCTTCCTGGGCAAACATTTTGTTCATGATACGTGGGAAGGGTTGACAAAAGTCACCATTCATGTTTAGGAGAATTTACTTTATATGTGTATTATCAATGTAGATCTACAAACAGTTGTCTCTACTTTGCTCTTTAGACAAAACACCTTCAATTTATTTAATTATTAAATCTAATAGTTTGTTCTAAGATGGGAATTGTCTGTAGGGTATTATTGAGTTCATATCCATCAGCGATATCTCAACTGATATTATACAGCTAAGATTGGAAGCAATGGCTAAGTTCCTATGATTTTCTTATATTTTCTTAAAGACTTAGATAACTCAAAGCAAATACAGTTAGCTTTAGGACTACTCTATTCTGAAAAAATTCTACCTCTTATGACAGCTTACAGGCATTCCTGTTGATGAAATATCTACAAATAATATAAAATGAATATTTAAAATAAATGAATATTTAAAAGCCAAAACACTAATTCTAAAGAATGTATGCGCCCCTATGTTCATTGTAGTGTTATTTACAATAGCCAAGATTTGGAAGCAGTCCAAGTGCCCATCAGTAGATGAGTGGATAAAAAAGCTGTGGGGCATTTACACAAGGAATATTACTTGGCCATAAAAAAGAAACTCTTACCCTTTGCAACAGCATGCATAGACTTGAAGAGCATTATGCTAAGTGAAATAAGATAGTCAGAGAAAGACGAATAACATATGATTTCACTCACATGTGGAATCTAATGAACAAAATGAAAGAACAAGCAAAATAGTGACAGACTCATGGCCATGGACAGCAGTGTGGTCACTGCCTGGGGCACAGGGGTGGAGGGAGATGGAGGAGGGTGTAGGGGGGAAAATGGTGATGGACTGAGACCTGACTTGGGGTGGTGAACACACAGTACAGTGTACAGATGATGTGTACTATAATTGTGCACCTGAAACCTGTATAATTTTGTTAACCATTGTCACACCAATAAATTCAATTTAAAAAGCCTCAAAATAAATAACAAAAATTTTTAGAAAGCCTTTATATTACATTTAAATTTTACTGAATGAATCAAGAATCTGGCATGATTAGTAAAAAGAGAAATATTGTGAAATCTGAGTGTTTAGTTCTCTATATAAATATAGACTACAGCAGATATTTTAAGTTGGCTAAAAATACATGTCTTTATGAAATGATTATATTTCATATAGTATATGTATGAATATATATATTTTTACATATATATTTTTTCTCCTTAAAATCTACTCAACATATCCAAGATAGTAAGATTACCAATTAACCTTGGTCTTTTTGGTCTCAGATATATTTATATAACTTGTTAAAACCAATAGGTTTTGATACTTGACCTAGACAACTGCTACTATTAAAATCTGTTTTTAAAATATCTCAATTAACAAAGGTTGTTAAAAGAAAAAAACTTTTTCTTTTCAAGATGTGTGTGCTGCATTTAAATATGTAAATGTGAGTGATTAATGTATTCCCTAAGCTATTGTAACTAGAACATTTTATGCTATAATTAAAAGAATTACTTATCTACTATAATTCAAGGAATGAAATTGTAAGGAAATGGGAATTATACAATAGAAAATCAGTCTTGTTTTGATAGAAAAAACACAAATAGAGTCTCCAGGTTATTGCTCACAGCAGAAACAGAAGAATGAGCATTCAAGGACAACTAAAAATTGATGGACTATTTCCCTGAAGTATTATTGCCTTTCAGTTTTCCAGGTTACCTGCCTTTCACTTTCTCTGCATTTTATCTTGAGTCATTTAAGTTTGTGTTTGAATAATTCTTTATACTTCTTAAAAATGTTATTTCATGTTAAGTTTCCTTTGTGCTAATATATTTCAATTCTAGCAAAGGTGAATTATTTTGAAATTAAAGTAGAAAAATATTGAGAAATTCATAGCCTGCTCTTTTCCTCAATCAACAAAATTCTTGACTTCATGGATCTCCATAGTCTAATTAAATCCATATAACCATTTAAAGTTTACTAGAATTTCTCGCTTAGGTTTTCTTAATTTTCTGACTTCACATTCGCCTTATAGCCACAAATCAAAAATTACAGACAACCACTGGATATTGAAAAAAGCAAGTAAGCAGATTCTCCCCTCTGAGCTTTTAGAAAGGAATCAGTCCTGCAAAATCCTTAACTTTAGCACAGTGACACAGGTTTTGGACTTCTGACCTCCAGAACTGTAAGACAGTAAATTTTTGTGGTTTTAAGAGATTAAATTTGTGGTAATTTTAAAAACATCCATGTACATGGAAAAATGTACATCCTGTTTTAAAATCTCTCTCACCATTAAATGCCTTAATGAAAAAGATCACATATTTATCTCTGCATCCTTATACCTAATAAAATGACTAGCATATTATAGGAAATAATATGTAAATGTTTAGATGAAGCAATGAATAATGAGTGAGTTAATAAATAAGTAAATTTATGAATAAACACTGGTAGATAAATTTTCTGGTTTTATAGGAGACTTTGACTTTGAAATTAATTTTGATAAATACCAGTGGTTCTATGTGAACCCTATATATCCGAGTTATAGTGAAAATATTTGACCCACTTGAGTTTCGTGAGATTACTAATACTTGAAATAAGATATGAACTAGGACTATAACAGTGTCTGGAATTTCCCTACTTGGCATCTGTCATAGATTGGGCCCACTGGAGGCAGAAGCAGAGTCTGAGGTACGCGATGTTTATTAGGGATCTCCACATGTGAAGAGACAGATCAGAAAGCAGTATCAGGCCAAGAAAAAGCCATGCTGAGATGAGGCCCTGACAAACCTCAGAGAAATAAATGGGCAGCTATGGAGTGAACATTGCCATGGGAGTACCCACAAGGGCAAGGATTTTGTATCCTGTTTTGTTCATTTACAAAATTGAGTTGCTAAGGGAAGCATGTGTCCTGTAGCAAGCTGGTTCTCTGTGATTGAGCGAGACCTTGAAGGAGTCTCAAGGACATCAGCTGAGTAGCGAGTCTTTCCATTAAAGGGGATCTTGGCATCACATCTTTATCTCTCCAACCATATGCATCTTTGCAAGTTTTCTTAGTCCCAGGTAGTGAAGAGCAACTAGAATTCCAAATATGCCATCATTTTCTTTCTTTAGAGTAAATACATAAATGCTTCATTTGGATTGATATATATTCATTTTAACATTTTATTTTAAAATGAAAAAATTAGATAGATAAGATATTGAGAACTGATGGATCAATTTGTGTACCTGCCAGAATTACTAGTAATGTGGTATCTGATAGACCTATCATAGTTTGTCTTTGGTAGAGTTGAAGGGATATATGGTTCATGTGAAACAGAATATGATAAAGGAAATAAAGACTTGTCTTTTCCCCATGCTTCCTACTTTGAAAATAAAATAAACTCATCCTACAAATTTCATGTGTTTTTAATAATAAACAAATAAACATAGGTACATGTAAGAATATAGTCTTAAAACTATGCTCAGTATATGCTTAGAATTTTAATGTGGTCTAGGAAAGAAAACGTAATAAAGTAAAAATTAGTAGTTGAAAAGAATAACAACAAAGCCGTGTTGATACTTTATTATGGCAAAAATAAACAAATTTACATTAAGTACATCATTGTAAATTAATGAAATAGATTGTGTTTGCCCCCCAAATTGCCAAATATTTAGAACTTTATCAAGTTACAGGAACGTAAAGATCTGATTGCAAGTCTACCAGGATGATATATGTGTGGTGTGAAGAACCGAATATAGTATCTTTAAAAAGTAAAAATGGGGGAGGAAATGGCCAAAGAGAATGTATTCTTGGAAGCATATTACTGCTGTAATTTGAGCTATCATTTTTACTATGGCTATAATTATGTATACTTAAAGCCCGTTGCTCATTTGATAGAGTTTACAAGATTTAACAATTAAAATATGTTCCAAAGCTATGCAAAACAACAAGATCTCAACGTGAGGCAGTCAGATTTAGTTCAGTATTTCACATAGTTCCTGTTACATGATAGCTATTCAATGACTATTTTATAAATTTTAAACACACCACACACATACAATCCAGTCAAGGCGCAATGTATTCAATGTAAAGAATCTTAGAAGTAGTGGCACTTGTGTTTAACAGATAAATTTATTGGCTCCTCCCTCTACGTAATATAGTTGTGTGTTTTTGTTGTTTTTTGTTTGTTTGTTTGTTTGATTGTTTTATTGTCTTGACCCAGTTTTCTGGTTTTGACTAGGGACCAGTCAGTTCCCCTTCTTGAACAGCTGATTAACTACTTCACTTACGTGCTTTCACACTCAGGGCCACTATTCATCTGTCCTAATCACTCCAGGGCCAGTTATCAGACAGTCAGAGACACCCCTGTGCCCCAAAGCCCAGGAGATTACCCAATCTACAGGGAGTCTTGGAAATCTAGCTAAATCCACCCCATGTTTGGCCATAAGCTGCTCCTTACAACTCCATGCCTTGCTGTTACCATGTCTGGGGTTACAACCCCCTGTGTGGGCCTACCCAGCAAACTACTTTTCTTTAGAGCTATAAACTTTAGCATTCTGGGAAGCATTGAAACTAGAGAAACTGCCTATAGGGCAAGCCACCCCCCCCCCCCCCATTTCTATAACCATCTAGAAGTGCAATAGTTATCAGACAGGGACAGAAACTAAAAATCTAGGTCTTCAGGCAGCTAGAAACACTGTATACTAAATTACTAACTTGAAAAGTCCATAGTTTGACCCAATTGGAAATACAAAATTTGTTAAAGGATTTATATAACAGAAAGATAAAAAGAGGCTGATTGGCTTTAGTGACTCTATAATATGGGGTCAGAATTAACTTTAACATTTGCTAAAATTGTCAAACTTTCAAAGGCTCAAATTATGGTTATACCTACAAATGTTACTAATTTAACCATAGCATATTTCATAACCTTAGAAGTATAACTAAAAATAGGTATTCCTCACCATAATTTTAGCCTTGCCTAAATTTCAGTCATTATGCTCCTTGCCCTAAAAATCCCATAAAACCTCTGACTCAATGAGTAATAAATTAAAATTAAATTAAGTCTTTGGCACTTACAAAATGGCTTGATAAAATGGGACCCTATGGACTACCAGTTAAAATAATTAATATGGCCCAATATAAGTTAAAACAGGGCACTGGAGAATTGAAACATATAAGATCTAATTAATGAGTGGATGATTGTCCCCACTATTTTTCCATTTGACAGCCTGATTTTGAGTGTTCTTGTACCTGGAAAGAATAAGTGACACCTCACAGAGAATTACTACAGCCTTCAAGCTGTGGTCCTATCCACTAAGAACCCGCACCCAATATTATTATTACGATTACTACCTCCACCCACTCAGCAACTGGTAAGTATTTCACTAGTATAGGTTTGGCTAATAGGTTATCTCCAGGGCCTATTTCAACAGCCTCTGCATTTTGCCTTCACCTCTGAAGGGACAAAATATTATTTAGCTAAACTACCCACGGAGTAGCAGAACTGCTTTGCCACCACTTGCAACCTTGGCATGTACGTTCTTAGCTCCATCGCCCTTTCCCCAGGGGCACAGGTTATGACACTGCATTGATGACAGTCTCCTCCAAGGAGTTTCACTGACACACTCACTGAGGACATATCTAATATCTCTTAGTTTTTTGATTCCAGAGGCAACATATTTCTCATTTACAAATTTTAATGAATCTCACTAATGCAAATCAGCCCAACTTAAATAGAGTCCCTTCCAAAAATATGGCTCTAGAATCTGTCCAAATTAATGCAACAGGCACTCATATCAGTGCCCTCAGAGACTTCTTCAGGGTAGAGGCTTTATCAGCCTTCTCTCATGCCCTGGTGTCTCTGGACTACCACTGATGGCCATAAATTCCTCATGGGCTTCCAATGCAAGAAATTGCCCTATTTGTCATTGTGCTATATACAGGGTAGGGCAAAAGGAGGTTTACAGTGTCACTACATGAAGCACAGAGTTTATTCTTGTATTATTATTCATTAGTTATTGTATTATTTTCCATATGAACAACTGTAAAACTACTTTTGCCCCACCCTGTACCATTAAAAAGGAAAGTACTGGCCAACTACCGGGCTTGCCTGGAAATAGATGTTCTTTCTAGTAGATCCTGCACCTGCGAGCCTCCATACTGAGATGCTTAAATGCTTTTGGTCACAGAAGCAGTATCCCACAAATTTACCACAGACACAAGGATTCCTTAATACAAGATGGAGTTAAATCTGGTCCCTCTAATATATCTCACCTCTAGAAGGAGATGGCCTCCACTGTTCTCAGTCACTTGCCAGATGCCATGATGTTAAATGAGGACATCCCTGCCCAAGACCCCTTGGCTACCTGGGGAGCCCTTTTTGATTAACTGAGTAAATAGCAATGGAGTTTGTAAAGTCCATAGATAGCTCCACCAGTATCATAATTAATAAAGCCAGTGGGATGTTGCTACTTCCTATCCCTTCCCTGAAGAATGGAGCCCAAGGATCAGTGCACTTGGTCAGACTTCAGGCAGTCTTCCTAACGGTGGATGTCAGCAAAGGACTCCATCTGCACATCTTTACACACTTTTAGGACATTGCCTAAAAGTTGCCCCTTTTAAGATTAAAAGAAAAGCTCTGAGATTCTCTTGCTACACAGGTGCCCAAAATATAAATCAAATATAATATAATTAATATGATGATATGATATGATAATATAATAATATATATAATAAAGCCAAAGGTCACCTTTGGAATGTCAGACATTACTGAGCAAGGCACGTATTTCCTCTTGTAAGAATACACATGGGCTCTTAAAAGAAAGGCAATCAATGGAACTTTTATCTCTCAGATAGGTCCCAGACAGGTAGTTTAATTGAGGAACCTAATGGGTTCATTAAATGACTCATTTAAGTTAAAAAATGACAAATAGACTACTAACTGGGTCTGTGTCCTGTCCCAGGACTTAATCTTTCTTAATTAATTCAAGGCCCCTTGGAAGACTCACATTAACATCAACTTTAAAAATCCTTCCCATTGTCCTTTCCTATGTTTAAAATTTGACAAGTCTCACCTCCACGTGTCATACCCCTGGCTCTCTGCTGAAACACATACTTTTACACTCCCACAACTTTGTGTGTTGTTTAGGACACTTAAGCTGTAACCTGTGAAAGTCTTCTTTGTTATATAACCACTCAAATTACTCCAAACAATCCAGTTTAAAACTTTCGTCAAGATTTCAAGTGGTCAATATGAGTTGTTTTGTTCCATGTGCTACATTGTATTATTATATAGTGTTTTCTTTCCTGTTGTTTCTTTTCTCTCCCCACCTAGAGAGAAAATTCCTCAGAGGTAGAAAAGGACATGAACCATATATTATTGATAACGCCACAGTAACCAAGACAGAACTGGGCATATAGCATCTACAAATAATTGCACATTGATTGATTTAAGGAAATATCGCATTAAACTTTTCATTAAACTTTATGGTCAAAATTATATTCATGGTAGTCAATAGTTAAGTCCCTTTAAAATTTTGGCAATATATTTCTGCATTCATTTTTTAAAAGTGGGCGTATAAAGAATAGAATAGCGTTACAGTATCCAAAAAATTGTTTAGGCTAGTTTCAAATATAGAATTCCATATAGAACATGAAATGCAAATCAATTAAATGGACCAGAATATCATTCTGCAGCTTCCTAAGCTACTAGAAGCTGTGTGGTTTCCTCTCTCAGCTGGAAGTGACTAACTCTAGGTGTCATAGCATCCTGCTGACAGCTTAGCTCTTATATGACAGCAGTGATTAAACATTATCCACAATTTTTTTTTCATTTCATAAAACTGAATCATAACTTTCAAGGCAAATAAAAGATTCATTTGTCACAAATATCCACAGAGCTATCCTGAAGTGATACCATGAGATTAGACCCTTTCCAACTGAACTCACAGAGAAGATATTCAAAATCTCAATATAATGTGTCAAAAATAAAAATAAACTCCTTATTCATCTTTCAAGTATAGGAAAAGTTGTCTATGGCCATACTACTGCCAGATTTTCTCTTCCGAACATGCATATAATAAAGCGCAACAGTGTTTTTTTAAAGGCTTCCCATGTCATTTCGTAAGATTCTGGTTTTATATTTTCTTCCCAAAGATATAAGGTACCAGGAATCAGGAAAACCCAAACTGTAAATTGATGGCATTAGAAGTAAAAGCTGTGAATAAATAAAAGAAATGTGCCCTTCTAGTCTTTCAGGCTGATTAATGATTAGAATTCTGCTCGGCAACTTTCTAAGAAACACGTTTAAGGAGCCAAAGCCATCATTTTCGGTTCAGCTCAATTCTACCTGTAGGAAGACTGAAAGAGAGCTGGCCCAGATCCTGCTCAGAATCGATGCGCTCATTTCACATCACAACTTTGTCATCGCACACCTATTATAACAAGCGTGCTGTGCTAGGCAGTGCTTGGTGACACAGGTAGGGAATCAAGAAAACACGGTCCATTTGCTCATTTTTAATTCAACAAAGATTTGTTTAACCAGGCATTTTATAGGTGTTTGTGATAACACTTTGAACAAAATTAACAGATTTTGTGTGTTTTATACTTCAGTGGAAGAGAGGAAGACAGAAAAAAATCCATTCCATTATAATATATAATGTTATGGAGTAATAAGTATTCTAAAGAAAATTGAAGCAAAGAGGGAAATCAGTTAATTTATTCCTTCATTCTTTTAATGAACATTTATTTAACACATACTGTAAGCAAGGTACCTTTAAGGCAAGTGAGGCCCATCAGTTAATTATAAACAAAACAAAAATACCCCTCAGCACATTATATTGAAAGGAGAAAAGCAAGAAATGTGAATAAGCAAATAATATATGATGGTAGAAGATGAAATGTGCTCTGGGAAGTTCCTCACGTGCAACATCAAAGGCATAAAGAAGTTGACCTATTAACAGGAGAAACCGCCTAACACGTTGGTACAAGTGCACCGCAGGCAGTGCGCTCATTCACTCACTTCTCATGGAAGGAGGGGTATTGATTCCCAGGTCGTGCCAGTGACTTGACTCAATACTCAGGGTTCTCAAATTTTAAAAAATAATTTTTTTAATTAAAAAAAAAGACTAATAAATCAGGACTAAGAAGGTCTGGGGAAGCAGTATGCGAATGATATGAAAATGGGTACAAAGCAAGCAGATATGTGTGACTAGTGTTAATTTCCATCAAAGAGAATCCATCTCCAGGGAGGATGCCTTCAGGAAGGTAGAGAGGAAGACTACCAGTGCCTGCACAATGCGCTCGGACCAGAGTGCTCATGGCCCAAGGGGTTATGGTTATGCGTGGGTCCATTAAAACGGATTTCTCCTCACCAAGACTGATCTAGTTGCTACCATCACTGAATGCCCTATCTGATAACAGTAGGCAGCGTTGCAGTCTTGCATGTGGCACTATCTTGGGAAGTTTAGCCAGCCATGTGGGGACAGGTCAATTACACGTGACCCCTTCTGCCATGGAGGGAAAAGTGATTATCCCTTTCGGGGGAAAACACACACCCTGGGCACTCATTTGCTTTCTTTATTCGCAGTGGATCCATCACCACCACCACCTGAAGGCTTACAATATGTTTGCCGTCGTAACAGAAGATTTAATGTTCTTCAGACCACGTTACCCACTTTATCATAAAAGAGGTGCGGTGACCAATCAATGACCACAAGATTCAAGGTTCTTACTAATTACATTCTGTTACACTGACAGAATAAATGCTCATTAAGGAGTCAGTTCAGATACAAAACCCCAGGTCTTGTTCTCTGGTATACGGCATGTGCACCGTACCAACAGCTGAGGAGTAGTAGGGTCGCCTCCTCCCTGTCTTCCCAGTCACTCCTGAAATGTGTGCTTCCCAGCACGCCCGTCAGCAGCGCCAACGTGAAGTCAAGGATTTCTTCAGGGCCAACCCCTTCACCCCCGGGCCTGGGGCAGGCTCACCAGTGATTGCTGCCAGGCCCCTCGGGGTGCCTGTTCTGGCTGCCCCGGCGCTCAGCAGCGATGGCCCGCTGCCTCCTGATGCCTGAGCAGAGCCGGGGGGGGGGGGGGGTCCGCTTTCTCCTTGATGCAGAAAGCCCCCGTTAGGTTATTGTGGTACCTTAGGGCATTTGGGCGCACAGTTTGGGAACTGTTCTCCCTTTGAACTCTCATTGCATTTGTTTGATTTTGCTTTTACAAAGAATTTATTTTAGAAAATAGTTTTTGAATAGGACTATTTTATATTTTCAACAATATAATAAAACCAAATTTTTGATCACTTGCCTACTAGCACTTCAAAATATATATATATACTTCTAGTAACTTTAGCATGAATTTCTCATTCTTTGAAGTGTTATTTTTGGACATTAAATAATATGTCACTAAAATTCTCATACATAAAAAAAAGTGTAAAAATACGCAAATAAGTGTATAATATAACCATTAAGTTATGATAAACCCTTTGAAGGAAAGGGAAGAGAAAGTTACAATTGCGGTAATTTTAAATGAGTTGGTCACTGAAGATGTATTAAAGAAATATTTTAGAAGATACATGCATGAAGTGATGCTGCAGTCACATGGATATCTTATAGAACAGCAATCTAGACAGAGGCAAAATATTAAAAAAGGGATGTGAGTTAAAACTGAGCCTAACTTAATCTTAAATTACAAAAAGGCCATTGGGATTGGAGAAGAGCTAGCAAAGGGGTGGTGACGGTTAAGTACCTGAAATTTCAGGGAGAGGCTGAGACCGATCACGGAAGGCCTGGTAGGCTCTTCAATGATTTTTGTTTTCTTTCATTGTCACTGATGGAGAGTGCTGGAATGTTTTGAGGGTTGGGGTAACATAATCTAGTTTGGATTATGTTTAGAAATATTCTTCTGCTTGCTCTGTGGAAAACAGATTGTAAGGATCAAGGCAGAATCTAATTACACAAAAAGCAGTAGACATAAAACTTTAAAATTAAGACAGGAAAGGAACTTAGGGGATTTGAACATCCACTACATACGAAGCACTGTGCTGGCATTTATAGAACTTATTTAATATGGTTAATAGATAGGTGTATATATTAATTGATTTGCTGCAGGAGCATATTGTAACTGGAAGTTTCAATTGCATATGAATTATTCAAGCATATATGAAGATAATACACAAATATATACTTGAAAATAAGTGTAATTTAAAACTTTCAGAATGACTCCTGTGAGATTAAGGTTCAGTACAAAATTTAAGGAAATTATATTGTCTCAATATGCATATGCAAATAAGAATGGATGGTTACGCTCAACAACAGCATAAGCAAAAGATTATTAAAGCTCTATTATCTGAATTAATGAATGGCTCACCTCACTTGATAAGGTCACATTGACTCCCAATGCATCTCATAATACAATTTTATCATTCAGCTCTATGAATCTGCTTAACTAATTCTGTATATTTCAATAAGAAATAAAACCACCAAGAGATCATGGTGAATTGCTAGTTCAATCAGAAAGAAATCAAGAAGTAAACAAACTCTTCCTGATTTAGTATTTTCCCAAGCTTTATAGTTTTTATATTTTTAAATGATTCACCATGTAGATATTTAATGGTAGATAAGATATTTAAATGTTTCTTTGGTAAAAATCCCCATATTTTATTTACTAGTTGAGGTTCCTCAAATTTCTTGTTTCATAGGAATAGCGATTAATAAAATTACATATAAAGTGACCACATGTGTAAGATCTATGAGGCCCTCACTTGCTGAATATATACATTTTATTTTTGCATTAGTCTCTCCCTCTGTGGGATGAATGTAAATACTTCACTAAAAGAAAAATAGTTTACTTTGAAAATAAATTTATGTGCAATTTTATCAAATTTTCCTTAGAGATAGAACCTGGAAGCAAATCATATTACAATGCCAAATGTGTTCCTCAAGAGGCCAAATAAATTAAATCTTCAGCAGGGAAGCAACATAAAGACATTGTAATGGCCATGTTCCACAATCAGATTTAAAGTACTACTTATAACTACACAAAACTGTGTGGCTCTCTCAAATCATTTATTATTCTCTGCTAATTACACTAAAACCACTACCCTTTTTAAAGTATTTTTATTTTCTTCTAAAGATAAGTAGTTAAAAAAAAAACCTATTGAAGTCATCATTACTATATCCCTAGATGCTATATGCATCAATAAATCTCTTATTCACCCCAACGAAAGGAAATTGCAGACACAAGGTTATGGCATAGGGCAAAGAGGGTGCTGCCTAATGGGCGAGAGTCTCTCTCGCGGCCAATAAATATGCTGAAAGAACTCCCACGCTTGCCATCATTCCCATTCACTTAACAACCTTTTTAAATTACACTTCCCAAACTGTGTGTCAAAATGCCCTGAGGCACCACAATGAACTGACGGGCACTTTTAGGGACGTTTTTAAATTTCAAGGGAAAAAAAGTGGCATCTATTGAGCATCATGCAAATTACAACTATTAACTTGTTTGGATCTAACTTCTTAACAATTGAGCTGATAGCTTTTTGTTTTGTTCTCTTTTTATTTGATTTTTTGTCTAGAAATGTAGTAGGGGAGAAAAGCTGTGCTACTAAAGGTGCCATGACCTGAGAGATTTTGTGAACTACTGCGTGTTTTTTGGTTTGTTTTTGTTTTTAATTATCTTTATTATTGAAAGTATTACTGATGCCCCCTTTTATTTCCTCACCGACTCCCTCCACCCGTCCCCCACCCCAGGCCTTCGTCACACTATTGTCTGTGCCCGAGGGTTGTGTATATATGCCTATGAATTCTTCCGTTAGTCTCTTCTACTCCCCCCTTCCCTCTGAGATCCCTTAGTCTGTTCTATGCTTCCATGAGTCTGGATCTGTTTTTTTGTTTTGTTTTTTAAAATATATCGTTATTGATTTCAAAGAGAGGAAAGGAGAAGGAGAGAGAGAGAGAGAGAGAGAGAGAGAGAGAGATAGAAACATCAGTGATGAGAGAGTCATTGATCGGCTGCCTCCTGCACGCCCCCGACTGGGGATCGAGCCCGCAATCCAGACATGTGCCCTGACCGGGAATCGAACCCCGATCGCCTGGATCCTAGGTCGACGCTCAACTGCTGAGCCACGCCCGGCCGGGCCTGGATCTGTTTTGTTCATCAGTTTATTTTGTTCATTAGATTCCATATATGAGTGAGATCATGTGATACTTGTCTTTCTCTGACCACTGTTTTAAACTGATTTCAGGAAAATGGGAAGTGAAACCTCCAACTTCACCAGAAACATGTCAAAGACTAATTAAAGAGTTACAGTGTTTTAAAAAAATATCCCTCCTATCAGAAATAGCCAAAATCTATTATTAAACTATTAGTATGGGAAATGCAAAGATTAAAAAACAGAGATTAAAATTCTTAGCAAGAAACAAGAAAGAGCCCAGCTGGTTTGGCTCAGTTGGCTGAGCATAGTCCATGAACCAGGAGGCCGCGGTTTGATTAGTCAGGGCACATGCCCTGGTCACAGACTCGATTTCCAGTAGGGGACATGCAGGAGAAAGCCGAACTATGTTTCTCTCTCAGCGATGATTTTTCTCTCTCTCCCTCTCCCTTCCTCTCTCTGAAATACATGAAAACATATTTAAAAAAAAAAAAAAGAATTAAAAAAGAAAATAAACAGACAAAATTCAGGTAGCTGGACATGGAGAATTAAACTCTTTCTATTCCTTAGCCTCTTAAATTTATCACTTAGCATCTGGTGCTGCCTAAGTTATCTTTCCAGATTATTGGAATACTCATGCCTCCCAAGTAAGTGAAAGAACATATAAGAAAAGATAAATTAATAAATGTTAATTGATGGTGTACACCTGCTTATAACAGCATCTGCATTGCCAAAATCTGGATGGAGCAAAGTATCCACACATGCAGGAGTGTCATTCCTATTTGAATGGGCGATGGGCAATATGATCAGTGCTCATGAAGGAATGGATGCTGAAAGAAAAGCCAATAATAATTCAGGGAGCACTCTGACAAAGGCAGAGGATGATGCTTAGCAAAAGGAAACTAGCTTGTGTTCACTGACTTAACCCCCAGCAATTCCCAGCCTGGGAAGGTCAGTGGCCGTCTCTGTGGATGCTCACTTCATTAAGTGTGGCGGGTCCCGCTGGGGTTGGTTGCCTCTTTTCACACCCTGCAAGCTCCTCTCTTTCACTATGTTCTCTTAATTTTCACTGTAATTCCAAACCCCAGAAATTCTTTCTCAATATCACAGAGGGGAGTTTTACCCCTCCTCACAATGTTGTCTACGTTTGTACTCAAATTTCTGCTTTCTTAGGCGATAAGCACAGAATGTTCTTAGTTGAGTCACTGCAGGGAAATCAACTAATAAAATACTAAACATAGTTGTTTCAATTATCCTTGTACATTGTGATCTAGGATTTCTTCAAGCATTTTATTTATAATTGCACATGTTTCAATAACAGTTCATAGCAGAACAACTTGGTAAGGTACTGTTGTTGAATAAATTGGAACCATAATGGGATTTTTCCAGATGATTTGTGTTATCGTGGATATAAATATAAGATGTTTTCTTAAAAATATAACATTTTTATTGGAATGCTAACAATCACTTTTTAGTTCATTTTACTTAATATTGACATTATTTTGTAAATAATAGCATCCTACTTACTTTGTATGTAATAATACCATCTTTCTAGTAAAAAGGTGGTTTAAACATAAGAAAAAAAAGTTAGTATTTATTGAGTAAATACCATAAGCCTCAAGTGGTAGATACTTTCACATATGATATTTTATTGTGTTTTATCCTCAAAATAAAGTAAAATGAGCCTCAGTTCATATATGAAAACCTTAAAACACAGAAAGATAAATATTATGTTCAAGGTAACATAACTAATAAGTGACAAAATTAAGTGCCTAATTCTGAAGACCATGTTTTTATCACTCTACGATACTACTTATAACATCAGGCTAGGTGTGAATGAAGAGAATTAAATGTCTAGTGTTTGATTACTGTTTTATACAACCAGCTTGAAACATTCTGTCACTGATACACAAAGTAGAACTCATTTCTATAACTCATCTGTGTAAAGCAGTAGAGGAGTAAAGGTTCAATGAACAATGCAGACCCCAACCATAAATAAGAATATGTCTATTGGTTTTATATTTGCAGGGATGTTTAAGTATTATGGTAGTTATCGTTTTAATTCATAGTAATAACATTGTTTTACTAGGCTGTTCTTGAAGTACTTCCTTCAGGTGATTGTATCTGCAATTTTGTTTTACAAAAATTACAACTTATTTTTTAACCTTACCCAAAGATGTGTTTTCATTGATTTGAGAGAGAGAGGAAGGGAGAGGGAGAGAAGGAGAGAGAGAGAGAGAGAGAGAGAGAGAGAGAGAGAGAGAGAGAGAGAGAGAGAAATGGATGGGTAACTTCCCTTACATGCCCCAACCAGGGATTGAACCTGCAGCCTGGGTATGCGCCCTGATTGGGAGTCAAACCCCTCACCCTTGGATGCACAGGACGCTCCAACCAACTGAGCCACAATGGCCAGGGCACCTTACAACTTATTTTGAATTGCCAATCAATGGTATTAATTACCAGAGATTTACATAAATCATTGACTGACTATGTGTGGTCTGAGTAAGAATTGCCCAAATATACCGTTCCATTAAAAAAAAAAGAAAAGAGGTCAGTAGCTGTCTTCAGTCCTGTTATTGAAAAATTCCTCTTGCTGAGCTCATATTTATTAAAATAAAAAACCCACAAAGGCAGGGGCTCTGTTTGCTTTTTACTGTTGTCTCCCAAACCCTAGAAGAGTGCCTGTCACGCGGTGGGTGTTCCATAGTGTTTGTTGAGTGGACAGGTTCGTCATCTCCTCTCCGGTTACTGGAATCCTCTTGCTGCAACCTAGAGACCCAGGTCTTTGCTTACTCCTATCCCTATGCACCAACACTCAGTATATACTTTTGAGAGAACATAATACTAAAATAAAGGTCCAAACACAATATATCGATGTCCTTAGAGTGTTCAAACTTGTAAAGTTCTTGACATAAGGGGCCAATCTCCTAATGACTTACATAAACTTTTTTGAATAGTAGATTAAAAGTCCTTAAGTACAAACTATATCTGTCTAATTAAACTCAGCTATGGGCAATGATGGAAAGTATATATTAAATCACATTTTGTTATTATGTATATTGTATTTTCAAGAATATGCTACTCTTTGGATTTTTTACCATTTTACAAATAAATTAACACAAATGTTTTAATATGTATTTTAAGTTGCACTGTATCTTGGGTAAACTACTGCCTAGTTTAGAAGAATTTCCCATATTTTTGAAAGACAAATTAGCCAAAATGAATTTATATATTATTTTATATCCTTTAAAAAATGTGTGATTAGTATAAATTTTAACTCTGAGTTTTTAAATGAGTCCAGAGAAGTTAGATATTGATGAAGTCATAACAGCTCTAATAGGTGTTGAAATTTCACCTGGTAACATGTCCACATGAATTCACCACATCAAAGATAATTTCAGTAGTACTGAGCTATGTGCGTCTAATAAGTGACTATTTTAAAAAATTAAAGCTGTATTATAGCTTAAAGAACACTTTGAATTAGGAGTTAAATCCAAATTAATTGTGTCCCCAGTGATTAATTAGAAGATGACTTGGAAGTGCTAATTGTATCACTAGGGAATCTTTAAAGTTGTTTCTGCACTTGCTTTGAAGTTCTGTCAAAGAAGGGATATGGAAAATGTTTGTATGTGTGATACCTAGATATTTAAGCGCTATCCCAGTTTTAAATGATACAATAAATGCAGCACTGACCCTAAACTCAAACCCATTGCTCCTACAAATCTAACTTTTTAAAGTTTGATTCCATTATTTTATTGTAAACTGGGCACATCAGTTTACATAACTATTAAGTTTTAACAGTTACTTAAGATTCTTTAATATTCAGGGAAATGTCTAAATCAGCGCTATTAAAAATAATTGCTAAAGAGGTATGCTTTGGGAACCATATTTTTTCACCGTATTATTTAGCCTTTGGGGGTTTATTTGATGATCAAAAATATGAAAACTGAAGTTTTAAGAATCTGGATGCTAAAAAATATAGGTTTAGTTGTAGGAGCCATATTAAAAAGGAAGATAAACTAAAAGCATGAAAGATTTTGTTTTTCTATTAACGAATGAAGGCTGAACTCAGGATTTCTCCTGCTTAACCTTACTGTTAACTAGGACCCTTGACGGTTTTATTGCAAGATCCTAGGAGCTGTAATTGCCAGGATGTTTTCTTTGGAAAAGGCAAAGAAAATACCAGGTGAATCTTTTCCATGGTCTTGGTTTATTTGCTCAGAGAAAAACAGTTATATAAAAATAATCACACCATTTTATTTGTTGTATATATGAACTCATGTTGTAAACCAAGTGTTTTGGTTTTCCTAATGACACACAGCAGTTTTGAAGCTGCCCCACTTAGGAGAACTGTATTAGTTTCCTATACTGTAACAATGAACTACCACAATTTAATGACTAAAACAACAAAAATTTATTATGTTTTAGTTTTGGAAGTCATAAGTCTAAAATGGGCCCCGAGGGATGTGTTCCTTATGGAAACTTCAGTGGGACATCTATTTCCTTGCCTTTTTCAGCTACCAGAGGCCACCTACATTCCATGGCTCATGCCTCTTTCTCAATCTTTAAAGCCAGAAGGGCCGCGTCTTTTCTTTTCTCATGCCTCACTTTTAAAAGGCCCCTACTAAGTACACCAGGTCTATTTGATAAAATTTATCTGAAGATCCTTAATTTAATTACATCTCCAGAGTCCTTTTGGCCATGTAAGTTACTTTATTCAAAGATTCTGGAAATTGAGACTTGGACACCTTTGGTGAGCCTCTGCAGCTGACTTCAAGAGCTCACAGTCTATTCAATAATGGTGCAAAATATAGCAAAAGCTTAAATTTAGTAGGGTAATAATATTGCAGAGCTAAATCCAGTATGCTAAAGTAGTATAAAGAGGATGGTCAGTTCTGAGGAAGAAAAGGGAATATTAGAGGAAACAGTATGAAGCAAATAATACCGAGTTAAATATTAAGTAAAAAATAAGCATTAGTCAAGCGAAGAACACTATTTCATATAAATGGGAAAGGTTGTGACAAGGATAGGATGGAGTTAAATGTTAAGCAACTGCAAGTATTTCCATATGACTAAATCATAGGGTAGAATAAAAATCCAGAGTATTTCTGGGATATATATCTAGGAGTGAAATTGCTGGATCAAATGGTAACTCTAAGTTGCACAATTTGAAGAATTGTCACAGTTTTCCAAAGCAATTGCACCATTTTCCATCTCATCAGCAGTGGAAGAGAGTTTCAGTTTTACCAGATTGTCACCAACACTTGTATTTATGTTTTTATTAAAGTAATATTAATTGGTATGAAGAAGTATTTCATTATGGCTTTTATTTTCATTTACCTATAAATAATGATATTGAACATATTTTCTCATGTATATAGGTCATTATTATAACTGCTTTGGAAAAATATCTATTCAAATCCTTTGTCTAATTTTCAGTTGGGTTATTGGTCTTTTTATTATTGAGTTGTAAAAATTCTTACATGTTCTGCCTACCCTCACACTATACACAATTTGCAAATTGTTTTTTTTTTTCCTATTCAGTTGACTGTCTTTTCACTCTCTTGATGGCAGCGGAGAAGTTTTTAATTTTGAGGTAGTCTATTTCTATCTACTTATTTTTTTTTCCTTTTTTGTCTCTAGCATGTTTGCTGTAATAATGAAAGAAACTGTTGACTAATTTAAGGTTATAGAAATTTACTTTCACATTTCCTTCTAAGAGTTTTATAGTTTTAGCCTTAAATTTAGGCCTATAATTTATTTTGAATAAGTATTTGTCAATGGTGTAAGGAAGGGTTCCAATTTCATCTTTCTCATGTGGATATCCAGTTGTCCTAAGACCATGTGTTGAAAATATATTGCTGTCACATCCAATTGTCTCAGTAAACTTGTAAAAAACCTAATTGAACGTATATATATGGTTATATTTCTGGAATTTCAATTCTACTCCATTGATCTATATGTCTATCTTATACCACTATGACAAAATCCTTATTACTGCAGCTGTGTAGTAAGTTATAACATTGGAGAGATATTTATTCTTCATTTTTAAGACTTTTGGATATCCTGGGTCTCCTTCATTTCCATATAAATTTTAAGATTTGCTTGTCAATTTCTGTAAAAAGCTGGGATTTTGATAAGAATTGGGTTGAATATATAGATCAGTGAATATGCAACTATTGCTTTCTCTAATTTATTCTGAGATTGTGAGCAAAACAATTTTATCCATATAATACAGGAGTAATGTCAATCTGAATCAGTAATTTTATAGCTTTGTTCTATTCTACTTGTGTTTCAGATATAGTAATTATATAAGTATCCCACTAAATAAATACATTTTATGTCTGTATATACTAGTCATATATTTAAAATAAAATATGAGAGTAATTCATCAGAGCTCAAATCTGAGAATCATTGAGAATTTATTTTTCTTTAAAAAAATATATTATTCAAATTTGAGAAACATTATTTGAGGAAGCATAGAGTCATTTCCAGTTAAAGGAATTGAGAAAGAAAATCAGTGGAAAAGAGAACACGTTACAGGTTCAGGAAGAAAGGGTCTGGATTTTATGTGAGGCTTTGGAGAGTCTGTAGAAGGGGAAAACTATTTTCAGGTAAATTACAGTGATAAAAAAATATGAAGCACAGAGCAAAATGGCAGACTAGAAAGCTCCACACATAAAAAATATGGAGCGTGATCTGGAAGCGTATGCTCTGTTTGGCTGGAGGTTGGAGGAGGGACCAGTAAATGGAGAAAGATATGTTTGGAAAGTTTCAATCCATGGTTTGAAAGCCTCAAATGCCAAATAGAGTAGCACACTTTTTGTCATCCGTAGAACACCAGTGAACATTTATTTGAATTGAAAGGATATGCATCAGATGGTGCATTTGGAAATTTAATCTGACCATGTTGTAAAGAATGTCTTAGTTTTTATTTTAGTAACAAGGTATGCCACTAAAATTATTCATTAGATACCCATACGTTTATAGAAGTATAATCAAAAGGAATGGCATGCTTGTTATCTACTTTAGTAAGCATTTCTATTTTTTATATTTTGACTATATCTCAAGCTATAAGCATCTATCCACCTATGTCTAAGTTTACAGGTATTTAGCCATAATTCCTAGGAATAATAATTTAAATAATAAATAAATAAATTACAAAGAGAGGGAGGGAGAGAAGAAGGAAGGAGAAAGGAAGGAAGACAGGCAAAAATTACTACAGAATTACTACCCAAAGAACAGCTGGCTGTATTCTGATACTGCAATCTAAAATATATAAGGTGTTATATAAAAAGAAAAAGAAAACAAAAGTGATGCACAGCCGGGCATGGCCCAGTGGTTGAGCATCGACCTAGGATCCAGGAGATCGGGGTCTGATTCCCGTGGACTCAATCAATGACCCTGTCATCATTGATGTTTCAATTCTCTCTCCCTCTCCCTTCCTCTCTCTGAAATCAATAAAGATATATTAAAAAAAAAAAAAGAAAGAAAACAAAAGTGAAACAAAGGTTACTGTGTTCTCTCACAATCCCAGCTCCAAGAATTGTCATGTGCTGCTTAAACTCTAGCAAAGGTATTGCTGTTTGTCTTTCACATTGCCTACAGTCTCCAGTTAGTGAATATGAATTTACAAAATGTGATGAAAAGTCTATTGCCCTATATCTCTTCCCTGTACAACACAGAGAATCATTAAATATAAACCATTTTGAGCTACAAAGTGCAATCTTTAACAATATTGAATATATAATTCTCAGGTGTTTACCAGTTCTGCAGTCATAAACCAACTCTAAAATATCACAGTCGCTTCCATAAAACATTAATGCTACATATTAAAGGGAGAAAACAATGCCAATTTTGACAGGTTATTTTATTATGTTCCTATGAGCTTTATTATTTTCATAATTACATCCAACTAGTGAAAACAATTTACAAATTAGCAATGCTTAATCATAATTTTTACAATAAAATAGCAGTTTTATGCAATCATATTTAATGAGTGGAGTTAAGGAAAAAGAAGCAGTATGCATGATAATTCATAAGAGAAATATTCACCTAGAAGAAAGAATATCAGATCTCTATGTTATAGCAATTTGGTGTCAAAACACAATAAAATATTACTCTCTTCTGTATACAGACAAATGAATGGGTTGGATCTTCTTTGCCATTAGGAAAGAAAGAGAGTAGAATTAAGATACAAAAACTTAGTTTATCAAATTTTCTATTTAAAATCACTCATTTCCAAGAGTTATTTCAGAAATAAATGACCAAAAAAAATTCAAAGGAAATATGACTTTGCCATTTCAATTAAGCAATGTTAATTATCTCACACACTATACATACATTAGCTTATTGGATAAAACAACTGGTTAACAGGCTCTAGGCACATTTTAGAGCTGATAAAAGAACCACTGTTTCTAAAACAGTTTGTAATATAATAAGCAATATAAAATAAATGTGTTCATAAATATAGGCTTAAATTCTGTCAGTCATGTAGAAGAACATGGTTTGTTTTGACTCTAGATCATTTAGTGGTTGTTTTAACTGGTAGACCTGGGTCCTTATAACCTTGCAAGAGCTCCATGAACAAATATCAAGTATATAAGGAAACAATGAAGCGAAGTAGAAATTCAGAAATATGAATTATTATAACATGAAAACAGAGAGTTTAAGGAAAGATTCAATTAAACAAGTATTGAAAGATCATCTCCTGTGCAACAGAATCTATGCTTACTTCTAAATGTATAAAAAAAAAATCACATTTTCTCTTAATTTCAAGTTCACAGCTGGTAGGAATGACTAACATGTCACTGGGATTCATTGCAATATGTTGTGATATTCTGATAAGTACCCAAAGTACAAAGGTAGTGTGAAGGAAAGAACATTGATTCAGGGGGTTAGCCCGGGACAAGCTGCCACTGCCCATTGCTCCCTTGGTTACCAGTCCCATGGGGTCCATTAGAGGGAAGATGGGGAAGGAAATGGTGAAGGCATGCTCTCCTGGGGGAGAATGTGCACTGGGTCTTCCATCCTGAGTGTACTTATCTCTCTTTTGCAGGTGGAAATCTTAGGGGAGGTCTCAAGGGAGGGTCTCACTAGAATATTCATCAGCTTTCCAGGTGTGGTGTTTCAGGGTCATGGTCTCCACTGATTGGTCGGTGCCAGGGCAAGGGGTCATTAGTCAATGTATCTGGTCCTGAAGCAGGCACAGCGTCACTTGCCTGGTTTTGCTGCTTTCCTGGGCCTGGAGCTGAAATACAGCTGAGGCCTACATGTTATTTTTAGGGAGGAAAAGGTCAGGGGACCTAAACAGCATGAGCAGCTATATGTTTGGGTAGGATAGGTTACCTTGGGGACAAGTTTCTTATTTTCCCAGTTTTGTCCCTTGTTAGGCATGTGTGGCTTTCTGTTCTGGTGAGTTTCTATACATGGCCCATAGTCCTTGCTCTGCTCATGTCTGTCCAATTACCTATATAACGCAATTATCCTGATGCTACACTGGATCTGGCTCCAACATGAAAAAAAACTCTGGACACTGGCTCTGCTTCTAGCTTTACTGAAACCCCAGCTACACTTCTATGACTGGACTAAGCGAAATGGGACTTTAGAAACACAGAATTTAATTCCATGCAAATAAGGATCACTTGTTCTCCCATTCAAGTCCCAGAAAATTATTTTTCTCAGGATGTCATAAGAACTCCACCCCTAGGAGCACCCAGTGGAGAAGAGGACCCCCACCTTCATCCAATATCACTATGATGGTATAGGAAAGAAAATATTTTTAAAAAAAGATATTGCAGAATGACGTCTTCACAATTAAAAGGTTTATTGTAAAAGCAATCCAATGTATATATTATTTAATGCCCAGGTATGTAAAGATGACAGATGGATGATAGATGATGATAGATAGATGATAAACAGATAGATGATAGATATAGATAGATAGATGATAGATAGATATAGATAGATGATAGATAGATAGATAGATAGATGATAAATGATAGATAGATGATAGATAGATGATAGATGATAGATGATAGATAGATGATAGATAGATAGATGATAGATAGATAGATGATAGATAGATAGATAGATAGATAGATAGATAGATAGATAGATAGATAGATAGATGATAGATATAGATATAGATGATGATAGATAGATAGATGATGATAGATAGATAGATAGATAGATAGATAGATAGATAGATAGATAGATATAGATAGATGATAGATAGGTGATTAGATAGATAGATAGATAGATAGATAGATAGATAGATAGATAGATAGATGATAGATGATAGATAGATAGATAGATAGATAGATAGATAGATAGATAGATAGATAGATAGATGATAGATAGATAGATATAGATAGATGATGATAGATAGATGATGATAGATGATAGATAGATAGATAGATAGATAGATAGATAGATAGATAGATAGATGATAGATAGATAGATGATAGATAGATGATAGATGATGATAGATAGATGATAGATAGATAGATAGATAGATAGATAGATATAGATAGATAGATAGATAGATAGATGATAGATAGATAGATATAGATAGATATAGATAGATGATAGATGATAGATGATAGATATACATAGGTAGATGATAGAGAGATGATAGATAGATAGATAGATATAGATAGATAGATGATCGATAGATGATAGATGATAGATAGATAGATAAAAAGTAAACCTATATTTCATGATGATTCTTTCCAAGTGTAGGTTGATTTCAACTCTCTAAAGATTAAGTCCTAGTAATGCTAACAACCCAGAGTGAACTTAGAAACAGAAAATATTAGTGATGGTCTAATTAGTATCAGTTTGTCCTTACTGATTTAAATAAAGTGTAAATCTTAAGAATTTCTGAATTTAGAGTAAAGTATAAAAATGTGTATGGTTTAAGGACTGACAGGAAAAAAAATGGTAGGAAATATAAGTATCTGAAAGGGTGCAAGGGTACTTTTCTGTCATGTCATTTCACTATTATTAAAAACTTTTTTTTTGGTATGATATAATTTAAAACCTAAGTACACAGTTTTTGCTTGATCGGCATCATAGGTCTGATACCACAGGAAACAAACTCTAAGGGAGATTTTCATGTAAGAAGTTAATTGGTGAGTACTATAGGGAAGCATATTTTGCCACCCCAAAATTTACCTTTTGGAATATTGATATTAAGCTGGTTTTTAAGAAACAAATGACTGAGCAAGAACCTTTGACCCTCCCCCAAATGCCTAAAAGGAGTTTAGATAGAAGACCTGCTCCAGAAAGGGAGATATCATCACAGATGACTATAGTTTAATATATACCAGTATGTGATAGAGAAGAACCTAGCAAGGCCCCTTTGTTCAAAGTCCTCTCTGAGTCCCATTCTTAAAGATGGCCCGGCAAACATTTATTTACCCAACATTAGCTTTTTCATCTCCATGTGAATTGCCTTCCTGCCCTTTGGAATGTGCATTGGTATAATAAACTTGGGATGGTTCTCCTATTATTCTGTCTCTGTTAATTTAATTTTTAGCTCACCTAGAAGAACTTAGAAGGTGTGAGGAAAATTATTTTTTATATCCCCACACTAGCCTAAAATCAAAACCTGTACAGAAATGAAGACAATAGGATTGGGCAGAGGAAGGAGTTAATATGTAAACATTTGATTCAGTCACAACAAAGAATTCCACAGTAGATGATCCCTCAGTGAGTTCTGGAGCCAGAATGGTCCCTCTGAGTTGTCCCTTAAGGAAAAAGGGGGCAGGGAGATACTATATGCCCCAGCACTGAACAGACATTGGAGAGGATGCTCTTGGAGAGGCAACCTGACATCCAGTGAGATGGTTCTCTTAGTCTGAGGAATTTAGCTAGGAGCCATTAACAGGCAAACTTCCAGAAATTGAGAGAATATGCCTTGGACCTGAAAGGGACCTTCCAGCATCCACTACGATCAATAGAGCCTGATTTTCAGATTCAAAAATATATACTTAAATAAATAAAGCAGATCAACGCATGACATTTTAAATATATCCTTAAGGTTACCATGATATATCTCAGGAGTTGCTTTGCTAATGACCTGAATTTTAAAGTTCTTTTTAGAGTATTGTATTATATGGTTTCAGGTATTATCAGTTTGTTACTATTTTCCAATTATATTTATAAGGCCCAACCTCTTTCTTTTTCTTTTTAAAGTGCCATAAATACCATTAAATTGATGAAATAGCTAAGCTCAAAAATGAGGGTGAGTCTTTTGTCCTTTGTAATAACCTCCCTTATGCCAGATTCCTGATTTGTTGTCCTTTATTGACAAAAGAAAACACATTTTGTGAGCATGTCAGCCAAAGATAGCATTTATAGCTTCTAAATAATTAGGTATTGATTAATTTCACCAGGGATATATGGGCCATTTTTTCAAGCTTGCCCATTGTTGAAGATCATATAATTTCAACTAGAGAAATCACAAAACAGAGCCTCACTTCTTAATAGCTAGCTCCTATTGCCTATCTTCCATAACTACATGTGTGAGCTGCAGCTGCCCAAGGAGTACGCAGATGATAGCTTCAGTTTTGTTAAACTTCCTAGATCTTCATTCTTATACAGTTAGAGTTAGATGAAAGGGGTTGCCAGGTTCTTCCTCCAACTTTAACTTTATAGTTACAAATAAATATGTGCACTGAGAAATGTCTAACACACAAGTTAGATGTGATAGGTTATACACAACTAGGAAGTAACAGGAGACCTCACATTCTAGCACTCTCAAATGAGAGAGGTAAACAGTTCTTAGACAAGCATTTATAAAGGTGAGTGCCGTGGTCTGGATTTGATGGTCACAACCATCCTTGAGTGATATCCTTTTGATCACCATTGTGGGTATTAGAGAGAAAATTATGTTTGACTTTTAAGGTATATTTGTGAGCCATTTCATATTTTGCATAACTTGAGCATTTCCAAGGTCAAAACTTGGAGTGTTATTCATATTTCCCCTGCCTTTGAAACTTCACCTCATATTTCATAGCTATGAATTAAACAAGGAACCATTTCAATTTCTTTTGAAAAATTTATTATGAGTGTAGAAATGCCTCTTCCTGATATTCTGTTGCATTCTTTGAGGGTGATAGAAATCTAATAAGGTACAAATGTGGAAAATAAGTAAAAGTAATAAGTCCCAGATATATTATAAGGTGTTTGTTCACACATCCTGAAGATGACATTAAACAGAACCACAAGATCCCTGACACTAGATCGTATTCTTTCCAAGTGTCAAAGTGCAGGGAATTCAGTCAAACAACATGAAATGATCATTTCCTGGCCTAGTTATAATGTTTAACCCTAGATGAGTTATAAATAAAAGGGCTCTAGGTGCATTTGTAGCAATTGTCAGCAACTAATTTCTATAACTAAATTTATTAAAACATATAGAATAAATTTGGTTTGAAAATGAATTTATTAAGTTTACTTATCTAGTTTTATTGCTCTCTTGAGATTAATTTCAGTGCAGAGATAATTAGGCCAAAATCCCCACTAATTTTTAAACGTCCTTTGTCCCTGAGATTAACTGCTTTAATTGAAATTTCACAAATAATTACTAATATGTAAATAGTCTCTATTGTGATGTCTAACATACACTATAGCTATAGTTTTAAAAGATTTCTTTTTCTCATAAATCACTAGTATTCAACCTTTTGTGCTACCATAGAGTCACTTAAAACAGAATCACTACAAGGAGAGGCTGAAAACAAAGAATAAAAACATGGCAAAGCTGAAGAGCCAAACCCAGAAAATGGGCATGAACACAGATGGGCGAGCAGCAAACCACCATCACAACTGTACATCGCCGCAACCACTAGACACTTCTGGATCCACCGGACACACGATCACACTGCATGGTCCCCACCCCACCATGCCCTTACTCTCCTTCTGCCTGCATCGTTGTATGAACCTAGGCAAGAGCAAAAGTCTCAGGTATGAATATCTGATTGCCTGAGCATAGCCAGTGATTTTGTTTCAACGTTCAGCTTGTGGTTTAAAGGGAGATCTTTTCTCTTTTATTTTCATATAAATAACACCTCTTTTCTCAGTCTGATTTCAGAACCAACATAAAGATAGACAAAATATTCAAGCAGATGGAGATTAAATATTGGCAATCATGGTTTAATTGTGTGGTAACAGTGTGGTTTTAAAGGTTCCCTCTAGAATCAGACACATTTGCCCATCTATGTAAGATCAGAGCCGCCTGCTACAACGTGGTGGAGAGTAGAAAAATGCGAATGCTCTTTGCAAACAGAAAAGTCTCAAAGGGAGACTGAGGAAAAGGCTGTCATGCAATATGCTTAGGAAAGTACCTGTGATGTATTTTAGACTTCCTAAATCCTTTCTCAGTTATGTTTTGCATGTCATTTAAACATCTAATATTCTTTCCTTAATAGAATCTACCTACTTGTTAGTCATTTTGCTCCTATCATCTTTTGAGCTTTTGCACTTGCATCATATTTTGCATTATACACACGTGGTCTTTCTGAACTCAGGACTTACAAGACACCTTCCAATCATTTAGCTGGATTTTTCACTTTTCTTATCATAAGTGCAGCTTCAGTATTTATTTAGCAAGCATTATACAGTGCTTACTATGTGTCAGACATAAGGCATAAATACCCTTCAAGGTTAACTCATTTCTCCCTCAAAACAACCATGAGATAAACTCTATTATTATTTTCCTCTTTGGTTGAGAAATCTGAGGCACAGAGAATTAAGTGATGTGGCATAAGGTCAGAATCCCAAAGGGTGATCTAAACCTGGAGTCCCAATTCCTAAACTCTCTGCTATGCTGCCTAAAACTTGATGAATTTTAAAGAGAAGGTACTTGTATTATCTGTTTTACCACTTCCCATTCATATACAGACTGATGCTCTGTTTCAGAATGAACTTTAACTTTCTTAATTAAAGTACACCTAAAGTCTCAAAGCATATATTTTCTTTTCCTTGGTGTAGAGAGTTAATTACAAATTTGGATTTGGATTTGTTTGGCAGCCAGACTAACAGGGACTCTGCTCTGGCATTACCCATTCTTATTCCTCCTGCCCCTTGGCCATGGCTAATCGACCCAACAGAGAAAACTGACCAAATCTGGATCAATGGGATTATCTACTTTGGGAATTTTAAAATTGAAAAGGAGATGCACAGAGAAAGATGCATTAGTTAGAGGTAAATTATTTCACAAGAGAACCACAGGCAGAATGTTTATTAGCTCCCCTGAGTTTCCCTGAATACTGTCTTTCCTTAATCCTATTTCATTCCCATGTTTAAGGAATTAGAGCTATTACAATGAGTTTAAAATGCTCTAAATCTCAATTACTACCAAATTAGAAAATGAAATGCATTACCTTCTTGGAGAAACTACAGAGATTAATGCTAGTATCAAACACTTAACATATGCAAGTATAATATCTTTCATTACGTTCAATTTTGCATCTTAACAAATAACAAAAACTTCTAGATATTAGAAGTGCTTACTTAAATTTAATCAAGTGGAGAATCTGATAGGGACATTCTGTTCCAGCTGTATTCTCCTTGCTGGACAAAATATACAAGTCCTATTATCTGTAATGCATTTTATCTTCAGAAGGCATTTTTCTACCATCTGATACATACGGACTACCAGAATAAAAACACCAATACCTTTGCCATCCTGTTTTGGGGATACCCCATTTCTGTCCTCATGCCACATAGGCCCAATTTGCTTCACTGTTACAAAGAATATCAGAGTTGTCTACTAAGTTGATGACCTTTAGCTCAGATCATCTGGAAAGAAGACAGTAGTAACTATCTTTATATGTCTTAATAAGAGAGATATATGACAGAGGATGGAAGAAAATAAGCTTCACTGAGGTATATAATATTCCAGGAGCCTGAATATGACCTCATAACAACAGCTACTTTGCTGCACCCTGCATATCCTGCCATTAAGAAGAAAACTAACAGGTGGGCCACTTAGTATTGGGTAGGCAAAGTTTCTGTACTTGAATATTTTGATCTGTCCTATTTACAAGGTAACCCCAAAACTGCAATATTTAATGTGACATAGAATAAAAGAAGAGTCTCCAACTGGTTCAGGTCATGGCACAAGTACCTTTGACGGTGGTCATTACGACCTGGAGAAGCCAATGAAATTTGAAGTTTCTGCAGCAGATATGACTACAAGAAGGTAAATTTTGACAGGATGAGAGTCCTCTTCATGTTTGATGTAGAGCTAGCAGACATCTCAGCCCAGCAATTAACTACTCTTCGTTTGAGAAACTGGCATCAGTTTGCTACTAGGCTCTAGTGAAGACAAAATGCCAAATGGTGAGACACTAAGTGACCACGCAACCTGTTTTACCTCCTTAACTAGTCTGTCCAATTCATTTAGTCACATCATTGTATTTTCCAAACATCCCAACCTCTAGTGTTAGTATAGTTTGCTCTCTGCCTGATCAGGTCTTTAAGACACAGATGTGTTTCATGAACAATTTTCTCACCCTAGTAATGTGCTTCTTCTTGCCAATTTGCAGATCTTGCTTCAACCATAACCATGGCCTCAAAGAGAGTTCCCTGTGTTCACCTGACAGACAATAAGCAATTCAGGTCTGATTTTAGTGCAGTGTGGGACAGTCTTAGCTTAAGTGTCTTAGTATTATAATCCCTCTCAGGTTGGATCCTGAAGGAGATTAAAAGATGGAAATCACCCAAGCAGGCAAAACTCAGAGAGGGTACTTTATATACCTAGCGTGGAGAGATGCTTGACATCAAGGTCTACACTGATTTTCTGAAAGAGGCTGAGTCTGAGACAGGGACTTGGGACAAATAAGAACAAGGCATAATTAAACTTCTTGGAATAGGCAAAGAATCTTAGGAGGTTTTTATTAAACAGATAGTCAAAGAGACCTGCTCTATAGGAGTCACCCTCCTTTTCCAGCCAGTTCAGTGTTTGATCAAAGAGCTCTGAAGAATGTAACCATGAAGGCAAAATAAAGGCTAAGAGAATATCGGTGCAGACACAGAATACTTACCACCAGCACTAACGGACAGTTGGTTTCAGTAAAAGATTTCTGTTATGGAGAAGGTAGTGATTTGTCCACATGAGTTTTCATTTCTTTCCACTATGCCTCTGCCTTCAATCTTCCACTCACTGAATGCCTTTTACCTGTGGCTTCCCATAGTACATCTCCTCTGACAGAAAAAATCGTTTAACTTTTAAGAAGACAAGGGGCTGATGTTCATGAAATTTTCTAGTTTTGACATACATCACATCATTCAGAAATATGACACTCTTAGAGAATAATAGAATTTTTACCTGAAAATCTAGGTAATAAAAGCTTTGAGCTGTTGGGGATTTCCACATCACTGATAAATATTCCTAAGCAGCAAACAATGTATGGCATTACTTTTCTTATTGCAATATCTCTGTGAGTCTAGGAATTAAGGGGTGGAATTGGAGGTGTCATTTTTCAATATATAACTAATGACTAACTACCAACAAGTCTGATTCCTATCCCCACAAATTTCTTTAAGAACATTATTAACTAACAGAGGGCTCTTGTCACCAAGAGAAACAATAACATCAGGGAACTGGAAATTTAGAATATCAGCTGGAAATGTTAAGCTTCCCTGGCATCTGAAATTGGAAGAGCTGGACTATTTCAAGGGACTCCTACAAAGCTTTCTTGTATGAAAATCCTCTCCTCTTATCCAAAGCACAAGCTTGGTTGGGGAATAAACATCTGATGTTACCTTAGAATGGTCATTAAAATCATGTTTTCAAAAAGTTTAGATATTTCATCCATTCAAAAAATATGTTTTGAATGCTTACTGTATACTCAACACTATTCTAGCATAATGCGTATATCAGTGAAAATAATAAACAAACATGCTTGTCTCACAAAGTTTACATTCTAGCAGTTCATAAGAAAATACAAATGGGGTCACATTCTGTTAAAAACAAAACAAAACAAAAAACAGGAAGACACAAAAAACTGTATATAGAATATTATCTTATTTGAAAAAAATGAATATTTTCTCTTTAAATAAATATTAGAGGAAAATACATTAATATATCAAAAGCATTTAATATCTAGGTGATGGATTATGGGTACATTTATTTTCTAATTTATACTTCACTATATTTTCCAAATTTGCTTTAAAAGGGCATTTTTAATTTGTAATTGGGAAAAAAATCTTTTCTTTCCAATTCAAAACACAAATAATAAAACCTGTATCAAAAAAGTTAGGAAGATAGTAAAACTGACTCAATGAAGAAAAATCTCAATAATAATTCTAACAGCAGTCTAAACCCTAACACTAAACTCCATTATTTTAATTTTACATATTGAGGGAAGGCTTCAGGTGGATGCTACTCAAATTTGCTAATAAAAGGTAACTTTGTGACTTTTCTATAAATACCTGATAAGATGGCACAGAGATGCACCTTCAAGGAAGGACCTGTTGCCCAAGCTGTCAACACTTGTGAGGCTTGTCTCTGCTGCTGAGGTGTCAGAGGAGGTCCTGCTCTTCTCCATGGAGGAATAAAGGTCTGTGCTTTTTGGCCCAGCACAGAACAATTCTCACAGGCCTGATATGTTCCCGAATTCAATGTTCTGTTGGCTAAGACACTGTCAAATCTGTCACAGTCAGACTTCTCTCTCTGCCTAATATTGTTGTTTTCTAATTGTGCTCCTAATGAAGATGGCTATCCCCAAGTCTGAAAACTGCCCTGAGAGGAATTAAGGTGTGTGTGTTGGGGGGAAGCAGAGATACTTGTGGTACAGGCAAACTTGCTGTTTCCCAGACTCAATGCTATGCTCAGAGGTATTTAAGCAGAGTAAGTCAGGCATGAAGCTCCTGGCAGGACCACACCTCCCAATGTTAAGCTACCCTGGGTAGAGCTGAAGTGGGAGCTACACAGATCCCCATGATCTTGACGAAATACTCACTCATACACACACAGCGAAAGGGACTGTTCCTCACAAGGTGGTTATATGTAGAACTCCTTCCCTATCTCCTCCTGAAATACCACCATTTCCTTATTGCTGTATCTAACTTTAAGATTCTATAGAGTCCTTAAACTATCTGAAAATATACTAATTGTGCTTCTGAATCTGTTTATTGGCTATCCTTCCTCACTAGATTATAGGCCCCATGAAGCAGTCTGTCTGTCTAACAAGTGCTGATTCCTTAACACCTAAATGATACCTGATACACAGTGGATTATCAATATATATTTGTTTAATGAATAAATATGATAACTCATTTCATTTCAATTTAATAATTTACATAGTTGCTTCAAGTAACTCCACCTCCTGTGGTAAGTTCCCCAGAGCTTCCATTCCCCCTCCTCTCCATTCTTTATATGTGTTCTAGCCTCTCTCTTCTGTCTCTGTCCCCCTCTCCTTCCCACAATTCCCTGAATCAGAAACAGTAGGCTAGGCACTTCATACTTTTTTTATATGATCTTTTTATTTCTGATTCTAGAGTTATGACTAAATAATGTTAGTGTGCAGGGGCATAGGGAGAGGAAAACCAACTTATGGGTAAGAAAATGAAAACTGGAGGTTTGGAAGGAGAGAAAGGGACTGTTTACAATATTCTTTTATTCTATGAATTTTAGAAGCTATATACAGTGGTCGAGTCTGCTCTCATTCTTAGATAATTATAAGATAGTAAGAATAAATAAAGAGGTTTCATAAGCTCCAGTATACTCAGGTAATGTACCACTGACTCGTTTACAGTATGTTGTGAACTCCACTGCCTTCCTCAGTCAGATTAGAAGTGGTGCCACCGTGGATAGCATTAGGACAAGTTTTACTGCTATTTTATCAGTCGTCCAATCATGAAATATCTACCCACTATCTTTAAAGTATTTACAAATGTCAATCTTTGTCTAGAGGATAGCCTGTTATGAAGTATTCACTGTAACTGTCACATTGAACTGCCAAAGACAGTGAAATGAAAGTCAGCCTTAATTATTGTCTTGTCTCATTTCTCATTTGCTGTGCCTCTTTCTAGGAAGGTAATTTACACAGGGTATCCATCCTCAAAAAATATATGAAAATAAGATGATTATTAAAAATTCAGAGAAATACCTGAAATTCAAAAATACCTAACCTATGTTTTAAATCAATAATATAGGTCAGGGTAAGAAAAGTGGGAGTATGGATAAGTCCATAGTTTGGTCAGAGTGGTCACTAGTAACCTTCATTTGATATAAAAAATTAGATAACACTATCAATATTCAAATATAAATAATTTGAAAAGAAATTAAAGCATAAAGAAAATTTAAATTTCTGAGGAAAAGAAATTAAAAGTAATTTATTTAAGTAGAATGGATCTAAAGTTGGTCAAAATTTACTTCTGAGTGCCTACAAATATTAAACCTTCTTCATCAAAACAGTATGAAAAACAGCAACATCATTACACTATATAAACTTGTTTCCATATCATCAAAATCACAGGCACATGGAAGAGAGGTAAAAAACACCCAGTCACCCAGAAAATTTGACCATTATGTCCCCAGTAATATCTGTTAGTTACATGGCCTAAACTCTGAGGGGAACTCAAGATTAATTTCTTTTGTTCAAATTCATATTTTATAGGACTCGAAAGCTGCAGGAATGCTGATATGGGTCAATTCTAAGCACATAAGTGGGTTTTCATGCTAGGGAAGGTAGCTTTTAGTGGCAAACTTAAGGTGAATATAAATAGAAGAGCTCAATTATTGTAGCTCACTTGGAAGATTGTCCTTCATAGTAAACATTGTTATTTTTGTCCTTTCGTGCAGATCTACCTATAATATAGGCCCAGAGCCTCTTCCTCTCCTCACAGCCTTGTGATTACAGCATTAGAGAAAGATCTAAATGAAATAAAAATATACAGTGTTAACTGTTTCTTAGTGAAACTGTGTCCCATGCCTGGGTAGGGTAGGAAAATATTGTGGCACTTTTACTTAATAATAGTAGAGTAGTAAGATTCTGAGAACTAAAATAAACATACTGATATCACTGTATTTAACCTAGTTATTAATTAACTGGATAGGAACAAAGGGAAGGCCAAATATTACAGGCATGCCCAGTAAAGTCTGGGTGATGTAAGAAAGATACTTGCCTGTCAGTCATACCTGGGAACAGGGCATTGGCCAGAGTAGGCATGTAGGTGCGGCCACTGCAAGTGGGAAGATATGAGATACCAAAGCGCCCGAGCAAAGGAGTCCTTTCTCTTGCTCTCTTACTGCCTTTGCTGTTCGTATCCGACTCCTGGCTTGTGGGGCTCTCAAGCTCTGCACTTGCCCACATGGCCCACAGCCATATGGACCCCACACGTAATGGACCAATGGACTGGAACTAGCCTGATGCTACATCAGACCCAATCCACCATGAAATGGAAACTCTGGACTCTGGCTTTGCTTTTAGCTCTGCTGAAGCCCCAGCTGTACCTCTTCCAGGACTGGTTTAAGGGAAGAGGGACTTTTAAAACCCAGGGATGTAATTCCATTCAAATAAAGCTTTCTACCACATCTCATCCTGCCTCCAGAAATGCTTATCCCAGCTGCACTCCAAGAACCCCACTCGCAAAGGAGAAGGGCAATCCACACAATTCTCAGAAAACAGTATGAACCGATGGTAAAGCGTCTAAAATAGTTGCATGACCTTACTTTTTCCGTACGCAAAAAGGGCCACAAAATTCCTTTTGATATCAAAGACTGGATTGATTCAGCCCTCTTTACAGGAAGAAGAAAACAGTGATTCAGAATTAGAGGCTTTCTAGTACTAAAGAAGTTATCCTCTGGCATCCAATGGCAATAAAAGTCAACATATCAAAATCTGATGATTCATAATTTTTGCCATAAGAACCATCCCTAGTTTGTGGAAATTCTTTTTCAACAAATAATAAGTGAGATGCTATAATGTCAAAGAAATGGTAATAGAACATGTGAAAAGTTCAGGTGACTCAGCAAAATGAAAATACAGTAACATTTAATTCGAATCTCTGCATAGAATTTTATACTTTGCATATCTAATTTTAGTTATAATCTGATTAAGGGGATAAATAGGACTCATTGTATTAGATGATACAACATTAAGTTTCTAAAGATAAGCAAACTTTAGGCTATCTGTAACCTCCATCAGAATTCTGACTATAAATTTGTCTTAACTTGTGGAAACATAGCGCCTAATTTATTAGGCACACTCTCCTATGCTTGAGGGGAGTAATATTTTTAAATGAAATAAGTAAGGATTTAGAACTCAAGAAAATCTAGGCTTCAATTTCAGGCCCAGTGCTTATGTTATGTGTTATTTCTGACTGTATCTTTTTTCCAGCAAAATAGGATCAATATTATCTTTATTTTTTTATTTTATTTTATTTTTTTGAGAGGAGAGATCCAAGATGGATGCAGACTGAGTGGAAGCTACACCAACACGCTCCCGGGACGAATCTGGATGTACAACTAAAACATAGAAAAACCATCCTGAAAACCAACTGAAGATGAGCTGCAGAGCACCCTCATAACCAAAGAGGAAAAGTGGAGACTGCAAAGAAATTGGTCAGAAGTGTGGACGCATTAGAGGGCTGGCTGGGCTCCCACAGGCAGCAGCTGAGGGTCCAGAGGGAGATCTCAGCTGTGGAGGTTCCCACTGAGGACTCTGCACCAGGCAAGAGCACCAGAACTGAGAAAGGTGCCCACATAACATCTGGCTGTGAAAAGCAGCCGGGTTTCTGCCTACCAGGGAGAGGCAGCTGGAAATGCAGGCACCCCCTTAAAGAGCCATCACACAGCATTTCATGTGTAGCCACTCACCTTGGGCTCCAGCAGAGGGGGAGTGGAGTGGACTGGAGCTGTGTGGGGAGAGTCTGGGGAGAGTCATTCCCCCAGATTATGGAGGACATCTTTCTTGGGAGGTGAACTTTCGGCTTTTGCCTGAGGGGGAAGCAATTGCCCCACCGTACTGGAGAGCCTCTTGCCCTGCCCAGAGGAGTTTCTACAGCCTGAGGCTTGTTAAGAGACTGATAACAAGGAGCCATCCCACCCTTCGGAGCTTCTACAGCCTGAGGCTCATTAAAAGAATCAGATTAACAAGTCTGCAGACTGAGGCAGACCTCAGGGTGCTTTGAGTCTTTGTCTGATCTGTTTTGGGACCTGGGCCTTAGAAAAGCAGACTTTGGTGTGCATCTCAGTCCTGTCCAAATGCACCCAGCCCCAGCAGTGGAGACCTCAAGCCTGGGGTTGTTGATAGCCCCAAACAAGGTACGCAGGGCCAGTCACAAACTGCATCTGATGCTGGCCTGTACCAGAGACCCTTCAAAAAGAGTGATAATCCTAGCAGATCTACCTAACAATTAGCCAAAATAGGGAGACCAAAAAACAAACCCCAAATGAAAGAACAAGAGAAGTCTCCAGAAAAAGAGGCAAATGAAACAGAGATAAGCAATCTCTCAGATACAGAGTTCAGAATACTGATTGTAAGGATGCTCAACAGCATGAAAAAAGATTTGGAAACTATGAAAAATGACCAGTCAGAAATGATGAATGACATAGCAGAAATAAAGAATACATTAGAAGGAATAAACAGCAGATTAGAAGCTGAGGATCGAATCAGTGAATTAGAAGACAGGGTAGAAAAAATCACTCAATCAGAGACCCAAAAACAAAAAACAGTTAAAAAACAGGACAGTCTAAGGGAGCTGTGGGACAGCCTGAAATGTAACAATATTCTTATTATAGGAGTGCGAGAGTAGGTTGAAAATAAGAGGGGTTAGAGAACCTGTTTGATGAAATAATGGCAGAAAACTTCCCTAACCTGGTCAAGGAAAAAGGCACACAGGTTCTGGAGGCACAGAGTCCCAAGTAAGAAGAATCCAATGAGGTTCGTGCCCAGACACATCATAATTAAAATGTCAAAAATCCAAGACAAAGAGAGAATATTAAAAGTAGCTAGAGAAAAGCAATCTGTTACCTACAAAGGAGCTCCCAAAAGGCTGTCATCTGACTTCTCATCAGAAACTCTACAGGCCAGAAGGGAATGGCATGAAGTATTCAAGGTAATGCAAAAGAAGGATCTGAAACCAAGTCTATTCTATCCAGCAAGATTATCAATCAAGCTGGATGGTGAAATAAAGAGCTTCTGAGACAAAAAAAGATTAAAAGACTTTATCACTACAAAACCAGCATTACAGGAAATGTTAAAGGGACTGCTATAATTAGAAGTAAAAATAAAGAGAATGAGAAACAGCTATAAAGAAACAAAATGTCAGTGGATAAGTATCTTTCAATAATAACCTTAAATGTAAACGGTTAAATGCCCCAATAAAAAGATATAGGGTGGCTGAATGGATAAGAAAACATGACCCAACTATATGCTGTCTACAAGAGACCCACCTCAGAACAAAAGACTCATACAGGATGAGAGTGAAGAGATGGAAAAAAATTTTCCATGGAAATGGAAATGAAAAAAAAGCTGGGGTAGCAATACTCATATCAGACAAAATAGACTTCAAAATGAAGACCATAATGAGAGACAAGAAAGGGCATTACATAACACTAAAGGGATCAATCCAACAAGAGGATATAACCCTGATAAACATATATGCACCCAATATAGGGGCACTTAAATGTATAAAAAAACTTCTAGAGGATATTAAGGAAGAGATAGACAGCAATACAGCCATATTTGGGGATTTTAACACCCCACTGACTTTACTGGATAGGTCTTCCAGACAAAAAATCAATAAGGAAACAGTGACCCTAAATGACACACTAAATCAGATGGATTTAATCAACATTTACAGAATATTCTACCCCAAAGCTGCAGAATATACATTCTTCTCAGGTGCACACGGGACATTCTCAAAGACAGACCACATGTTAGGACACAAGCAAGTCTGTATAAGTTCAAGAATATCAAAATCATATCAAGCATCTTCTCGGATCACGAAGGCATGAAACTAAAAATCAACTACAATAAAAACACTAAAGCCCAGCCGGGCATGGCTCAGCGGTTGAGCATCAACTTAGGATTTAGGCGATTGGGGTTCAATTCCTGGTCAGGGCACATGCCTGGGTTGCAGGCTTGATCCTCAGCAAGGGGGGCATGCAGGCAGCAGCCGATCAATGACTCATCATTAATGTTTCTATCTCTCTCTCCCTCTCCCTTCCTCTCTCTGAAATCAATAAAGATTTTTTTTTAAAAAAAAGAATATCTCAAAAAACAAAAAAACAAAAAACACTGAAAGACATTTAAACACACGGAGACTGAAAAGCACATTTTTTAACAATGAATGGGCTACCAAAGAGATTAAGAAAGAAATAAAACACTTCCTGGAAACAAATGAAAATGAACACACAACTCCAAACCTATGGGACACAATGAAAGCAGTCCTGAGAGGGAAGTTTATAGCACTACAAGCCTATCTCAAAAAACAAGAAAAACTTCTAACAGACTCTCTAACTGTGCAACTTAAAAACTTAGAGAACAACAATAAGAGCCCAGAGTAAGTAGAAGGAAAAAAATAATAAAGATTAGAGCAGAAATAAATGGCATAGAGATTAAAAAAACAATACAAAAGATCAATGAAACCAAGAGCTACTTCTTTGAAAAGATAAACAATATTGAGGAACCTTTAGCCAGACTCATCAAGAAACAAAGAAAGAGGACCCAAATAAGCAAAATCAGAGATGAAAGAGGTAAAATAATAACTGACCCAACATAAATACAAAGGATTGTAAGAGAATACTATGAACAACTATATGCCACCAAGCTGGGCAACCTGGATGAAATGGATAAATTCCTAAAAAAATACAACCTTTCAAAACCCAATCAGGAAGAGTCAGGAAGTCTAAATAAGGTAATAACTTCTGATGAAGTTGAAGCAGTAATCAAAGGGCTCTAGCACACCAAAGCCCTGGCCCAGATAACTTCACAGGGGAGTTTTACCAAACCTTCAAAGAATTAACACCTATACTCCTCAAACTATTTCAAAAAATCCAAGAGGAAGGAACACTTCCAAACTCTTTTTACAAGGCCAGCATTAGCCTATTTTCAAAACCAGATAAAGACACTACAGAGAGAGAGAATTACAGGTCAATATCCCTGATGAGAATAGGTGCTAAAATCCTCATCAGAATATTAGCAAATCGGATCCAGCAATATATTAAAAAGATCATACACCATGACCAAGTGGGATTTATTCCAGGGATGCAAGGCTGGTACAATAAACGTGATACATCACATAAACAAATTGAAAGATAAAAATCACATAATCATATTAATAGATGCAGAAAAAGCATTTGATAAAATTCAACACCCATTTTTGATAAAAACTCTGAGCAAAGTGGGAATAAAGGTATCATACCTCAACATAATAAAGGCCATATATGACAAACTTACAGCCAACATCATACTCAATGGGCAAAAACTAAAACCATTTCCCCTAAGAACAAGAAAAAGACAGGTGTGTCTACTTTCACTACTCTTATTCAACATAGTACTGGAAGTCCTAGCCACAGTGATCAGACAAGAAGAAAACATAAAAGGTATCCAAATTGGAAAGGAGAAAACAAAACTGTCATTATTTGCAGATGACATGATATTGTACATACAGAATCCTAAAGACTCCACCAAAAAACTACTAGATTTAATAAATGAATTCAGCAAGATAGAAGGATACAAAATTAACACCCAGAAATCGATGGCATTTTAATACACCAATAATGAACTCTCAGAAACAGAAACTAAAAAAACAGTGCCATTTACCATTGCAACTAAAAAAATAAGATACCTAGGAATAAACCTAACCAAAGATGTAGAGGACCTTTACTCAGAAAACGTCTGGAAAAAGAAATAGAGGAAGATATAAACAAATGGGAAAATATACCATGTTCATGGATTGGAAGAATTAATATCATTAAAATGTCCATATTACCCAAAGCAATCTATAAATTTAATGCAACCCCTATTAAAATACCAACAGCATATTTCACAGATCTAGAAAAAAACACTTCAAAAATTTGTAGGGAACCAAAAAACACCCTGAATAGCCAAGGCAATCCTGAGAAAGAAGAACAAAGTTGGAGGGATCACAATACCAGATATCAAGTTATACTACAAAGCCAGTGTAATCAAAACAGCCTGGTACTGGCACAAGAACAGACATATCGATCAGTGGAACAGAACAGAGAACTCAGAAATTGAACCATGTCATTATGGTCAATTAATATTTGATAAAGGAGGCAAGAACATACAATGGAGTAAAGACAGTCTTTTCAATAAATGGTGTTGGAAAAATTGGACAGGTACATGCAAAAAAATGAAACTGGACCACCAACTTACACCATACACAAAAGTAAATCCAAAATGGATAAAAGACTTAAATGTAAGGCATGGAACCATAAAAATCCTAGAGGAAAACATAGGCAGTAAAATCTCAGACATCTCTCATAGCAATATGTTTGCTGATAAATCTCTTACAGCAAGAGAAATGAAGGAGAAAATAAACAAATGGGACTGCATCAGAATAAAAAGCTTCTGCACTGCAATAGAAACCATGAAAACGAAAAGGGAGCCTACTGTATGGGAGAACATATTTGCCAACGACACATCAGATAAACGGTAAATATCCAAAATATATAAGGAACTTATACAACTTAACAAAAAGGAGACAAACAATCCAATTAAAAAATGGGCAAAGGACCTAAATAGACACTTCTCCAAAGAGGGTATATGAAAAAATGCTCAACGTTGCTAACCATCAGAGAGATGCAAATTAAAACCACAATGAGGTATCACTTCACACCTGGCAGAATGGCTCCATCAACAAGTCAATGAACTACAAGTGCTGGCGTAGGTGTGGAGAAAAGGGCACCCTAGTACACTGCTGGTGAGAATGCAGACTGGGCAGCCACTATGGAAAGCAGTATGGAGTTTCCTCAAAAGATTAAAAATTGACCTGCCATTTGACCCAGTGATCCCATTTCTAGGAATATATCCTAAGGAACCCCAAACACCAATCACAAAGAACTTATGCACCCCTATGTTCATAGCAGCGCAATTTACAATAGCTAAGATCTGGAAACAGCCCAAGTGCCCATCAGTAGATGAGTGGATAAAAAGCTGTGGGACATTTACACCATGGAATACTATGTGGCTGTAAAGAGGAAGGACCTTTAAGCCTTTGGTACAGCATGGAGGGAACTAGAGAGTACTATGCTAAGTGAAATAAGCCAGTCAGAGAAAGACAAGTACCAAATGATCTCACTTATATGTGGAATATAATAAACAAAATAAACTGATGAACAAAATGGATGCAGAGACATAGAAGCTTGGAACAAACTGAGGGATCTCAGAGGGAAGGCGGGGAGGGGGGTATAGGTGGGGAGAGAGTAAACAGGGAACTTGTATATTTATGGTCATGGCCCATGGATGCGGACATTGGTGTGGGGAGGGCTTAGGGGTGGGATGGATGTGAGGTGGAGGGGATCAGTGGGGTTAAAAGGGAGACACCTGTATTGGTCTCAACAATAAAGATATAATCTTTAAAAAAATCAATATTATCTTTAAATCACTCAATAAATAGTAACCATAATTTTTATTATTCTTGCTCTACATTTGTTAGCTCATTTTTTTGTTTTTAATAACTGTATTTTGCTTTGATGTACAGTGTTCATCTACAAGCCTGTGCTTAAATTCCCCGGTAACTGGGCCTTATCCTTATATACTGAGTGTCCCCAAAAAATGTATACAGACATTTCACATAATTATGAAGATGGTGTTTATTAAAATACATTTCACTTTCAAAATTGAGCTATCAGACGTTACAGTGTGTTTACATTTTGAGGGACATCCTGTATTAACTTAGTAGGGTTTATGTCATATATTCTTCTATCTACTTCCCTCAGGCCTTTCAACAATCACCAGGTATCACTGAGTCTTCCCACAAGTGTAACCACATGGCTTTTAATCTCCCAATTGTCTTGCCTCCTGCACCTCTTACCAAATATTTCAATTTCATCTTCAGTCCTTTTGGATTTCTAACAATTGTCTAATAAATGAACTTCAATAATTACAGTCTTATCTATTGAATCAATACTTCTTGAACCTTAGGTTCTATTTGGAACTTTACATGATAGTTCTTACTTTTTTCCATTCTCCCCCCCCCCCATGGATTTGTATTTATACTGTGAATCTCTCTTTCTAGCCTCAGAATAACCATGCATCCTTCTTACATCTTTAGTTAAAAATTTCAGTTCATGCATGAACTGCCTGAAAAATTTACAGAATTTATTCTAGTACTTCATATTCCACCTTCCCCAAATATTGGCCAATACGCAGTTCTAATGAAAATAAAGGACAATGAATGGGGAGTAACAAATGACTAGAAGAAAGAACTAAAACTCCAGCAAAAAAAAAAAAAAAGAAGCTGGAAAAAATATGTTTTCAAAGTCAAGTCCCTTAAATACTGAGAAATGTACTGTGTAGGTGGTAAGGAGTTTAACTTGCATGTTGTCTCAAGTAAGGGTCAATGTTATGCTAGAAGGAAGAGCTTGAGCTTCATTTTGAACAGATCAGCTTGAACATGTGCAACTTAAGACCTTCGAGTCATATGATCTGTAGCTGTCTCACTGGACTGAAGATAGTGACCTGGAGCTTATAGTTGAAATTTAACAGCACACAACTAATAGGTAAAATAGGTTAAGACTAAGTCATAAAATAAATGAATTTACAGAGCCTAGGACTTAATGTATATTTACGCGCTGACACAAAGATAAATATTATGCAGAAGTGAAGTCGTAGAAAAATACATTTATTGACCAGAAGCCATTGTAGGATAACAGTCCCTTTACTTAGACTTCATAGTACACATATGCAAATTTTTGGTAATAAATGTTTGTGATTAAACATATAAGACATTATAGATGTAAGAATGCAAAGAAACAAATTTACTATTTTTGTGTTACTCTTCATAGAAAACGTGTTTGTACTCTAACAGGGAATAGGCAATTTTGCTGTTTGGTTGTATAAATGAAATATAGCTTTAATCTGATTCCTTAATATTGATTTGGAAAGAATGTATTTCTCCCTGCACTTTATTTTTTTTAAAATAGGATTTGGGATATAAAAACCAATAATATTGTTTCTTGTTATAACAATTGTATAAGAAAATTAATTCAAGATTAATGGTGGTATTCAAAGGAGGATGAGGTTGTATAAAAATAATTGTTTATTGATTTATTTTGATTTAACTACACAAAATACCACCTTAAATCTTTAGTTCAAATGAATGCATTAGTTTTGTTTTTCCCCAGAGTATGTGGAATTTTTAATATATTTTAAGGATTAAAAAAAACTAAGTGATAGAAAATGAAAGGTATTTTCATCCATTTTTAAATGTTTTATATTTAATTGATTTTTAATTGATTTTCAATTCCATTTGTTAGGTTATTATATTTTCTAATGCCATAAAAAGACAACTTTTAGTTGTTTCCCAAATTCTTGCTACACCTATAGCTCTGTTTATATGAAGTAGTTGTATCCTCTAGTTTGAGAGTTGACACTTACATATGTTTTTCCTTAATTGTTTTGAATTTTTACTTTCTGGTGAAGTATCCTCTGTCAACTGTAATTCTTCTGTAGTTAAATATCACATATCACATTTTCTGCCTACCCATTTTCCACCCAACCTCAAAATTAGGACATAAAATATTTTTATTTTTCTTGCAGAAGTTGCATAAATAGCACCAATAACTTGGGAGCTCATAAAAAAGCTTTATTGCTTAAAAAACCTTACCCTGAAAAGCTCAATGTATCACACACACATCAGTTCTTAGTTTTAAAAGGCTATTAATGACCCAGTATTTTTTCTCACTAGCCTTGCCTCTTTCTGAGAAATAATTTTTATCAATAAGCTTATCTCTAATGTCATATCTGGGATTCTCAATGTTATTCCAAAGAAAACAGCAAACCCACAAATAACTCATATTTGAATAATGACTAACATGTGTGAGAGCTTTTTATGTGCCAGGCATGGTTCTATGGATTTTACTTGTATATTTAATCTAGTCCTTGCATATAAAATATTATTATTTTCTCATTTTTAAAAATGAAGATACTGGAGTACTGACAAGTTAAATAACCTGCCCCAAGTCACACACTGAGTAAGAAGTAAAGCAAGAACGCCAGTTAGGGAATCTGACTGCTTAATCAGTGCTCTTTCCCATTCTGTTAACCCCTGATCATAACTAGCACTCTGCTCGATCATCAGGAGACTGTGTAGAGCAAGAAGCTATATGTCTGGCTAAGCTCCCACACCATTGCATTATGTGCCTTTAGACAGCACACACTAACCACAACTGTGGTCAAGAGCCTCTCTGTCGACTGTTTATATATAGTATCCAACTGGAGGTAACACTATATGCACTGTCAGTTATATCTTCAGGCCACTTTTCCTATCTACAATCTATTGATTAAATTATGCCCCTATTTGATAACTAAGGACTGGGAAATGATCTAGCTCATTACTAATTCGTTACTGTTCAAAAATAGGCAAGATAGATAGGCAAGAATTTTGATGCTTAGGTTTAAATATCAGGATGTGTAGTATTTTTGCTTCATTCTACTTATTAAGAGATATATGGATAATAATTAGGCACATGGTTGTTTTGTTTGTGTCTGATATTTAAATGATGGGCTTACCACCCTCATCACCACCTCTCTCCCTAACATCAATTAAAACGTATCCATAATGGAAAATTTACCATGATTCCTGCTTCTATTAGAAATAAAATAAAGGCCTAAAGTACTAAGTGTAATAAACGTAGTATAAAACCCTGTTGTAACCTCAGAACATTCAAGCTTTTGTTGGCAGTGAAGAAGTGGATGAATTATAGAAAATAACAGTAAAACAGACTCCATAAGACCAAAGATAATTGTGGGTTGAATGTGGAAAATAATTATTATTTAAGGGATTTCTTGAAGTTATATAATATAGCTTTTCAAATTAATGTGTTAGCATAAGCTTATACATTTCAAAATATTTTGTTTTCACATTTTTAAAAACCTATGTTAATGCTATTGGAACCATAGAAAGTTTCTATTATATTTATAACCATGGTATATTGCTCATCCTTAACAAGATAACAGACAAATGACAGTTAATTTTAAAATATGATTCTAGCTTTTTTTATAGCAAACATCTGTAGTGTGAAATATCTACATATTTCCTATTATAATATTCTATTTTATAAAGTATATTTACAAATCCAAAACTACCGAATTACTTTAAGTTTTATCAATGGCAGATAAAATCATCATCTTCATCTTTCAGAAATTCATACTTAGGTAGGTTTAAGACAGGTGGGCAACAGAAAAGTAGCACATATATTTGACTATTCGTTTAAGACTAAGTTCGTTGGAAACATTCTAAGGTTGAGTGAGCTTCAATGACATGAATGTATGGATTATCAAATATCATAGTAGAAGTAACAGACCATGAACAGTATTTGATTCTTTTCAAGCTAAATAGTGCAGATAATCATAATTATTTCTGGGCCCAGGGTCAAAAAAGAGCTGTTCATCACTTTTCTAGGTTATTGAGGAATCTTTTAAAATAATAAGTAATACATCATTCTTGTCAGCAAGTTATAAAGAAATTAAATGAAGCAAATTCTGGGAGTGATTTTTGACAGCAATTACCTAGAGCATCTTGGCTTTCATTCCTGTCATTTTTGTCTCTCAATGTTGACCTCATATTTCAGAACTCCAGGTCACTAATTTGACTTCTTTTATAGTGTACTATAATAATATATTCCACTGGATTTTTCTCCATTCTATTTTCTAAGTCATTACCGTTTTATGCAAAGTGTTAATGGAGGGCATTAGAACTATTATAGAAGATAAAATATATATTTTTTCTGTCAAGGAAATCAAAACCTTTTCCTACAATATACTTATAAAAAGCAAAAACTAGCCAACAAAGAAAAAAACTTTCTTCAAGAAATTAACAAGTAGAGTCTAATATTAAAAATATAAAGAAAAAACATAAAGACTTTCAAGAAACCCAACCAGAGGGTGCTCTGAAAGCACATTTATTTATTTTGTGAAATAATATATTTAGTTTTATAAAAATCCATGATATGAAATAAAAGTTGAGAAATTAAAATCTACATGTTAAATACAAAACCCTTTTATCAACTAAAATTTAAAAGAGGTAAGTATACTTATAAAGAGAAAGTACTGACAGGGCACAGCCACTACCAATGGTGATATTGGCATGCCTTTATTGGACAATTTAATCAAGAGTTGTAAACACATTCGTAACTCTTTTAGATAAAAATTTCACACTGAAGAATCTTGACCAACAGAATAATTTAAAGTATGGAAATAACAAAACAATGAAAACATCTAAATGTCCAATATCACATTAGAGGAATGTTTAAGTTAAATTATGGTCAGTGAATGCTATTGAACATTATAAAGGACATGGCTTAAAAGAGAATAAAGGGTCAAAAAATATCTTGACTATAATATTAATTGAAAAATAGGCATAATAAAAAGGATATGTACGCCCAGCCGGGCGTGGCTCAGCGGTTGAGCATTGACCTAGGATCCAGGCGATCAGTGTTCGATTCCCGGTCAGGGCACATGCCCGGGATGTGGGCTGCAGCCGATCAATGACTCTCTCATCATTGATGTTTCTATCTCTCTCTCTCTTCCTCTCCTTTCCTCTCTCTGAAATCAATAAAGATATATTTAAAAAAAAAGTATATGTACAACAATAGGAACTATATAAAATTAACAGAAAAACAAAAAAATGTTAAAATATTAACAATGGTTGCCTTTGAATTGTGAGGTTAAGCATAGTGGGGGCTTTTTCTTTTATATTTCGTTATTTCCAAATATTTCACACTGATCATATATTGCTTTTATATTAAAAAGTAAACAACTACACCAAAGTACAAGTAAATAACAAGAGAAAAAATAGATAAGCTGGATATCATAAAAATAAACAACTTTAATGTTTGTAAAAGACATCTTCATGGCCCAGCTGGGTGTGGCTCAGTGGTTGAGCAAGTGGTTGAGCATACACCTAGGATCCAGGAGATCGGGGTTCGATTCCCAGTCAGGGCACATGCCTGGGTTGCGGGCTGCAGCCAATCAATGACTCTCTCATCATTGATGTTTCTATCTCTCTCTCTTCCTCTCTTTTCCTCTCTCTGAAATCAATAAAGATATATTTAAAAAAAAAAAAAAAAGACATCTTCATGAAAGTAAAACAAGAACACAGAATTGGAGATTAGTTTTGCAAATCATATGTAGTAAACTCTCAATTCTTGGACCGTGATTTAACAGACTTTGGATTTAACTGACAAAATTTCTGGTCCTTATGTCATATGTGAAAATTAATACCCTGTTAATTTTTAAATGCCTTTAACCAAGATTTATCACAATTAAATTAGGGGGTTATTTTTAACAAATTTTAGTGAATAGGCCATATATTGGAAAAACACTGTACTAATTTCAACAACATAAATAAATATTACATATCTACAACTATAGTCAACATATTTAAATCTAAGACTCACCACTCATAAACAATGTTCAGCGAATAATTAGCTCGTGATCACAATGCATCGCGCCTAGTAACTGGTTCTGCTGTAGCATGACGCAGCTTTCTGTGGCAGTTTTAACATTTGCTGGCCGATGTCCCCACGTGTGCTAAGCCATGTCCCAGCCATCTGCATTTGTTTACTCAAGGTGACTGGTGAATGCACTCATTTACTAGACCTATTCAGTATAAATTTAAAACTACTGTAATACATATAGAAAACTTTTCTGTGAAATTAAACTTTTCATACATACTTAATGTTAGCTGGATAAACATGTCTACATGAGTAAAATTGGCAAATTAACTAATTTGCCAATTTTCTTACATAGGTATTCAGAAAACCTACTTTATTATACAATAGACTTTCAGCTTTAATGGACACCCCTTCACCTGAATTAGTTCATTATACTGAGGTTTTAGTGTATCTGATAAGGGACTTCCATGTTTAATATATGAAGAAATAAACTCAAAATAGTCAAATAACTCAATTACCTGAATAGACATTTCTCCAAAGACAACATATGATTAAGCACCCAAAAAGGCACTCAACATCATTAGCCATCAAGGAAATGCAATAAAAACCAAAACAAAATACCACTTCACACTCACTAGGACAGCTACAATCAAAAAGGGTGATATTGAATGTTGTTAAGGATGTCAAAATTTGGAACCCTCATACCTGTTGGTGGTGCTGTAAAATGGTAGAGCTGCTGTGGAAAACCATCTTGTAGTTCCCTAAGCAGTTAAACATAGTTATCATCAATTCCACACAAGGAACAATCCATATGTGGTGAGTATAAATTCAGTTACAGAATTATTTCCTAGCTATTAACCAGATACTCCAATGCTTAGTCGAAAGTAAAACATGATTTTCCACACTAAAAGGCTAGAAGTGATATATGACAGAATTTAAACCAGGAGATATAAATGCAGTACCTATTTGTATTTAAATAAAACCATACAACAAATATTGGAAAAATCAAACATTGAGGAAGGGAATGAAATGTGCATCCACAAAACAACTTGTACACTCATTTTATAGAAACATGATTCATAATTGCCAAAAAGTGGAAACATCCCCCAATCCTGACAAATGGGTAAATAAAACGTGGAATAGCCCTATAAGGCAATATTATAATAAAATAGAGTACTGACACATGCTACAATAAGAATGAACTGTGAAAACATTATGCTAAGTGAAAGGAGCTAGTCATAGATGAATGCATATTGAATGATTCCATTCAAAATTTCTCTTTATACTTATAAAAAATACTTATACAATAATTTTTACAAAGATTGATATATGTTTAAAGTGCCATGCTTTTTGAGCACTGTTTTCCCTTTATCTCTGAGAAGTGGGCATAGCACAGTTATAACTTCACTTTGCACAGCATTTCTGTGTTGGAGAAAGTATCATTGGAAAAAAAAGCATGAAGGCGACACCTACATGGCCAGATCTCCGTAGCCTTTTAGGAAGTCACCTTTGCTCTTAAACACATTTGAAGAATGAGATAATTACACCAACCAGAAGGCCCAAAATGTCAATTAATCTAAATAGTGATAAGGCAGGTTCCTTCAGTTGCAATAACAATGAAATGAGCATGTATTTTAAGGGACTAATAACATTTTGAAAACGTTATGCCAGTAGGGTTGACATAGACCAAAGATAGAATTTCAAAATTTAACTCTTTTAACTGAATCTGTATTTATTAAACACCTATTGTTAAAATAAAATAATAGTTGCTATCCATAATCTCTAAGTAATAAGTAGCCCTCTCCACATTGAGATAAATAAAAAAGAAAGTAAGACAGAAGTGTCATGCAACAAGTATGTAGTTTTTAAATTGTCAGACCATCTGGATTTTTGCAACAACAAATCCTTTTATTGTTCATTCTCTTATGTTTGGCTCTAATTTTCTTTGAAATATGAATCAAAACCCATTGGCCACACATAGTCTCTCTTTATTCTCAGTACACTTTGATTTTCTTATCTTAAAAGATCTTAAATGAATGAAACTGGATGCTTTTTCACAAACATTAACTAAGTTATTTATTGTGAATCAGAAATGTCATTCAGTTTCTTCCACTGTACATACCTGCATATGTAAACTTATTTAATGTTTGCACTTAGAGTTAATTAATCTTGCCAAAGTTAGTAGAGAAACACCTTTTCAACATTGCCTTCCCTCTAGTAACTCATAATAGGCATTTATCTGTCACCAACATTGTGACATTAACTTTGTCTGGTTCACTACGTTGATCCAATCAGAGGATCAGAATAGATTTGCTTCAAACAGATTTTACTGCTTCCTAAATGAGGTCTCAACCTCTTTTCACTTAATGTTGTCTTAAAGATAATAAACATAGGCCATATCAAATAATTTTACTTTTGTCTGTTTTCATTCACTCCATTTATATAAATTGAGTTTCTCTCAACTTGAATATATTTTGTTAGGTTCACGGTACTGTATTGCTTTTTATTCTCAAAAAATACATAAACTATCTAAAAAGATGTCCACTATTATTCTTACGAGTTAATATTAGGGTGGGGAGTAAGCCATCACAATAAAACATGAAAAAAAAGTTAGCTCTCAAAAAAGGTGTTACTTAGTCATTGAAACTGAAAAAGAGAGAGAAAAAAGGCAAATAAAAAATTTTCATGTAAGCACTGCCAGGGGATAGAGAATCTTACCCTGTGCTGCAGAATGATCAAGAAACCCGTGAGAGAAAAGCACTTGGTGTCAATGTATAAAAAATATATTTTGGAAGTAAAATTGTATTATATATAAATTAAGTAAATTGAGAAGTTTTCCTAGAACAGTAAAGAGTTAAGCATTGAAGGGATATACAGCAGGTGGTTACATCACAGCCATAATGGGGGTAGAGACATTCCAACTAAGAATATGAGCAAAAGCAAAGATTCAGAAATAAAATGGGCACAATGCTGAGGGCAAACAGGCAACTGGATTTCGGTACTAAATGGTGTAGAGCATTGCTACTAAATAGTTGGATGAAGATGCATATATTAGGTAAAAACAATTTAAGGAGCAGAGTAGATTAAGCTTCATATTGAAATAACACTATTTGTCTTTAAGCATGAAAATGATGTTTAATCAATATTGATCTAGCCCTAGCTGGTTTGCTCAGTGGTTAGAGCATTGACCCATGGACTGAAGGGTCCTGGGTTCCATTCCAGCCAAAGGCACGTACCTGGGTGGCAGGTTCAATCCCTGGCCCTGGTAGGCACCCAAAAGGGAGGCAACCAATCCAATGTGTCTCTCTCACATCAATGCTTCTATCTCTTTCTCTCTCCCCCTTCCACTCTCTTTGAAAAACAATGGAAAAAATATCCTTGGGTGAGAATTAATATATATATATATATATAATCAGCAGTGTAAAAAACAGGTAAGGAAGAAATTCATATTGAGGTATTGAAAAGCAAGGTAAGGAAATGCCTGGATAAAATGGTATCTATAGTTTTGCAGGAAGCCTTAGAGTTCATAATCTCAACACTCATTTTGCTCCATACTTGAAATTCAGTTTTAAAAAATTGAACAATTCTTTTTGGCATACCTTCTGCATCTCCTTTTATCGAGCTCTAATCCTCACTTACTGGCCTTATTGTTAATTATTTTGGGTTTATCCCCATCTGATAATTTAGATTTGATACCCTACTTAAAACATGAATGGGCTCTTCTTGATATTTCTAGTTCCCTTTCCTAATAAAGTTTGTTTGTTTGTTTGTTTGTTTCATTTACCCACTCTGACTAGAATAGGGATTCTGCTAACCCAATGCCACCCTTTCAGGAATAATTCATCTGATTTGAGCCTATCCTGGAAGTAGGAAAACGTCCAAATTGAGGGACTTGAAAAAAAAAGACTGAATTTCCTGGTGCTAAGTTAATACAGAAATCATCATTAAACAAAGAATCTATCTATTGAGTACTCAAATATAAATTAAGAAATACTCACTACAATTCTTATTGTTTCTGAGTAGGTGTAGAATAAAAGTCAATCTTAAAAAATAATTTTGTCATAAAAACAACATTTAATTTATTCAGGAAAAATATCTGAAAATAAGAATATATAATTATAATGCAGAAGATAACACCTTAAAAGAAGCTGACTTTAGTGAAAAACAAAAGCAAAGGTTTAGAGCTTTCTAAAAAGCTGATAAGCTCTAAATTATAAATCTGAAATACAGATGCAAGATTCCAGATGGTTCTGTAAATTACTACATAGAATGTGAATGGTGCCTGGAGTCTAGGTTTCTGAGCTTTTAGGATAAATGAAGTTCTACAAGCATTCTTCATCACCTAAGTGTTTAGTTTTTTAAAAAGTAGCTATTATTTCTTAGAAGCAATGCTTTAAAAATAAAGCCATATGTTTCCATTAAATAGGTCTATGTTCCCATGACATACAATATATCAAAGTCATAGGCTTAGCTCACTTTATTGTGTAGATTTGTAGAATTGTATGTTCTTCTCATTAGAATATAATGATAGGAATAATAGCATGCATTTTTATAGTATTTGCCATGTTACAAGCACTCTTATAAATGCTTTATATACATTAACTATTTTAACCCTCACAACAAAATTAAGGAAGTAGGTTCCACTGTTACCCTTCTTCAGAAAAAGAAACTGGAAACAAAGAGATCAATCAACTCTAAAATCACACAATGATTAACTGTTGAAATAGAAACAGAAACCCAAAGTCTAACTTTAAAGTTTTTGTTCTTGCCCAACTTACTAGTATGTGAGTACAGAGGAAATGTCACCACCTAGCACCAAGCTTAGACCAAATTAGGCACTCAAAAAATATGTATTTAATAAATGTAATAAACCAAAGCTATATATTCTTTAACCCTTTTGAATCTTTATTATCAATATTATCACTAATGATATTCATAGATTTAAAAAATTAAATATAATAAATTTATATTAAATGAAAAGTTAAATATATTTCCTAAATCTCTGTATGACAGTTTTCAGAAATAATAACTATGAACAATTTATTTTGAAGTTCCCTTTTGGGGTTGACTTTAGAAGTTTAAATAATATACTCAAGCTTTCCCTTTGCTTTATCACCTTTAAAATACTTGTGTACATATATGCATATGTGTGTGTGTGAGTGTGTATGGTGTGTGTGCTTAAACAAATGGGTTTGTGTCAATGTCCTGAATGTCAATAAATGTCTTTATTTAGCTTGAAACTTGATAAGAAAGATATTAATACCATGTTCATGAGCACTTGCCATAGTGAACTTTGAGGGTATTGCTCACTAGCAATTCCAGCATTCACTGTTGCTCCTGATAGGTAGCTTCAAATGTGATTCTTACTCCTTTTTATGTCAATGATTTATCTGGAATATTTTAAAAACATACTCTATCATAATAAAATATGTAAAGAATTTCATTAGTGTCTATATTATTTCCCTTTCTGTTGTTTCCTCATTATCAGTATTAGGATGTTGGAACAGAATCTATGCTACATATATCTTTAGTCTTTACTCAGAATTCCTTTGACTTTATCTTCTAGGTTTTGTTTGACAATATTTAATTATAATATACAATTATATTTAATGGATGATTTTTAATTTCCAAAGATACTTTCTCTTTAATTGTTCCTTTTGCTTTGTAGTACTTTCTATCTTTGGCTTAAAATAATCTCAATTATGACAGTAGAGTTTTAAGTTTTCTATATTGAGTTATTCATAATTCTCTGTAAAGACTTCTGTTGGTTCACTGTGTCCTCTTTTGTACTAAAAATTCTTGTTTTCTACTTACATATTGGTTTTTAATGATGGACTGAGTTTATTACTATAGGGAGTAAATTTGTCTTTTTCTCTATAGTTCAGCAGGCCCATTTTCTGAACAGTTTCTCTTAAATAGAAGTTAAGGTCAAGGGAGTGTAAGCAGGAAACTCGTAGTTAGTCTGAGTACCACTGTAAATTCCAAGGTAAGAAATCTTTAATTTAGGAACGGATCTGTTTAATATATTTCCATATTAAATAAAGCTGCCCTTTTTCCCCCCTTTATGCCCCTCCCTTTCTACTGTGAAGCTACGGAATTACCTCAAAGTGTGCTCAAATCACATATTAAATCTCACCATAAAAGAAAACACCTGGGTAGATTATGAACTTATTTTAGAAAGAGAAGTTTAAGTGCCTTACATTAGAGAGAAGAATTTGTTGCTAACAACGGTGTCTTAATTTGTTTGAGCTGCCATAACAAAAGACTGGGTAGCTTATAAACAACAGAAATCTGGAAGCTGGAGTCTAAGATCAGGGCCCGCATGGTTGGGAAAGGGCCATCTTCCAGGTCGCAGGCTGCTCACTTCTCCCTGTGTCCTCACATGGTCGAAGGAGCGAGGGAACTCTCTGGGGTCTCTCTCATAAGGAATAATTCCATTCATGAGGGATTCCCCCTCACGACCTAATGACCTACCAAAGGCCCAACTCCTACTATTATCACTCTGGAGATTAGGATTTCAAAGCAGTGGTACCTTGATTTCCGAATGTGATCCGTCCTGGAGACCACTTGAGTTCTGAAATGTTGGAAAACCGAGGGATCCACAGCCGACAGCCAGGCCTCAGCACCTTGCCCTCAGCGGGAGCCGCGTGGCACGTTTGACTTCCGGGGCATGTTCAAAAACTGCAGCATTTACTTCCGGGTTTACGGCGATCCTAACCAGAAATGTTCATCAACAGAGACGTTTGAAAAAACCAAGGTACCACTGTATATGAATTTGGGGGTTGGGGGGACACAGACATTCAGACCATAGAATGGGCATTAACAGTTCAGCTGTTTTCAATACACTGTTAAATTAATAACCCTAATAACCTAATAACTCAACCCTATACTTTGTACTTATTAGCTCTAAGGTGAGCTCTTCAGAGCTGCCTAGGGAAAAACTCATTAGTTCTCTAGCTGGTATTTTTCACTATGAATATCTTAATAAATTTAAATTTGTTTACTTTCTATTGCACAGAAAATCTTCCAAACATTTGGCACCTTTGTTTGTTTGTTTGTTTGTTTTCAAGGAATCTTTGATCTAGTTTAAATATAATTTAAATTACTTCAACAGGAGCTGAGAGGTAGGGATGGGATGGGGGGATAGAAAAGAAGTATTCTCAAACTCTCATCTTGAACAAAAATTCAATAGCATATCTCATTTAAATAAAGATAAAAGGATGTATACAATTCTCAATGTATGTCAACGCTAGATTTGTTCTCCTTTTCAACACTTTTTGTGTTGTTTAGAATAAGACAATTAGATTCAGAGATGTTGACCTGAAACCTCAAAATTGGGCAATATATGGAATAACTTAGATTAAAAGGGAGCCACATGTTTTAATCCATTATATGAAATAAAAAATGAATATATATATGTGAAGAATAACAATTACTGTAAAAGAAAAAGGAATGTAAAGGTGCAGTAGTGGCTTGAAGGTATGTAATTCACTTATAAACTTTAGAAGTCATTTACAATATCTGAGTCTATAATCTATGCATTGAACTAAAGAACATTGAATTTAGTTTAAAAAATTAAAGAAAATATAATAATTGATGTTAACAGCAAGCAATGTGCATGCATATAACAATTATAAACCAAATACATAGAGAGGAATCAATTCCAAAACACATTTTTAAGCCTGATGTCTCAAGTAAAAAGAAAAAAATAATAATTGAGATTCTAGGAATGTCTTCTTTTGGCTGAAAACAAATTCTCAGCCTACTCACAAAAACAAACCCTATCAACATTAGATAGTTTAAAATATCATCGCTGGGGGTGGTAGAAAGAAAGTCTTCTAATATTACCAAAAATACTCATGAAAAATAAATAGCTTTCTAAAGTGTGGTGCATATGCAGACTTGATGGCAAGCAATAGATTTTCAGTGTAAAATAATACTGAAATTCAAGAATAAATATCTTCTGTATACATATGATATTTTAAGAATATCTGGGAGAATATTGATTCCTTTACCCTAAAAAAAAAAAAAAAAAAAGTATATTCCTTTTTCCCCAAATGTTTTTAATAGTCTCCATATTTCACAGTTTTAAAAATCAGAGTTAGCTCAATATTTTATTTATTAAAATAAATTATACTTGTGGGTTGAATGTAGTACTCGCAAGCACTGTAATACCAGATACTTTAAATGCAAATCTTTTTATACACTGATAAATACCAATAAAGCAACTGACAAAATTATCAATGGAAGGGGGGCATGACCTTTGCCATCCTTTTCTTTAATCTAGAGTCCTCAAAATGCAATTCTTAAGGAAATTCTAAACAATATTTTGATATAATACTGAATATTATTTTATTTAATGCAACCAGAGATCTAAAAATGTTTCTTTAAAAAACCCTCAATACAGTTCTGTTATCAATAGTTGGCCTGACATTATAGTCTACTACTTGACTACTAAGTTTTAATTTCTTTATACTTATTTTTTCTATTTCCTTTTTTGACTTTCATATTTTGCATATAGTTGTTTCCTACATTTGTTTTACAAATATGTGTTACACATATTTGTTAAACATAAATACGTGTTTAGCAAGTTCTGAACTAGAATACAAGATAGTGCTTTCCCTCAAGGAGGGCACAGTTTAATGAAATACTCCATTGCATTCCTTCCATTACCACAAGGGGTAGTAGAATACGGGAGTGACTCTTATTGCGTTCATTTCATTTCAAAGGATGGAAACAATCAGAATACCTATTAAATCAGTTATATATTGCTTATTCCTTAAATGGAAGTTTAGACTTCATGGAAACTCAGAGCAGATAGTGCTTTTGGAAGCTGGAATATAATTTAGGAAAATGGAATCTCAGCTCTAACACTTGAGTTAATTCGTTGACTCCCTAAGCAATCTAAATCAAGGTCTCTATTCTAGCAATCTGCTTTCAGCACAACTCAGATACTCACAATATTTTTCTTTTCACCTCATTTCTCATTTCTAACCAGCTAACCAGTTCTGCATTAATCTGTTCCAAATTCCTCAAAGAAAGAATCCAGTAAATAAATAGCATCCTTCTTGATGATTGAAAGATCAATTTTCAGGAAATTCCTAGAACCATAATAAGTTGTGAAGAATTCATTACCTCAGCTTGTCCAGGATGCTGCAGGAGGAGATTTCATGCTTTTCCAAGTCATTATCTACCTATTTTATATTGTTAGGCTAATCACTACTTATGAATTCACTCAAAATCTTCTCTAGCCTCCTCTGATGTAAGTATACATTTCTCTACTTGGTTTTCATGACCCTCTGAAACCTATTTACCACCCACTGGAAAGTGTCCATTGTACTAATCAAATTTTAGTCAGTGAACTATAAAGGCTTTGTAGTCATTTTCATTTATTAACTCCCACCAGCCTTCAGTCATTTGAGCTGTTATAAATGAGTAAAACAAGAAAATATAACTACAGTCTACACTGCTCACACAACATAATCACCTTTACATATCTGCCTCTTGTATTGCACTAAAAAGACCATGTTACAGGTTTAACTATGTTCTATAAATAAAGTATACTATGAAATAATATTTGAACAAAAGGCAGTTGCTTAATTATTTATTTGGATTTGAGTACAATTGGTAAGACAATCTGTGTTGAACTGAAGGACAAACTGGTAACTGGAGTTATTTTTGTTTCCTCCATTAAATTGCATTTCTCCACTTTATATGTAAGACTGAATTATTTTGTTAAAAAACCCTTTGTCCTATGATGAATAGAGATATTATAAAATAACAATGAAGAAAATATCTTAATGTAAACATTCCAATAGCTGTCTGCATTACACAAAATCATCAATTTATTCAGTTAATGAGTAATTAAAATCCATCTGAAGAGGTTCCATAAAAACACAAATATTAAAATGAACAGTTAGCATATTTGTAAAGTGAAAATTACTGTGGTATAAGTTATTTAGGTAGAAAACAAGATAGAGTCTTAATAATCATGAAAACTATATTTTATGCCCTAAAAAATATTTTTAGAGTAAGCTTGAATTTGTTCCTCAAAAGATTACCATATTTAAAACATCTCATTTGACATCTAATTTGTTACTATTTCAAAAAAAGTATATGCCTCTGTCAAAAGTGAATTGCACAGATTTCACCACAACTCCAAGCGGCAGCGCTATCTAAATCTAAGGGGATAATTGATTTTTTAATGATTTGAAGTCAGTTAAGTCTGAATATCTTATATCTCAATAGAAATATCAATGTATTTTGAAGTGTCTCAATTTGAATTCAGGGATACCAAATGCCACTAAAATTTTTCTTTCTCAGAGAAAAAGGACCCCTTCTCATAGAGGGTCCTGTTGCTCTAAGCTGTCCTTATGGGGCCAAACCGATGCCCTGATATGCAATTCCAGCCCAGCTTAGCTCCCTCTGACAGATGTGCCAATGTTATTGGTGGGAATCTTAAATAATTATTGTCCAAGATACTTCATGTTATTAAACCCCCAATTCCACCTACTCTGGAAAATCTTTGCCTTTCTAGAAGCTTCAACCACTGAGCCATTTTATTCCCTCATTCACACCAATATTTTTTTTGCCCTTCAATTGCCAGTATCTATTTTGGTGTTGTAGAAACACAAGGGCAATCACAATTTCTTCTTCAGTAGCTATGTGGTATGCATAACTTTTCTATTTCTTCATCTCTACAATAAAAAAATTATATTTGTTAATCCACAGAATCACTGTAATATTTATAAGAAATATTGTATGTAAAAGAAGTAAGTAAATAATAGTTGCTTAGTCAATATTTCCCTTTTCTTCTCACTCCTACTTGCATAAACTTCACTCTCTGCATTAATTTATTGCCAATCCCCTTATATGCTTTTGTTAAGCAATCTCTTTAATTTATTCATGAACGTTCAATCACCTTCTACTAGTAATGTAAATCTTGATTTTTTTACTTCTATAGAGTTTAAGTTTAATTTTATTTTGCTTTCTGAAACAACTGTAGTTCACTTTTCCAGACAGTCCTTGAACTCCGTATTTTTTTACCCCTTGATGAGAAGAGCTTTAAAAAAATTGGTGAATTTTAATGAAGATCCAAAAACAAGCTGTTGGTGACAAGATGTGATGTTTTTTAAAATTGTGTAGTCAAAACTTTGAGCAATGTGTTGTCAGTCTAGTGCATGATTTTCTTATTGCATATGGAGTACAGAGTATAAAAACAATCAACCTACCCTGGGGCTAGGGGTCTCTTGCTCTGGATTATGAACCATGGATATGCTCAGGAAAACTGCTCCCTTGATAAGTAAGCAGGCCTTGGTCATATGGAAAAAGAGTGATAGAGCAGGAGCCTATTTTAGTAAGAAATCTTTGGGAATTTTTGTACCTTTGTAGTAGTTGTAACTTAATTATTTGTCATTTCTCACATTCACTGTATACACAATTCAATAAACAGTAACAACCTGTTTTTTGTTGACTGTTGATTAGTCAATCATGAAATAGATAAGGGGATATCAGGGCCCAATTTCTTCCACTGAAACCCAAGTGGTGTTAGCCCAATGGGTCTTGAAAATCAGCAGATATACAACTCATAGAAACAAACTGAGAGGATTTGACCAAAATAAAGAACAGACAGCATATCAGGAAGCAAATATGGATAGCTGGGGAAATCTAATTAATTAATTTCCAGTAATAAAGCTAGTAAGGGCTGTAGCTTTTAATTTGCAGTGGGTACTCCTTAAGAACCATGACCTTAATTAATTAATTAAACACAATCTTATTGAATACCTAATATATGTCAGGCATTGTTCTGAGATAATTATCAAATGCTACCAAGAGTACTTGCCACCCTTATAATTGTGGTTTAAATTGTATTCTTGTCTCTCCCTCCTTCCCTTTCTTTCTCTCCCCCACTTCCTCACTGGTGAGCAGCCCTTACTTACTAAGAAAGGTGCTGCCTAAATATGGCAGAAACATCATTCTATCTACCAAACCCTGAGATTAATTATAATGAACATGAATCAGATACATCAACTCAGCTCCCTTGTGTTATTACTTAGTTTGGCATTGATCTAATTTTCTTTTAATTCTAGCCACTCACTCTACCCAAAAATCTATAAGGTATATCAGCTATTCAACTATTTTAATCTTATAGTCTGATGCTGGTTTCTTTCTCCTAATGATTTGTTTTGTGATTATAAAACCTGGTCCTTTAATAAGGCTAATTAAGTTTTTCATATTTATTAAGCATGAAATAACATGTTTGAAAGGGTGTGTGTGCATACACTTATGAATAAATGGAATATTCAGGAAAATTTTAGGAATAAACGTAGCTCTTTCTATATTCAAAAAATATATTATTTGCAGTACAAAAGTTATGAGCTATTTATAGATTCACTTAATTTATAATATTATCAACTACATTAATAATTAACAGCATAATATTCCAAACATAAAAATGTAATTAGTGTGTGCTAAATCAACATTTTTTTGGTTATCCATCCATTTTTTTAAAAAATATATTTTTATTGGTTTTAGAGAGAGGAAGGGAGAGGGAGAGAGAGATAGAAACATCGGTGATGAGAGGGAGTCATTGATCAGCTGCCTGTTGCTCGCCCCCTGCTGGGAATCGAGCCGGCAGCCTGGGCAAGTGCCCTGTCCCAGAATTGAACAGCAATCTCCCTATGCTCAACGGCTAAGCCAAGCTGGCTGGGCTGGTTATCCATCCCTTTAAAGTGTTAGTGTTACTAATAGAAATTGACTCTGAATAATCTTTAAATAAAGATCATGTACTAAGAAGATAAACAAACATTATAACAACAGACACCTAACCAGTTCAAGAGATAAGTGATTTGCATATGTTTAAATCTTAGGCCACAAAAAAAGAAAAGGAATCACTGTAAGTACCAGGAAAAAAAAAACAAACATTTGAATCCAATTTCTGGCAGCTGTTTCAGTCATGTGAAGACATCTGGCTCATAGGTAACAATAATCTACAAGAAATTTTCCATTCCATTTGTATAAAATGAATGACTAAGGTGAAATGTTTTGTTCTGTTGTTAACATTATCTCTGGTAGTATGAATGTATACTAACAGTTGTTCCTGTTTTTCGTAAAATGAAAGTGGTCAAAAGTTTAACTTAAAGTCTCCTAAACTTTTAACTGCAATGACAATCTGAAACAAAATTGAATTTAAAGTGAGTTTTAACTGCCAAGCTGTTATGGGTATAAAAAAAAACGAAACAAAACAGTATCACTTCTTTCTAAGTTTTAATATAACTCTTGCAATTTGTTCATTAAAAATTTTTAAATGTAAACATGCCAAGATTAGTATTAACTCAGTCTCTGCTTTTAATAAAGAATTTCTAAAACAAAAATGTATATTGGAAAAATAAATAACTTTGTTTACTCTTAACCTAGAGCCTAGGTTATCTTCTAGGACTTTTATAGTTTTGTGTTTTACTCTAAGTCTGTGATCCATTTTGATTTATTTGAAGACTTTAGTTTCTGAATCATTAGTGCTTATCAACCTACTCCTGCCATCAGTTTTAGTCCTTTCAGTATACTCATAAATGACCCAAACATGAAATGATAGAGAGTAATTATTCCTCTCTTGCAATGATCTTGTCTTTATACGTATCTCAAATGCCCACTCTCTATTGTCATATAAAATATTTTGGTATCACTAATACCTGTAACATCACTGAAATCTCAGTTTTAAACATGTCAAACCACCATTTTTCTCTCAGCTTACATCACTCAGTACTTCCACATCAAGAATATTTTGACCACACCAGGACTCATAATCAACTGACCACTTTCTCAAAGTCTCTTAAAGACTTATGTTTACCTTTTTTACATATAACCTAAAATATCTTCCACCTTTCTTGGTTCATTTTAAATGCTGGGATAAATAAAAATTGTTAGTAATTCTAACTTTACTTTCTCAGCTTATTTACCCTTGCAGCTGAACGTGGACAGAGAAAACCAAAATATGCACTGACTGGCCTTAGTGTTATTTCTCCCATTTAAAAAAGAAAAATCATTTCTCCGTCCCATAAGCTAGGACCTTATTTATCTACTTCTGTTACATGAAGTACTCTTAGAAACAGTCATCAGTATTCATTGTCTAATTTCTTACATTCCTTTTTGAATCTCCAGTCAGGTTTTGCAACATCCCCACTCTCCTCTCTCCCACATCTTTAATTCTTCATTGACCTACAGGGTGCTAAATCCAACGGTAAAGTCTCAGTTCTCTTTCAGAATAAACACCTTACAAAGTGGCCAAAAAGTAGCTTTCTGGACCAGGCTCACTGTAAATTTTCTAATCTCATTTTCTATTAACCCTACTACTAGTTCAAAACTATAAATTATAGAAGTCCTCATTTAAAATGTTATAAATCTTACGATTTAGAAATATGATCTCTTTTGACATATGATGAACATGAGTATCAAAAAGATTAATTGATCATTGTTAGATAAAAAAGCTAAGTGAAAATAGATTTAAATACCTTTATATCTGAAATTAAAATCTATGCTCTTTTTATTTACTTTTATAAAGCAAACTCTTGAAGTGACTACTAAGTTGCTATCTCTGTTGTAAATGCTTTACAAATATTATCCCTTTAACAACACGAGGTAAGTACACCAATGATGCGAATGTTGTGATGCTTGAAGGTGTTCCAGAGGCCCCTGAAACTCTCTATTCTTTTGTTTCTTTTTGCTGTTCCCATTGGGTGTGTTCTACTACCTTGTCTGCCAATCAGTGACTTGAACTTCTGCTTTACCTAACCTGTTGTTGATTCCATCTAATGTGCTTTCATTTTAGCACATTACTCTTCATTTCTGACTGGTTCCATTTAAGTTTTCCCTCTGTTTTTTTGTGTTGTTTTTTTTTCTGTGTGTGTGTGTTTTTTAAGTTTCCTATCTCTTTGTTGAAATTCTCACTGACACCATCTATTCTTCTTCATTGAGCATGCTCATAGTCAGTATTTGAACTCTGCATCTGGTAAATCACTTGCCTCCACTTCCTTTAGATCTTTTTCTGGAGTTTTGTTCTGTTCTTTCCTTTGGGACATGTTTGTCTCCTCATTTTGGCTGCTTCCTTGTGTTTGTTTTTATGTATTAGGTAGATCGGCTACATCTCCCAGTCTGGACAGAGTGACCTTATGCAGTAGGTGTCCCATGGGCCCAGTGGCATAGTCTCTCTATTAACCTGAGCCGGGTGCTGCAGAGTGTCCCTTGTGTGGATTGTGTGTTCCCTCCTGTTGTAGTTGGGCCTTAATTGCTATAGGTGCAACTGACCCTCAGGCTGACCAGCTGTGAGGCCTGGCCATGACTACAGGGAACAAGCTGTTGTGCAGGGGCTGACGGCACAGAGTGGGAGTCACTTTAGTGGGGCTCTCTAAGATATAGTACTTATTTTGGACTTATCTTACTCAGAATCATTTTATGTCATGTCCCCATAAGTACATGTTTAATTGGCAAAGTGGAAATTTTACAACAAATAAACATAGAAATCTCTGTTTTATAAACTAAATATATAATTGCCAAAACAAAGTTATTACCACTTAAAGCTGTCAAAGCCATTTTGTTATTTGCCTGTTTGCTCTGCTTATAGTAGTATAAAGACAAATGATTTCATCTTAAAAGTTGGCTTTTGGTGTATTGAACTTATAATTCAGGGGAAGCAGCTGATGAGTAGCTGACAAGTAGGAAAAACAGTGCAGAAAGTGTTCCTGATGAGCAATTCCCCTAGTGGGTGTTGGTTGAAATTTAGAGGTTTCCAGAAACCCTTAATAAATCAGACATTTGACTAATGAGCATGTTCTTCACACTGTCTTTTTACCTCCCCTCTCTATTCCTTTTTATTCTTGTTTAGATCAAAAAGGGTCTCTTTGTTTAGTAACATATAGACTTTATTCTGATAAGAAGCTCAGTGTAAGTAGGAGTGAAGTTTGTTTTTATTACAGATACTCCATTCTAAAAAAATTTAGTATTAAACTTAGTCTTAAAATAATTGAAAGGAAAAGTCACCAACCTGCTTTAGAGATGACTAGGTAAGATTGACTCTAAGGGCTTGGCCTCCATCAAAAGAGGACTTTGAGGAAGGACAGAAGTGAAGCAGTGTGGGAGATAAAAGAACTGAGGGAAGCCATGGGTTACAAGATATCCCAAATACCCACCCAAGCCTGTAGGTGCTTAAAGGATACTCAATAGGAAGAACACGAAACATTCACTATCAGACTTTGTGACAATTTCTGATAGGTTTCTAATATAATGTTTTTTCTTTTGATGTACAGTACCTTTCTAACCCTCTAAATATACTGTACAGAAGAGAGAAATAATATCTCACAGTGCTCTTGTCCACAAGTGTTACATAATGTTATATAAAGAATATTCAAAGATGACTTGGTGGGGGGTGGAGGTAGAAGAGGGCATAGAGGGATAAATGGTGATGGAAAAAATGAAATTAATTAAGTTTTCTAAAAAGATGACTTGATTATTTGATATTTTGGAATGCCGACACTAATTAGTTAACACTTATCAGATTTAGGCACTTTCATGTTAATTGCCTTCCTTTACACAATAAGAAATAGCAGTAAAACACAATTTACAAAACCAGCAGGGAAAACACTCTCCCCATTTTACAGGTAAGTTTTGAAGATATGGCATTCAAGAATGTTAGCTCAAATATCCGCTGTACTTAACGGGGGAAAAACGGAGTGGAAAGTGGTATGTATCTCAGACTTTTCAGGTCAAGTGAATGTTTAGTCTGTCACTAAAAAATTTTTCCTGGGGAATACCTTCTTTTCTTTTTTTCTTTTGAGGGGAGAGATGTCACTAGGGGGAAAAAAATGCATCCCTGATGGCAATACCAACTCAGATAATTCCACAGGACACAGTGTTGCCCCAGTAACTTTATCATCTTTGAGGCTGCTGTTGGTATCAAACATCATAGAAGCACTACTCTGAGTAACAGTGTATAATACAAAGGACATTTAATAAATGCTAATCAGGTTTTAGACATAAATTTTCAATTCCTTTTCTTTCAAATTTTATGTATTGTTTATAAAATAATAAAATATTCCTTTGGGATTCAGAATTTTACTTAATCATCTAAGTAGAATCAGAAAGAGCAAACTATACTGTCCAGAAACATTCCATTAAACAAAATATAAAGGTATATTTTATGCTGATGGAGAAACCTAGAATATTTTTATGCAGATTTAAACTGGTATCATAAAGTGTCCATAAATGTGCCTGTGTGTAGTGTGGTGGGGGAGATAAATGTATAATTGTCTGTTGTATATGAATTCATTAATAACAACTTGTGGTTAGAATTTCTTGATAGTATATTGAGAAATAATGGCAATCAAGTTTTTGGAGAAATTAATTACATTAATAAATTCAATGTCATTGACATGGTTAACATTATATTCTGTTTTGGGGTAAAAATAGAAAAGTATACTTTCTCATACTTGTGCAGAAAAATGATAGAAAAGTTCTTTTCAAACAGGGAAGGTTAGTAAAAGACTCAGCTAGAAGAGTCTGTACATACAGACAAAAAACACTGAGTTGAAACTCTAAGGTCAAGTATTGTGAGCATTGTCACAAGAGCCTTAGAAACAGGAAGAATTGTCAGCCCAGAACTGCAATTCATATTACCCTGAGAAATACAAGAAATTGGACAAATGTAGTGCAAATATAACTGCTGATAAGCATATTCCTAAAATATATGTAGAGTGATGTAGATGTTAATTTAATTAGTTGTTTAAAGTGTGATGATCCCCTCCCCCCAAAATTCTGGCCTATCAGAAGTTAACAATCATCTTTTTTAATTTAGCAAACTATATATGACACTGAAGAATTTCGAATACCACTGACTCTTCAGTAGGAACAATATGAACTATGGCATTTGATATTTTATGTAAAATATGAAGGTATCCAAACACATGAATAATGCATACTACGGAAAGATGACACAAAAATTAAAATATTATTGGTGAAATAAAAACTTAGGAGAAATGTCACTAACCATTTTCACAGATCCTCTCAATATGCTTATCCCAGGAGTAAATTTTACATTTCTGCAAATTGACAAATATTTTAATGCCGGTACAAATTCAAGAGGTATCTACTGAGTGTCTTCTGCTTAGCCAAAGGATCTATGAGAAATAAAAGAGGCTTTTCAGTTCCTGGTGCTAGCATAGCCTCTCATTTCTCATTTTTATATATTACGTGGGCTTTCCTACTTCTCTCCCATCTGCAGAATACCCTAGCATCCAGTTTCATCACAGTGATTACACTCATGTAACCATAAATTATACCAAGAAACAGAATTTTTCTAGCACACCAGATTCCCATTTATGCTCTCTCAAAACAACGACCCTCCCAAATGTGTTCACAATTCTGATTTCTATTGCAATAAAGTAGTTTGCCTGTTCCAAACTTCAAATAAATAGGATCACACTGTATGTACTATTTTGGATCTGGATAGTTTTGATAATGTGAGATTAATTCATGTTGTTATAAATGAGTATTTTTTGTTCACTTTTGTTTCTGTGTGTTCTTCTGTTCTCTTACTGTACCATAATTTATTGACCCACTTTAATGTTTATGAGTATTTGGGCTTTGCCTAACTAAGGGTTACTATGAATACTACTGCTATGAGTGTATTTGTATGTGATTTTTAGTGGACATATATACATTTTAAGGGAGACTTAAATTTAAGAGAAATTATTGGTTTACTTACCAAGTACACTGTTTTCTCTGATATGTCTAATCTGCTATAATCACACTCAAATATACTTTCAACCATCATTGTAGTGTCCATCTCTACTAGTTTGATTTTGGTCTTTTACAAGAAATTATCTTTCATATGTCTACTTATCTTTTTTAACAGAAGAGATACAACTATTATAATTCATTTACTATCCATATCTATGAGTTCTAAAATCCATAGCAAGTGTGGAATGTTTTTGATTGACTTATTTTTATTTTCTTAAAGGTCACATTTCCTCCTGCTTTGCATACCTGGTAACCTATGACTGGATGTCAGATATTGTGAATTAGGCATTTTGGTGGATTTTTCTTTTTCTTGAGCTTTGTTTTATACACAGTTAAGTTACCTAGAAAATGTAATAATTTTGGACCTTCTTTTAAAAACGTGTTAAATGGAACCAAAGCAGTTCTAATTCTAGGGCTTATTATTCTACACAATTGAGTTAAGATCGCCTGAGTAGTCTATGCAGTACCCTTTGAATTACTAGATTTGAGTCTGGCTAATGGGTGAAGGTACTATTCCCAGTTCTGTGTGACCACAGAGTACTGTTCCCTCTAATTCTTTCAGATGGCTCTTTTCCCAGACCCAGGACGTTTCCTTACATGCATGCATGCACTAGTATTCTGCTAAATTGTTAAATTCTCCAGAACAGGAAAGGGGTGATGTTCTGCATATATATATATCCCTGGTTGTTTCTGTGCAGCTCTCTATCTGATTCCCTGTTTGGTATGCATACAAATATAAGGTTAGATGATACAAACATTGTGCAATGTGCCTTCTTTAATATCGCATAGTATGCATGAACAATTCATTTTGGGTGGGTGTTTATTTTAGTATATGTTTTTATTAAGCAACAAGGTACTAATTGAGAAATGAAACAGACAATATGAACAACCAGCAAGCACATTAAATAGAAATGTAAAAAAATGTGTATACTGCAATTAAAGTATATGCAATAGTTCTTATATCCATGAAAAATGTGCAAAACCCAGGCTGCTATTTAGCTATAAAAATTCTTATGAATTCAGAATGAAAATAGAAATGAGCAACAAATACTTTCAAGAACACAACAATTTCAAAATTAGAATGCTGTCTACCAATTTAACCCTGTAATAATGAGTGCATCTAAGTCTAAAATTATAAATTAAAATATAAAGCTTTATATCAAAATATGCTAAAGTAAGGGGTCAGAACTATAATTTGATATGCTTTGTTTTATACTTGTTTATTGATGTATCCTAACATGGTATCAGAAAAGAAGGCAACATTTTAAGAGAATGTTTGTTTTAAATAGTGAAAATATGTAAAAGACTAAAAATAAAAAAGCTAGAATTCTAACAGAGATTGCTTACATGGATCATTGTATATGTAAACGTCTTAAAAATGGAAAATAGCCCAGCGGGGCATGGCTCAGAGGTTGAGTATCGCCCTAGGATCCAGGAGATCGGGGTTCAGTTCAGGTCAGGACAAATGTCCTGGTTGCGGGCTGGATCCCCAGTAGGGGGCGTGCAGGAGGCAGCTGACCAATGATTCTCATCATTGATGTTTCTCTCTCTCTCCCTCTCCCTTCTGCTCTGAAATCAATAAAGACATATTTTTTAAAAAATGGAAAATAAGGTAATCATTAAAGTAATGCTTACATCTGAATTTACTATCATGGAACAATTTTCAAATTATATAGATAAGTAGGAAAAGGGTGTCAAATATTTATACTAAATCCCATTGTAAGTAAAATCTCATAGCTACTTACATAGGAATATGTGTGTCTATGCGTGTTTGCAAATAAAAATACCTAGAAACATGCTCACCAAATAATTAGCTTACAAAAATAATGGGTATTTTTATATTATCCTTAATATATTTTTGTATTATTGACTATGAAATATATAAATCACTATTCTATTCATAGAAAATAATAAAACTAGTTTAATGAAATAAAATAAATCCCAGTTTGTTTTCAGTAGACATAAAATCCCCTAATAACTATGATATTAGTAATTTATAGTTTTAAAACTATTTTTTAAAATAATATTTTGCACATGTTTTACTATTAGATATTACAAATTTGGGCAAATTCATAATTATCTTCCTTGGTTAGTAATATTTAATACTTAAAAAGATATGCTGGTGAGGAAATACAGATACTTTAACTTTTTAATATGTATGTTATTCTGGATTATGTTCAGAGCATGTTAGCTGTGTCAGAAAGTGCCAGGATACAAAACTCCTGCACAGCCATGTACGGGTTGGTTTCTAAAGAAGTGTATGAAATCAAGATACATTATCCAATGCATAGGATTTGCAATTTTTACCTTATATATTATTTAATTCATATATATGATTCAAATTTTTCAAAAAGAATGAATATATATAGAGAGCATAGAGCCTCCCTCCAATTCCTCGTATCCAGCCAACCAGTAATGATCCTCTTAGGAAGCTATATCATATACATAGACAAATAGTGCATGCACACATGAACACATACATAATCTTCCCCCCCCCTTTTTCTACATATTTTGTTTATTTGTATCTTGTTTTTTTCATATCAATATATTATTTAGAGTATTTAATCTTGGCATATAAAAGGCCCTCAAATTATTTCTCTCTTAAGAATATTTCATTGTAAGTATGTGTTATAATGTATTTCACCTCAACCTTTTGATGGATGCTGAGGTTGTTGCCACTAATTTGCTACCATAAACATTTTGTACTGACCAAGCTTGAACACACACATTTGCATTACACTTATATCTGTTATACAAACAGGTTCAGAGTTATGCCATTGGAGCAGGTATTTTAGTTAAAATTTAGAACACATTGAGGCACCCTAAGAAGGTGTCTATCATAATAATAAGTGTTTCATTTAGTGTTAAAAATTATTATTGGCTCTTAACAAAATACATCTTCATAACATTCCCTAAATAACTATCCTGGTAGAGTACGATGAGTTGTTTGCCAGATAATACAATACTTTTCAGATTTCTTAATGTAATTATTACCCAGTTCATCAGATTTATCTCATAAAAGCTTGGGCTTTTAAATGAGTACTTGCTATTTTTCATGCAGACAGTTTAGTTGCATTTTATGAAATATTCCCCTGGGGAAAAAAATAAATTTTCTTTATCTTCTGGATTCATTCATGAGTCTATTTTCTACTTGCAATTTTTCCTTTCTCCAGTATTAGACCTGAGCCATTCTGAAAATTAATACAATTAAAAATGCAATTGGATTGGACTGAAAAGCTAATCTTTTACATGGGAAAGTTTCAGTGACAGTAATGCATTAGTGACTGGAGGTAATAGAGGCAAAAGCACCAGCTATACAGCAGCGGGTTTAGCTTTTCCCTGGTTTCCCAAGTTTTGAACGAAGACTGCATATTTGTATTCGAATGTCATAGTTATGAATATACGTGCAGATTTGTTAATTGTTTGGAGCGTCCTGTATATTGAGATCTGTTAAAGCAAATACTGACAACTTTCTCCTCTTGCTTCCAATCCTGACATCACTGTGAACAAGCACTGTCAGGAAGAGCCAGCGACTCACTGGCAAATTTAATGGCAACACATCTAATGTTTATCATGAAGTTAGAAAATTTAAATTAAGCTTTATAATTGGAAAGATCCAATAATAAAATGAATTATAAAAGCAATTTTTGCTCATACTATGAATCTATAAAAATTCCTTATTTTCAAATTGCATTTATATCCCAAAAATGCGATACACATTTCTTCTATTTAAAATATAATAAAAAATACTAAAATCAGGCATTAAATTAAAAATGATTGTCATAAACATTTTAAGTCATACTGTTATTAGCAATATACCTTGAATTTTGCTTACTCATAATAAAAAACAATACAAAACCCTTAAAAGGGTAAATGGGCTTTATGAACAAAAAATAAAATAATTTTAAGTAAATAGAGCTTCATTGTATAAGAATAGGAAAATTCACTCAAAGCTAACACTATCTGCTTTTCCTATTAATATTTAAAATAGAAACAACATGCCATTACATTGCAACACACTAAACTGGTTAATAATAAAGCAGAATTATCAATATTAGAAAACTAAATGGTTTCAATCAATAGTACAGTTGTTTTTATTGATCCATTTATCAATGAACGTCCATTAAATTTGTTAAATGATTTTAATGATTTAAAATTTTCTTAGACAGTTAACAAAATATGTGTAATAGTATCGATTTTTATCAGTATATTATGGAAGCAAAAATATAATGATAAAACTATGTTTTTACATTTTTTTCCTCAACTAAGCAAGGAAGGAAAGACAATTTTCTTATTTTTCATACTAATCTTTGAGTGATACTTCCTAGGAAAGGATATTCCCTATTATATATGTGTCAGTAACAAAATACCATATTTAATGATTCCAGAGTAGCCAATCATACAGTATATCTTTATGTAATACAAATTTATAAAACAATTAGGTTGGCTTAATCAGTGTAAACAACGTGCCACTGAATAATCCTGTGATTACTGTAAATGTACTTACTAAGCTAAAGGGTATATTCACTCAGGCAAAAGACTTTTGTTAGGTATTTTCAATTTGCTCTCCAGGAAATATTACACCACTCTTTATCCAACCAACAGCGAACAAGATACCTGCTTCCTTATACTCATGGGATGTTGTAGTTAGAAACAAAAGCTATTAAGTCAGTAGATACAGTATAAAAAAATAATGATACAACCAAGATATAACTAGCTTGAGGCAGGTACACAGTGCTAATGCCATACAAAAATTTATGAAAGGGAAAACTAACATTAAATATAAAGTTACAATGAAAGTTGAAACAGAAATGGGAATTAGACTTGGGAATTAGAGAGCAATATTATAAGAATTTAGTTTTAGCTTAAAATATTTTAATATTTATGTAGCATGCTAATGATTACTGCTATCTTACTTATTAAGTACGCTTATAATTATAACATTATTTTTATGATCTACAAGCATAAGTACATCAAGAATCAAGAATTAATGCTAAGCCATTTAGGAAGGTTCAGGGTAATTTTGTTTTGTTTTGTTTTGTTTAAATCTTACTAAATAGCCTGGCAGGCTTGGCTCAGCAGTTGAGCATCAACTTATGATTCAGGAGATCTCGATTCCATTGCAGGTCAGGGCACATGCCTGGGATGCAGGCTGGATCCCCAGGGGGTGGCCTGCAGGAGGCAGCTGATCAGTGACTCTCGTCATTGATGTTTCTGACTCTCTCTCTCCCTCTCCCTTCCTCTCTTTGAAATCAATTAAGATATAGTTAAAAATTAATTAATTAATAATAAATAAATCTTACTAAATAAAAGTTCTGATTATAATGAGTAACAGAAAGTAATCTGTCTATGAACTAGATAGCGTAACCTTGGTTTCCTCATACTATGCAATGAGAATAGTATATTTCACCTAATAGTTTAAGTACATTAAGTAAAGTCAGTGAGATAATGCATATATATCCAGCACAGTGTTTTGACACATGAAAATAGCTAGTATTTATTAAATCTTACTACATTCCAAGAATTTGTATATCTCTTTACATGTGCTAGCTCATTGATTTTCACAAAAATGCTATGGAATAGGTATTATGATGATCCACATTTTATAGAGGAGAAAGCCAAAGCATGAGTAGATTAAATAACTTGTCAAATCACACAGCAAGAAAATGGTATTTCTTAGGTGAACTAGCTGGTCTAATTTTAGAGCTTTTTATTCCAGATCTTTTCTCTTCACTGCCTCCTGTAGTAATCACTAGCTATACACCTTTCTAAATAAATATGAATTCTGTAAATTGAAAATTTTATAATAGTTATATAAATTTAATCACATGTATTATTGTTTTAATGATTTCTCAAAACAAGCTGCATACATAACTTAACTTGAATTAACTTTCCCCTTGAACACGTTTATACCAGAACTTTGCAAGTCATTGTAGCTTTGGAGAAGAACACCTCCTTTTGAGTTTTGTAAAGAATTAATCCCAATTGTCTAGTTGCAATATTTTTAGCAAAAAGATAGTATCTTCATCCTCTAGAATTAATAATTTCAGTAAAATCACAAAGCCTGATTTTTAACAGGTGAATATTTGCTAAATAATTAATTTTGATTCAAAGTATACTCTGGTCTCAGTTCCAAATTGAACACATGTTTCCAAATGGGTTCTGTCAGCTAAGATTTCAGTCTCAAAGAGTCTTCAGGGTAGTTCAGGGCAGAACTCCCCATAGGGCATCATGCAATGTGGTGATGGAACAGCCCCATATCTTGAGGTACTGAGGATCTGGAACTGAGATTTAGATGAACCACAATGAGAAATCAATATCTTACTTCAGTTTCCTTCTTAGAAATATTGGTGAAATAATTCACCATAGTAGGATTTTTATTTTACTTGCAGATATGCTTACTTGTGTGGAAGACAGGTGTTCAAGATAACAATGATATTAGAACTCCACATAAAAAGGTAGCTTATTTTCACTCATTACATTCATCACTTTCAAAGAGGGCTCTTTATGTTTCCATTTTTACTCTGCTAATAGCATGCAGTTGAGCTCGTAGAGAGGCTTACTCTGGAATTTGAAGGCCAGGGTTCATACTCTGCTTATGCCCATCTGGCTCAAAGATACTAGGCAAGTTAACCTCTCTAAATTTCAGTTACATAATCTGTAAAATGCGTTAATACTAATACCCACCCATGTGAATATGTCAGGATTAAATAAGATAATATATGTAAAGAACCCGACCCAGTGCTTGACTTAAAATAAGTGTTGAAGTACACCTATCATTAATTATAATAATGTGGAATGTCTTATGTTTAATTTAGCCAGAGTTGGTTATATTTCAATTTATCATTGCCTATAATTGAAGATATATTAACGAATCATAATTTTATTTATCTTTCAAAGTTAATTATACCGTCACTGCTAGATATCATTAAAGAACACACATTGCACACAAATGCTTATCTCATCAACTTAGTGTAGTGTGATTTTTCTTTCTTTTATTTTTATTTTTTTTAGTTTCTATATACTATAAGTTGATGCTTGTTTGCAGAACAAGCTTAACCCATAATCATTGTCAACAACTGTCAAGGACCAGATTTTACTCTATTTTTCTAACTAAAATTTTGAATCCCACAGTTATACAGATAGAAAGGATTTCTGTATCAGAGACAAAGGACATTAGTACTCACAACACAGCAGGTACCATAGGTTCAGGTTCGCATGGGTTCTCTTTGCTGCACAAGCCCCCTAGGGACACAGGTGGGTGATGTGCATACAGTGGGTTCTTGTCACAGGAGAAGAACCCCAAGCTTAGGAAAGCCCTCATCTTTTAAAGAAGACCACTCGTTCCAGCTAACCGTCCCTACAGAGGAAGATATGTTACTGTGCTGGTCAGTTAACACCTACCCTCTACCCCAGGGGAGATACTATCTCCATTTTCTAAGACTATTTGCTATACAAACATCCTTGAAAAGATAGAACAGAACAAAAGATGTCATAAGTCATGTGGAAATACAGTAGGAAAATTTCCCCATTATACGTTTATTTTCCTTTATGCAAAGTCCAGTATTTATACATCTTCTCTTCAGGGCAGCCTTCTTGAATGGTGATTAGTGTAGCCAGGCTACTTCCAGCTTGTTGAAATGACATTTTTTAATAAAAGAAACTAAAAAAGTGTTTGATGCCCATACCCAAGAGTAATGGGAAATATAAAGGATTTCGCTGTTTTATTCCTATTCTTTGTTGATTCTTTGGTGGGAAATTGTAAGTGGGAGGAACAAATCACAATCTGCCTGCTCACTTCAGAATCAGATATCAAAAAAGAGCACAAGGTAAAGAATTTAGATTGTGACACATTTCTAGACATAAACTGCTTGGGGAAAAGTGGGAACTCCCCCTAGGCAATGCCAAAATTCTCTGGAGAATATCCCAAAGAGACAGGGAATTTTTCTTGAGGTGGAAGACCATCAAGTTTCCTGGACAATGATCACTTTGTCAAGGCCTGGTGATGTGGAGCACAAGTAAATTTGTGTCAGTTTAGTGTCTTTGACCCAGTCCCTCAGCAACTCATCCCAAGTTGGTTGTATAACAATTGCAAGAAGGGAGACTATTTCATTTTCCTATCTCGGTTGCAGGAGTAGTGACACCGCAACGGCTTCCTGGCCCTCAGAGCTGATGGAAAGAAGATGGGCCTGACCACGTATACTGAAGCCTCAACTGTGGCGCGAACAAGAAAGTCACACACAGGTTACTAACTGCTGCTGGAAGGACCTCAACCAACAAAGACCCACTGAGTCGGGGGGTTCTTATGGAGCTGGGCTTGTGAGTGTCAGTCAAAATACTTCTAATTGTTTCCCAGGCTTGATTACCTCACAAATCTATCTCATAAGGATATAATCACATCCACTTAATTAAGCAGGATGAGCAGTCTTCTTTTAAATCCATTTCTAAGTGCTTAAATTGCTGATGTACACAGACTAAACAGTTATAAATGAGTTTTTAAATAATTTTGTTTATAGCAAATTGTCCAAAGTAAAACAAAACTGAAAACAAACAATAATTCTTAACTCTACCAGTCTCAGTCCATAATCCACTTTACATGCCTATAAATATTTTCTCAACTCATACTAAAAATGTCACAGCAATAAAACTATTGTCAACAGGGAGGAGTAATGCTATATGACATTCAAATACATAAAAAGTGACACTTGAACCTAAGTTTCTTTCTTTAATCAATATTATTTATTCATGTTTGGTATCCTAACCACTTCAAAATAATCTGAAGATTTTAAATTACTCATTAGATGACACTGAGTACTAAAACATGAAGTTATAAATATCTATATGAAGGTGAAAAAGTATTTATGTGCATGTTACTTCAGATGAGTTAACTTTCATAAGAGCATTAATTTTAAGAATTCTAAGTACTGAAGCAAATAAAAAATATAAAATATCTATATATACTTAAACATAAAGAATATAGAGAAATATATATTCCATTCTCTCTATAGTCTGTATACTCTAATGTTTTAAAAATGCCAACTCTTCAAATTCCATGACTGTCACAGCATTCATTACTCAGGGTCAAAATCTGATATCAGCTTCTTTAAATAAAATTTTTATTTTAGAGTATTTTTAGATTTAAAGAAATAATTTCAAAGACAGTACAAACTCTCCATATACCCCACATCCAGATTCTCAATTACTGTAGTTTACATTTAGTATGATACATTTATCACCACTAATGTACCAACATTGATGTGTGCTTACTGTATTAGTCAGGGTTCTCCAGAGAATATATAGATTATAATATATATATTATAAGGAATTGACTCACATCATTATGAAGGCTGAGAATTCCTGAGATCTGCAGCTGGGCAAGCTGGAGGCCAGGAGAGCAGCTGTGTAGTTCCCATCCAAGTCTGAAGGCCTGAAAACCAGAGAGTTTCTATCCCAAAGCCCTGCAGGCTCCAGACCCGAGAAGAGCGGATGTTTCAGCCTGAGTCCAAAGGTTGGACAATACCAACTTCCAATTCAAATAGTCAGGAGGAGTTTCCTCTTAACTCAGGCCCTGTTGATGGGATGAGGCCCATCCACATGAGGGTGGAGGGAGGGACCCACTGGCTCCACAGGCCTGAAGGGCACCGGCTGACGGAACCCATGTGGCAGTCCCAACTGTGCATGCCTGCAATTCTCGGCACCTGCCATGCACTCAGCCCAACCTGGTGTCTGGGCCATGCAGACAGAGTCCAGGTCACTGGCCAAGGGTCCTGAGACCCCGGCACCTCTGCCAGATTCCAAGCTCCGCTCTACACAGAGACCCATCTTACCCTGAAGGCAGATACCGCGACATCATAAAAGTTCTTCAGCCCGAACATGTCCCTAGAAAGAGAAACCAGGGAACCCTGATTGTAGAGAACCCTGAGTTCCTTAAGGGAGCAGGACCATATGGGGTCTGGCTCTCGTCATCTTTGCTGGTCCTCAGGAAGTAGTTTTTCCTGGGATGATGAAGCTGTATGTTGAAAACTGTATGTTTTCTACATGTTGAAAAACAGCTTAAAGGGCATTGTATCTAACATATCAATGAGACATTTTCTTCTTAGAAAGGAAAACAAAACTACGTCTGAGTACTAAGCTCATTTTTTTATAATATTCCTAAGGATATTTTTCTTGCAAGAACATATATATATAACTGTTCTTGCCTTTGGCAAATGCAGCACAAATGCAGGGACATTTTACATATAGTGTGAAAACAGGTGCTAATGCCTTCACAATGGTTCATCCACCGTCTGGAACCACTGAAGATTTATGTCTCTAGATGTTTCATTGAATAAAGTTTATTATACCTGGTAAACTTGCCTGTCTCTAGAGTGCTGTTAGAAGATCCTTGAGAAATTCTTTGATTGCATTTTAAAACTGTATTTGAAGAATAAAAAAAAACAAGCTGCTAAGAAATGAAAGTGAATCAAACTGCTTTGAGGGCAGGTTGGAACTAGGAGCAGCCTAAAAAGAGCAAAACTTGAACCACCATTGACCAAAAGGATTAAAAGCACAATTACAGGTCAGGAAAAAAATGTTTTGTGATACCAATGGATTAAGGGCTTTTTAATGATTGCTAACTAAATCAAAGGCATAACAGTCAACAAATCAAACCACCAGCAATATATAAAGTTTCCATAATCCTTTAGTGAAAGATTTATATATACACACATACACGCACGTGTACATGCACACACACGCACGCACACACACGATGGCTTAGAAATTATAACCAGTTCAGAGTATAAGGAGAAAATGTCTTATCTGGTTAGAAAGTGTTCTTAATTCTTTTGGGTCCATTTAGAAATGTGCAGAAAATAAAAACAAGCAAAATTATTTGACTGAATTGTATCTTCAGCCTGAAGCAGATGTTTAAGTTGGATATTTTCTGCCTTTTTTTTTTTCCTGTGAAAAATGAAAGAATAGCTCTTGAGGAAAACCCATTTCCAAAATGCATTCATTAGGGCTTTACTCAAGTGCAAGGAAAGAAGACGAAGTGACAAGTCAATTATAATATAATATGGGTTTGAAAGGATTTTTTCCACTTGAAGTAATTATGAGACTAATTTACCAATGCTCAACTTATTACGAGGCCTAGAAAACTCCTGATTACATATTAAAATAAAAGAACAGTGTTTTTAGGAGCACAACATAGCAAGGACTCATTTTGAATTGACGAACTTAAGGATATTCATGTTTAAAGTCCACATTGGGTATAGGTATATACTGAGAAAGAAACAGAGAAAATGAGCATGCTCAGTGGTCACTGCAATAAGGCAAAAACTGCTTCACATTTTTTATCATCAAAAAAAACTTGCCAAATTGTATTTGGAAATTAGTTTAGTCCTTCCAACCTGTTGTCCACCTGTGTGAAACGGGATTATTAATGCTTAGCTCGTATGGTTGATGTGACGAGTAAATGAAGTAAGTGCGGACGGAGCCTTGGCAGCTATCCAAATACCACCCCCCCCTTACTCCTTCTGGGAACTTAAAAATGACAAACATCACATAATCTCGCTTATACGTGGAATCTAAAGAACTTAATAAACTGATGGACAGAATAGATTCAATGACATGGAAGCATAGATGAGACTGATGAATGTCAGGGGGATGGAGGAGGGAGGGTGGGTGGAGGGGGAGAGAGTAACCAAAGAATTTATATGCACATATGCACAACCCAAGAACACGGACAATGGTGGGGAGAAGGACTGGGGAGGGGGAAGGAACAGGGTGGAACGGGTCATTGGGGAGGAAAAGGGACCTCTGTAATATTTTAAACAATAATAAAACTTAAAAAAAAAAAATGCAATGACAAAATGTGGTCCTCTTCAACCACTCACCAATATGATCACATTCCGTTACCAAACAAAACATCTCTCCTTTTATCATTCTCGAAGGCTGCAGCTTCCCTCTCTGAGCACAAAATTCCGTCCTTTCTCTCTGTCTTTTATTACCATTGAAATTGTTCTTTGGCTCTTGGTTTTGTTTAATTATGCTTTGCAAAACAGTGTTAAGTATCACAATCAGTCAGTGTCAGGCCCGGGCAAGCACTGGCAAAAATAAATGTAGAACAACTCAGTGCCTGAATTAGAGGAGCTCACAGTTCATTTAAACATAAGCAAATTACATACCTCATAATGAGAATATAAGAATGTGAGCAATGATTATATTTTTATCTCCCCACTTTCATACCCACACATACACCTGGTAATATACCCACAAAGCCCGCTAATTTCCCAGTACTTCAAACCTTGCTTTGTCCTATATTCCAAAACACCCATTCTTCAGTGTCACTGAATCATCTTTCTTCACCTCTCTTCCTTTTTCTAGTCGTGTAATTCACCCCAGACTCTCTTATTCCTACAGCTGCTCACTTTAGTGAGGCTCTGATTGGAAACGTCAATCCCCTCATCCTTGTGGACGAGCCTTGTAGTTCAAGCTGGTATATCTACACCATGCTGTAGATGGATTTAATTTACTTCCCAGGCATTATATGGCCATTTTTAAAAATAAATATTTATTTAATACTTACTATAAGCAGAACTTGTTACAGATACTGGGGATACAAAGGTAAACAATGCAGGTTGCTTTATTAGTTACCTTGGACTTATTACCTAACACGTCAAAAATTAAGATTTTGCAATTTTAAAATGAGACTAATAATTCTTACATTGCTTGTCTCTGTGAAGATTAAATCAGGGAATGGATGTAAAACATCTGGCATATAGTCAGATTTATTATTTTTACTTTTCCTGCCATCGTTAATACTAATCTAGATAGTTCAATCATAGTGGTAGCACAATCATGCAAAGACATGTGTATGAGTGAGAAAACACAATAAGGCTATGTTTATTCTTTATTTTAAATGTTTACCGTCCACCTCCTCATTGTGTATCTACTGGTAATTCATTATACATATGGCCATGTAGGGTCCAATTATCTAACATTTTAATACTATTGTATATTTTTCAGAAGAACAATTTCCAGGAAGGGAATGTAAAGTTGCAGGAATACTAATGTTCTAGGGGTTTGGCATTTCTCCCAGAAGTGCTACAAATAAACACCTGAGCACTTTCTGCTTCAGAACCAGTAGGTTTAAATAGAATTCTATTTGGGTCTTTGAATTGTGACATATGTTAATCCCAATGAGAGTCTCTGCATGAAAGGAATGTTAGCAGAATTTTAACATGGTATTATCAGAATAACTTGCCACTTTGTAGTAAATATGCTATGAATATTCTGATCTTTGTGAGTTTAACCCTGTAAGGGAGAGTTCAACAAACTATAGTTTGATGATCTGAGATCAACAATTATTTATTAAGGGGTCAATAATACAACATATTTTTATAGTTCATATTTAGATATATTACATAAAATATTATTATGAAATTTGATATTAATATATTTTAATGTACCAGCACTCTTTTTATTTGCAAGTTGTATCAAATAACAAATCTTCTTTGCAAGTAAATATGGTTTTAAATGTTTTTGAAATTTAAATTTCAGGTAATGACTGGTAAAGTTTTCTGAATCCTTATCAAGTGTTTCCAATTATTTTTTATATTTGTTAAATACATATTAAATATAGAGAATAATATAGAGATTTTTTTCAATAAAATTTAATCTCTTAGAGCTTCAATATTCATCAGTTATACCCATACTTTAATATATAGACCCAGAATCAACAAGAAAACCTAAAAATCTATTTCTATCTCGGTGTGAAAAATAGAGGGGACTTAGGCTCAATGCTTCAGTCCTCAAACTAGTGTTCCTCTTTCATACCAAATGGGGGGAGGGAAATAGAGAGAAGTAAGGAGGAAGGAAGGGAGGGAGGGAGGGAGGGAGGGAGGGAGGGAGGGAGGGAGGGAGGGAGGGAGGGAGGGAGGGAGGGAGGGAGAAAGTGGGGAAAGAAGGAAAAGCAGACAGAAGTTGAAAGAAAACCTGGTCAGCTACTGAAAGCGCACACCTTTCCCTGATCACAGTTTTAAGTAGAGACACAGACACAATTACAAACACAGATCTATTGAAACTAAGGATGACGTGCCATGTTCAAGACACTGTGTTTGGTGTTGCTGCTGTTGTTTCTTTCTTAAAAAGAGAGCTCTTGACTTGAGTTGCCATGGAAGAGGCTACTGAGAATCCGCATGGCAGCCTCTCCTCTGGGAGGTCATAGCGGTGAAAGGTGCCATCGCGTTATGGTGTATCCCAGCCAGCCTCGTGGCGGTAATTTAAATGACTCCTTGAGATTTCTTCAAATGACTATAATAATTCATCTAAAATCATAAAATAAAAAGAAATCATAGTTATCACTTCTGCGGTTTCCGTATTATTGGGGTAACACGTGTGTCAATTCAAGTAAATGTAAGGAAAAGCTTTCACTGGCTCTTTGCAGAGTGGGTCAGCCTCCCTGGGCTGTGATCCGAAGACAGACGTCACTGGTTTTACCAATACAGGTAGTAAATAACTCGCTCTTGAGCTTTTGCTCCTGCTCAATTAAAATATCTTTTGAATTAGATACCTTAGGAAGGAAGACATTTATCATGAATTTGGAGATGGCAGGAGACACAGTTTCAAAACAACCCTAGGAATTAGGTACAAATAGTGTTTCCAATTAAAAATAAGGAAACCGAAATGGGAAATTTTTAGAATACTTTTATTCTAATGATTCTGGGAGCATCATGGATAAAGAATTCTTTTGGAAACATAACCAGGTGAAGGAAAATATCTTATGTGTGTGTATATATATTTTATTTATATGTACATATATATTTCAGCCCACACCAAATAATTCCCTGCCCAGCTACTCCAAAGTGTTTCTAGCAAATTTAGACCCAGAAGCCAACTAGATGAAAGAAAAAAATACGAGTAGCAAGATCACAAAAGTAAAACATTATTAACACATGAGCAGCATTTTCCTTACATTTATTTTCATTTCTTTACTGATTGTTCTTCTTAAACTTTATAATTTAGTTTCCTTTTTCAATCTGCTACCTAAATTGTATTGAAGGTCACTGAAGACCTTCTGAATACTAAATCTAACCTTTCCCTAGATCTCTTGATCTTTCTGAAAATTTTAACCTTATGACTGTAGCTCTGTAATTTTTTTCTCTCTGGACATTTGTTGCACAGGATCTTACTTCTTTTAATGAATCGTTCTTTTCTTTCTCTATCTTCTCACTCAGGAATATGATTGATTTTGCCAATGTTGCTTATCTCCATCTAAACTAATTTATTCTATACCATTATCTCCAGACCTGAACTCTTTCCGAAAGGTCAGTCACAAATTGCAAATTCTAATTGACTTCTGGTGTCAATTTGTAAATATGCTAGTCATTTCACCCTTAAAAAATGGAAAAAAAAAAAGTCAGTCTGTGCACTGTGCCCACGTGTGTGTGTGTGTGTGTGTGTGTGTGTGTGTGTGTGTGTGTGTGTGTGTTGTACGAATAACATGAATTCCGGTGAGGAATATGTTATAGTTTCCTGTACTATTCCTGCAACTTGTCTCTGAGTTTGAAATTATATTAACATAAAAATTTACCCAAACAAACAGATGTCAGCTGAATTTGTACTTTTTCTTTTACATATCTGTAAATGGTTTTCCATACTTCTCACAATCTGGATTTGAGATTAGACCTGTTAAGAGCCAAGAGTCTAACATCAAATTGTTCATTTCAAATATCAGTTGTTTCATTTACAATTAATATGACCTTTGCCTACAGGCAAAACCTCTCTAAATTGTATCCTTTCTGTAAAATAGGGGCAATACTAGTGCTTACTTTATAGGGTCATTGTGAAGATTAGGGGAGATAAGCCATATGAAATAGTGAATTTACAGTAAGAACACCACAGTCAGATTACACCATTATTAATATTGTTACTACTTCTCCCTGTACCCTCCCATCTAATCAGTTGTCAAGTTTATGAATTCTACCTCTGCAATACCATGATTCCTTTCCTTAATCTGTTCACATTACATAATTTTACTCTGAGAGTATTATTGCAAAGAGTTTTTTTACTTCCTGCTTCCAAAATATGTTATTTATAGTTGCTAGATAAATAAGCATATACTACAATTCAAATTGTGTATTTCCTTTGCCGATGAGCCTTTATTATTTCCCCATCACCTCCCAATCATGTCAAGGTCCTCAGCTTAGCACTTGAAATCTTCCAAAATATAGCCCCAATATACTTTATATTGTTATTATCTTCCAGGTTCTCCATAACTATCTAATAGAACAGTCACACTGCCTGTGACTCTACACATATGACTTGTGCTTTTCGGCTTCTGCATCATTCTCATGGGATGCTCAACCTTGTCTTTACTTTCCTCCCTACTTAGGTTTCTTCTGTCCCAATCCTTAACAAGACAGGTAAGGTTTTACTAAGGCAACTGCTATACAAGATAAACCCCCAAATGTCAGTAGTTCATTTCTTATTCATGGGAAACCCTGAATAAGTTACCCTACTTAGACGGTAGCTCTCTTATACGAGATAATTCAGGGACCCAGGCTCCTTCAGTCCTGTGGTTCTGTCATTTTCAATCATAATTTCCAAGGTTACCATGCTTATTTGCATCAAGTCAGTGGAGAGGAAGGAAATATGGAGGGCTTTATGGGACATACCTGGAGTTGCACATATATATCGTTTTTGCACTCATTCCATTGTCAACAGGTCAGTTACATGGTTGCACTTCAGTGGAGCCTGGCAGTGTTACCTGGCTGTGTCCCCAGGAAGAAGAAACAGTCTTGGCAAATACTTTCTGCCACACTACACTCAGGGTACATTTCAGATATTCTCTCCAGAACTCTATGAAGCTCTTCCCATACCACCCAGGCAGGTGTCATATAAGATACACAAGACATAGATGGGAGCACAGAAAGAAATTTACAATTCTAAATTTGACGTTAGTTATAATAAGTTGTTACTGATGAAAATTTTGTGTTAAAATGCTATTAAAGTAGGTTGTAAGACAAGACTATGCATCCTCTTGTGGCATCTGCATAGAACAGAGTATGGATTCCTCTGCATAGAACAGAGTATGGATTCCTACCAGATGGTAAGAGGATGAGCCAAGTAATCTCTTAAGGTCCCTTATGACCTCCTAGTTCTAATGATTTAAATGCTTTTGAAAAGGTATTTCCAAGTGTCATTTTATTTTCTATTGTAACTATATACACAACTTGTGTCAGGTTTTTAAGCTTTCCAAATGTCAATGCAAATTGCATTTCCATAGAGAGGATGTTTTTAAGCAATATTCACATTTTTTTACTGAATTAAAGGGAACTGAATAAAACAGAAGAGCATTCGCTTCCTGTATCTTATTATGGAGAAGTAAACCCTATTGTAATTTAATAACCAAAATCTTATTGCCCAGATTTTGAAATTATGCTATGAAAGCCATCTGTATTGCACACTAACTCAGAAAATGTAGACTATGCGGGCACTTACCAGACAATGCTGCACTTGCTGTTTCCACTGGCTCACAGAGAGCTTTCTCCAGATGTTGCCAGGCAACAACAGCCCATATAAAGAGATTTCTTGTTCATAAACTAAACCTCGTTGTTAATACAATGAGAATCAAAACATTCACCACCTGTACAGGTAGAATTACAAGTAAAATAACTTCGGTCATAATGTCAAAAATAAATCAGTGCACACATTTTTATTTTTAAAAATATGACAATGACCTTAGTAGAGAGACCTGTAGAAGGAATGATAGTCATCACATGAATCATACACATGTGTCTGTATTAAGGAGACAAATGGGAGACTTCAGGAAGAATATTTCAAATTATATAAATAATACATTTAATACATAATACATATAAATCATTAAAACCATATGATTTCACTCCTATGTGGGATATAAAACTGAAACTCATGGACACAAACAGCAGTGTGGTAGTTGCCAGTGGGAAGGGGGTGGGAGGTGAAGGGGTTCCTAATATATGGTGACAGGAGAAGATTTGACTGTGGGTGGTGGGCACCAGTGTAGTATACGGATCTTGTAACATGGAAACACACACCTGAAAACTGTGTGATCATATTAACCAATGTCATCCCAATAAATTGAATAAAAAATAGTATTGGGTTATAAAAAATAATTATAATGTTTTATATAAATAGGAAATTAATAGAAGATAAATTGTTGTAGTGGCTCTTGTGAAGGATTATAGGCTTAATTTACAATTTAAGAATAGTAATTTACAATTTAAGTGATGCTTAAGGATGCATGGCCTGACAGAATTTTGCATTAAGGAAGAGTGTAGTCACATGAACATGGTAGTACAGTTAAATAAATAAAAATATAGAAAAGGAGATTTTTTTACTTTTTCATATATTGGATAGTAGTGCCATGAATACATAACTACATTATAGGGGATATTTTTCAAAATATCATTCAATTAAATAATCATTAAAAAAAATGTTTTCTAACAATAAATAACAGTATAAACCTTTCTTATTCTCTCTCTGAGTGTGTTCATAGAAAAACTGAAGAGTTTGTTTATTTTGCATATTTCTAGTTATGGGAAAACATTTTATGTCCTTGTTAGATAAAGAACTGTAGAATGAAATAGGTCAATTGAGAGGGGAAAATAGGAACTCTTGAGTGTGGGTCAGGCAAATAAAAATATAATGTATTGAATAGTATTCTAAGTAGAGAAAATATTTTTTAAGATATTTACTCTGACTATTGGGTATTTACATATATTTTTAAATTCCTGATATGCTTAAGCACTTTACACATTTTTTTGTTTAGATGTCAGTTTGTTCACGACCTGCTTTTCATCTTTTCATCTGCCCACAGTTTCAAATGCAGCTTTCTTCACCCCTGTTCACCCACAAGCTTCCCCCCCCCAGTTACAGTCAGTTCTCCGCTGTCTGTCTTGGCAGGGAGCTGTTGTGTTCTCATTATTAAAATTTTCTGGTTCTCATCTACATCATACATGGATTACTAATTTTCAAAGTACTATACTATAAAAATTACTTCGGTGTTAAAATGATACTAAGAAAAATTACTACTTTTCATATGTACAGAGTTTTACAGTTTTAGTTAACTTAATCATCCCTTATTCAAAGTTTAGAACATGCCTGGCAATAATTTAGAGTGTTTAAAGTCACTGACTTTTTCCTCAGGAAGCATACAGTGAATTGGTTTCACATAGTAAAATTCAAAATGGAGTAAAAGCTACAAATACAAAAAAAGTATGCATGTTTAGTGCAGAAAAAGATACAGTCTCCAAAGTGATTTATCACAATGACATCTTTTACATTATTACAGAATCAAATCATGCCATCACTCTTCAATGTCCCAAAAGCTTCCTAACGTTTTATAGTATTCTTTGTGTTCTAGAGCTTCTCAGCTTTGTTCCCATCGATCCACAAGTGTCTTTTGAGGACAATGAGTAGGTAGAAATTTCTCATTTTACTGAGGCATGCATTTTCATTTCCAAACTTTGACACAGGCATGTCTTCCCTGACAAGCCTCACTGCAAAACCAGCATCTCAGCATTTACATCTCTAAGTCGCACGGTGGCTACAGTTTCAACTCGCCTCCCTGCCACCTACAGCGTCATGCAGGGAAGTATCTATTATTATCCTCATTTCTGTAGGTGCATAAAGTGAGGGAACATCTTGCAAAGATTATAGGGTGGATCGTTTGTGAATATTGACTCTATTTGGGACTTCCACTTACAATGTGAAGTGGCCACTGTATCAAATTACCACAAATGTAGTAGCTTAAACAATAAAAATTTACTGTGTTACAGTTCTGGAGCTAAGTCTAAAATAAGCCTTATGGGGCTAAAATCAAGGTGTTGGCAGAGCTGCATTCCTTCTGAAAGCTTTAGGGGAGAGTCCATTTCCTTGCCTTTCCCACCTTCCAGAGGCTGGCCACATTCCCTGGGTATCAATCTCCTTTCAGCAATAAAACACTCTAATTTCTGATTTTATCTTCACATCTCCTTCTCTGACTTCCATACCTTTCTCTCTCTCTTAGACCTTTATAATTACATTGAGCCCACCCAGGTAGTCCAGGATAATCTCTCCATCCCCAAATCTTTAATGTGTTCCCACCTCCAAGTTCCTTTTGCCATAAAAGGAAACATACACACAGATTTCAGGAATTAAGAAATGGGCATCTTTAGGGAGCATTATTCTGCATTGAGATGAGGCTGCATGCACAGCTGTTTTTCCTTCTCTTGGTATTGGACTTTACACAGCATAAAGTGCACTTATGTCCTTACAACTCATAGTGAGTTGCTTAAAGGATAAACAGAATTAGGCAACCTATAGTTCTAGCACCATCTTTGGGATGGATAGATAGGCCAAATTTCTGTGCTACCAAGGAAGCCCAGAATTGAGGGTTTGATGCCACAGAGAAAGGAGACTCTAGAGAAATAATCTCGACATTTTGCACACAATTTCCCTTCAAGACATTAAATGATCTTTAATTTGTGTTTGTGTAGAATTAGAAACCAATTATGAGAGAGAAGCCAAGAGGAAGACAACTGACAGAAGGTTAAACACTTATACACAGACCCTAAAGTTACCCTGCTCCATCACCCTGTGGTCTGCTCTTCGTGATCTTGTAAAAGCTCCTTCCTTGAATATGGGCAAGACCTATGACTTCTTTCTATACAGTAAAATACAGCAAAGATAATAGGATGCCACTATTTTAATTATTTCACATTATATAAAACTTCGTCTTATTAGCAGACCTACTCTAGAGACTCTCTTGCTGGCTTAATGAAGGACGTGTTCGTGACGCTACTCCAACGTGGTAAGGAGCTTCTAGGCGAGCTGAGTGCCCAAAGCCAACAGTCATCAAGCAGCTGGGCTTTTGGTCACACTGCCACAAGAAGTGAGTTAGCAATCTGTCAGCAAGCCCAGTGAGCACGGAAGTGGATCCTCCTCAGTCAGGCTTCCAAATGAGAATACTGCCTGGCATGCATCTTGATTGCAGCCTCATGAAACCCCAGAAAGGACGGACAAGCTGTGTTCAGACTCCCAACCCATAAAAGCTGTGAAATAATAAATGTGCAGTTTACAATATACCTTATTTATTTATTTATTTATTTATTTATTTATTTATTCATTTATTTATTTGCAGTTTCAGGTTTACAGAAAATCTGAGCACAAAGCCCAGACTTCCCATATACCCCTTCGCAGCCCTCCCCCCATCTTTCCCTGTTATTAATGACTTGCAGTAGTGTGGCGCATTTCTTACTGTTGATGACCCAGTATTGGTGCATTGTGGTTATTATTAACTAAACTACATAGTTTACATTAGGGCTCACCCCTTGTGTAACCCATTCTATGACACACATTCACCATTACAGCATCATACAGAGTAGTTTCACTGCTTTAAAAATCTATGCTTCACCTACTCATTCCTCCCAACCCCCATCCCTGAAAACCACTCATCTTTTTATTTTCTCCACAGTTTTTGCCTTTTCCAGGCTATCATAGTTTGAATCGTGTAGTACGTAGTATTTTCACATTGGCTTCTTTTATTTAGCAATGTGCATTTAAGGTTGCTCCGTATTCTTTTGTGACTTGATAGCTCTTTTCTTTTTAATGCTAAATAATCGTACGTAGCATGGACATACCACAGTGTGTTCATCCCTTGACCTACTGAAGGACATTTTGGTTTTGGCAATTAGTAAATAAAGTTGTTATAAACATTCATGTGCAGGTTTTGTATGGTTATAATGTTTTCAAATCACTTGACGAGATACCAAGAACATGATTGCTGTATCATATGGTAAGAGTGTGTTTAGTTTAGTACGAAACTGCCATACTGTCTTCCAAAGCAACGGGACCATTTTACGTTCCTAGCAGCAGTAAGTGACAGTTTCTGTTGCTCCACTTTCTTGCCAACATTTGTCGTCAGTGTTTTGGATTTTGCCCTCGTAATGAGTTTGTAGTGGTGCCTCACTGTAGTTTTATTTTGTAATTATATAATGAAATATGATGTAAAAAATCTTTTCACCTACTTCTTTGTTATTGGCTTCCCTTCTTTGGAGTGGTGTCACTTTAGATCTTTTGACTATAATTCAATGGGGTCATTTGGTTTCTTATTGTTGAATAAATGTGTATTATTTAAGCTGCTAAGTTTGTGGTAAACTTTATGTGATAATAGAAAACTAATATAAAACATAAACAGAGACTGCAATAATCTCAGGATAGTGTAAAAAAATAAAACAGGATTTGACTTCAAAGCAGTAGGCCTTGAAGCAAACCAATGGTGATACCAGAAAAGTTAACCCCTAGAACTAAGAGCAAACTAAAAATAGACCAGCCTCTACTAGATCAGGATTACAAATGAATAAATGATCTTACTGCAAAAAAAATTAAATCCTCTGGAAGAAAATAACATTATGAGAATCTATGGAACTTTAATAAACAATATCCATCATTCAATTAAGAAAAATATTTGAAAATTAAGCCCAGCCTAATCAAATTGGTTTGTCTCTTTCACCAATTTTATGTAAGTTCATTTAATTGTGTAAATTTACATATACAGTACATAGGATTTTCTTTTCTGTGTTTTCCAAAAATACATGTAATAACTTGTTTTATTTTGATATCTGACATGGATAAATTGCCATTTAAGTACATATAGGTATAGTAACCCAGGGCTACATCTAACACAATGATTAGTATGGTAAGAACAGATGCTAAGCACTAAGGAATCAAAGTAGCTTAGCAGTGAATAACTGATTACCAGTCATGGGTACATCACATTTTTTATAGCTGCATAATATACTATATGTAACATGTTTTATTTAATCACTTTCCTGAAGAATTACTTAGTATATACTTGTATTTTTGTTCAGTTACATCATGCAATGCTTTATAACATAAACCAATGAAATAAAAAGTTTTGAATATATGTGTAATAGGGGAAAAAAAATTTGTCATGACAAGTTTTACAATATTTCCCTAAGGATTTATAGAAAACCATGTGGTTGTCTTGCACATAATTTGCACATGTAAGGAAAACTGAATTAAAAATTTTATTTACCAAAATGCCAAGTATTCTACCAGTGAAACAATATGAAGGAATAAAGTAAGAAAATGATATATGCCTCCAGCCCCATCTTTCAAGAAAAAGACACCTTTTAAGGAGTAAAATGTGCAATGAGAAGCATTGTTTATGGATGATTTTGTTTAGAGGGAATGTAAAAATTATTACTTCTTGAGCTAAGACTGACATAAAGAATTAATTTTGCCCTCAGAACAACACTATAAAGTGATTACCATCGTTTTAATTTCATTAATAAGAAATATGAGACTCCAAAATTTTAAATAAATTTCACATTTAACATGCAACTATTACTTCAAAAGCTAAGATTTTAATTCAGCTCTTTCAGGCTCTAAAGGCTATATATTCAATGATGTTTAAAAACGTATATAATCTTATATCCCTATTGGAGATAATAGGAAAGAACTTCTCCTTTTTTCTCAAAAGAGAGAAACATCACCCTGAGGCATCAAGACTCTTTATTGCCTAGCCTTAAAAGCCTTATAGGGTTATTTCTCAAGTATTCTATTGGCCAACCTGGCCACTAACCCAGGGCAGCTTCAAAACGGTGGTAGAAACAACTGCCCCTCTTGATGGGGTCGTTAAAAGTCACAGGATGAACAGACTGAGAGCCTTCACCTTGAAGACAGGCCACCCGCCCTCTGGCTCCTGGCTGACGGGCCAGTGCTAAGCCGAGGCCGGGAGCAAGGGGACAGGCGAGCGAGCCTGTCGCGCTCAGCCCGCCGGCCCGTTTGCTCTGGGCCAGTGCCTTTCTTCCCCGCCTCTCCCCAGGGGCCGGAGCCTCTGCTGGGCACCTCTTCTACTCTCGCTCTAAGTCCTTCTGTGTGTTTTTCCACCTTTTCCAAGTAGATTTCAACTACTGCCAAATCCTGGGATTTGGGGTGCAGTTGAGGGAGCACTATCCTGTTGCTTTCCTTGACCAGTCCCACACACGTGTGGGTAACTTATTTTTTATATATTTTTTAATCATCCTGTCTCAGACTGTCAAGTGTTTATTGCCTACTTCAAATGGTACACAAAGGAACATCAGTAGAAGTCAATTCAGGAAAGCATTCCAAAGCAGGAATATATAAATAGTAGTATATAAAATTATTATAGTTTGTTCTGGAGCTTAAATTCTTTTTACGGAGGCATACTTTACATATAATAAAATGCACAAACTTTAAGTATAGCGTTAGAAGATTTTTGAAAATTATATACAACCGTTTAACCACCAATCCAGGCAAGATACAGAACTTTTATATTCCATTAAAAAATGACCCCGTGCCCCTTTCCAGTCAACCTAACCTATTATTGTATTTTCTAAAGAAAATTTAGGGTTGTACAAATAATGTGCTGAACATCCATGTAGAGGCACACTGTCCGGGTCTTTGTCAGTTTAGAAAGTGAGAGTATTTTATAGTAAGAAAGGGGTATTACAACTTCATACAGCAAGAAAATTATAATACAGAGAAAAATACAATTTATTCTCTGGAAGAACTATATATAGAAAGTAAAGAGAAAATTTTAATTAAATAAGGCACAGCACACTTCTGAAGTCATGGGTCGCTAACTAAAAAAAAGTTTTGATTCAGCTAATCTAATCATTCATTATGGATGATGATAGCTGAGTTTTCATCAAAAGTGGACTCAGTTTTAGAAAGAGAATATCTTTGTTTTCATATTAGTAAAAAAAATACTATATCTTTACTTTTTTTTTAATCTACTGGGGTTTCTATTGAGTGTGTATGCACTATCTTACAGAGTATAGATTAGATGAAAAAAAAAGCAACTGAAACAACTTGAGTTAAAAACAAATTGTATCCACAGATGAATATAAAAGCTCCTAGAACAAATAATTTTCTTGGATTACTATTGCAGCGAAACAAATTACCTTAAAATTTAGCATCTTAAAACAACTATTTTATCTTGCTCACCACTTTGTGGTTGAGAAATCCTGGAATGGTGCAGTGGGCGGGTCTTGCTCGGACTTTCATGTTTCAGATGTTGGATGGGGCCACAGTCATCTGTAAGCTCAAATGGTTTGGGCTCCAAGATGGCTTACTCAAGGGTCTGGCAGTTAAGGCCAAGTGACAGCTGAAAGCTCAGCTGGAATTATTTAACAGATTATTTATGCATGGCCTTTCCAGCATGGTGATCTCATGGTGATCATCACTTTTACATGGTTGATGGCTTTTCCTAGAGAGACCATCGCAGAAATGCCGTGTAGCAACTACATGTCACTTTAACGTCCTTGGAAGTTACAAAGCCTTACTTCCACCATGCTCTGTTAATCGAAATGCTCACAAGGGCAGCCAGAATCAATGGGAGGGAATAGAGATGTCCCCAGCCCCTTCACAAAGGGAGGAATGTAAAAATCAGCCAGCAATGGAATGAGCTAAAGGGAGAGAGTACATGGTCATATAATTTCAGATAATTCATTTTGAGAATGTTCTCCTTGATAAGCCTACAGAAAATCAGAGACTTTAGAGGATGAGTCTGTGACGATGTAGGTTTTAGAAAGTCACTGTAGGTGCCTGTTTTAAGAAGCCAGATTGCAACTGTATGATGGTGTTATGCTTCTGAGTTTAAAAAATGCCTTGCTTTATTTAAAAACAAATGATTTATCTGTTTTTCTCCTTATTTGTATATTAGGTACTATTGTAGAATAACAAATGCCCTTAAAACACAGTGGTTTAAAGTAATAGTGTTTATTATCTCACAGTTTCTGTGGGTCAGGAACCTGTGTGCAGGGCAGTTGAACCTACGGCTCAGGGTCTCTCCCAAGGTGTCAGCCTGGGCTGATATCATCTCAGGCTCCAGGAGGAGCCACTTTTCAGGGGGCTCCTCTGACTGCTGTCAAGATTCAGTTCCTTCAAGCCTTTGGACGAGAGACTATCCTCAGGTCCTTGCCACATAGGTACCTCCATAGGACGGGAGACTATCCTCAGGTCCTTGCCACATAGGTACCTCCATAGGACAGCTCACAACATGGTTGTTTGCTTCATCAGTAACAGCAAATGAGAAGAGTCAGAGAGCAAGAGAGAGTGAGCGAGCGAGAGAGGTCACAGTCTTTCATGGCTGACCTTAGAAGTGACACCCATCATTTTCCCATGTATATTTTCATTAGACCTATATTTTCACTAGGTCTAGCACACACCCTACAAGAAGGATTTATACAAAGGCATAAATCACAGAGGCAGAGATCATTGGAAATCATCTTAGAATCTGTATTCAGAATTTATGCTTGCTTCCATTTGAGTAATATTTTTAAATATTATTAGTATGTGCTCAGCCTTTGTTTTTAAATGTATATTGTATTGAATTGTTCCAACCTTGCTTTGTTTTATTTCTTTTTTTATGTTGCTTTCTTTTATTTTTTATATTTTGCTTTTCTCTTAATTCATTTAAAAATTTTACATTTTTGTTAACATTTTCATTGTTTTAGTTACTCTTTTTATTTTTTGTTTACTTCATCTTTTTTTTTTTTTGACAGCTACTTATTTTTCTGCTGATTTTTTGTTCTGGTAGCTTTTTAAAAGGCAGTGAAATAATGGACACTTAAGGATAGTCTGCTTAGCCCGGCCGGGCCTGGCTCAGCGGTTGAGTGTCGACCTAGGATCCAGATGATCGGGGTTCGATTCCCAGTCAGGGCACATGCCCGGGTTGCCAGCTCGATCCCCAGTCGGGGGCGTGCAGGAGGCAGCCGATCAATGACTCTCTCATCATTGATGTTTCAACTCTCTCTCTTTTCCTCTCTCTGAAATCAATAAAGATATATAAAAAAAAGAATAGTCTGCTTAAGCAAAAAGACTGGACATACGGGGTAAGAAGGAAGATGTTGGTTCTATAATTATCCTTCCAAATTCCCTTATTCTGAGGTTTAACACATCTTCAAAATACATTTTACTCCTATCCTTTCATGTGTGGAATCACCTCTTATTAAAATTTTAACTCACGAGCATCTTCTGAATTCTACTAAAAATTTGACAAAGTGTGAATGCTTATGTTTATCTGACTAGGGGTTAGTCTATATTTAATGTTTGCTGTGGATTATTTGCTAGAGTCTTCAAATTCCTCCAGTGTCATTGTTTGCTGTTTTTTTGTTTTCTTTGGCTGCTCCAATGCTTACTTAGTTAGAATCTGCTTCTTTTAGGCCTTTAATTTGTAAACCACTACAATTATACTGGAACAATGTTGATGTAAGGGGAAGCAGGGGGAGGGGAAAATTCTGTGATTGACTTATTGGGTTATATATCAGCCTTTAAGTGGACCTATATCCCTGGACTGTGAACTTCATAAGTGTCCCTTACCTTTTATCACTGTTACATAAGAAAGGAAGGCTAGAGGGTGTCGGACAGAACAGGAACAAATTCATGAGTGTAAGGACATCTGATATTTGACAGTAGACAAATGTAAGGAAAGGCTGACATTTCAATAATGGTGCTGGGGCATTAAGTACCTGTGAGTTTCTTATAGCTGCCATCACCAATTATCATAAATTCAGTGGCTTAAAACAAGAGAAAGGTATCATCTAACAAAGGGTAGCTGAGAATGCCTTTCGAGCACTAACTGCAGGGACTGGGCTGATGGTTCCGTGGGGAGTGGGGAATTGCAGCTTCTTGGTGAAGCTGCCCAAAGGGCATGCTTATAATGTCTGGCCTTTCCTTTGCTCCTTTCCTATTATTAATAACTAGCTAATTACAAAAATATCACTATGAACACATACTAGATTAAACACACCTTTACAATCAGTGTGCAAAAGGCAAAGTTCAAAATAAAAAAATATATATCTCATGAAATGATAGGAAATGTCATAGTTTATTGATGTTATAGGATAAATTGATAAATACTAAATTCAACATATTAAGAGGTAAAGAAAATAAAAGGAGAAATTAAAGGACAAATGAAATAGACTAAAAAAAGTTAATTAATTAATTAAACCCAGGAATGAACAGAATAAGCACCAATAAATATCAAGTTATTTCCAAAGAAAAATGACTTACATCATCATAATCAATATCATGGATAAAGATAAAGAGGTTAGAACAATTAGAAAAGTACTAAAAGATGTAAAATAAAAAGCCATGTGGCTTATAAATATTTTATTCAGTGGCAATAAGGCAGTCCAGTGAAGCTGTCATCTGGGAGCTGGCATATCTTTTTGTACAACTTAAATCAGACCTTATAGGTAACTATTTAAACAAAAAGATAAGTTTTATCTCTCACGTTCTGTATGCAGCACCATTTTTTAATATGAAGAAAAATAATATCTTATTACGCATATTATGTATTCTCCCATTATAGTTATTCCAGAAATCAGTTTGTTTTTTCTTAATTTCATATCATAAAATTCTTAAATATTTATTTATTTATTGAGTTAAATTATTTTCAAATTTTATGAACACATTGCCCGGGCAGGTGTGGCTCAGCAGTTGAGCATCGACCTGGGATCCAGGTGATTGGGGTTCGATTCCCGGTCAGGGCACATGCCCGGTTGCAGGCTTGATCAGTGACTCTCTCATCATTGATGTTTCTATCTCTCTCTTTCCCTCTCCTTTCCTCTCTCTGAAATCAATAAAGATATATTTTTAAAAAAAGATTTTATGAACACATTAACTTGAACAGTTGAATTCAGAGGAGAGAAATGCTCACTAACTTTCTATTTCATTAAATGATTAAATGTTGAAGGTTTGTTTTTTTGCTGCAAATAAAAGCATTATACAGGGAGTAAAACACCAGGAATGGATTATTTTTATGCCATATATGAAATTCATTGTGAATTAAAACTTTAGAAAGATTTAAAATGTATTTTAAGAGCGAACATTGACATTGAGCTATTTCATTCTTTTTTAATCCAGATTCTTAACAGTCTGTAGCAGCATTTCAGAAGCACTACAATTTCTGCCAATAACCTTTCACCAAAAAATCATTTCAGTCAGCATTATCACTCAATGTAACCAACAGAAACCAGAAATCTACTTCAAATGTCCTTCAAATAGCTACAAGATGAATTCAAGGGGATAGGAAATGTAAAACTCAGAAGATGAGGCCTGACTTTGATACTTACTTGGTCTGATAGAGTAATTTTGTCTCCGTATAGATCTCACTCCATAAGAAAGCGGAGGGGGTAAGGAAGCTGTAATGTGTCACCTTATCTAAATAAGGTACCTGTCATTTCTGGAATTCTGTGTAAACTATGATAGATATTCTTATTCAACAAAAGGATCTCTTTTCTCCCTAGAAAACAAGTTTTTTAAAGGGAAAATAGTTCAAGTAAACTCTGTTTTCTTGCTGGAGATGCCGTGAACAATGGAAAAGTAAGCCTTGATTAAAGATAGCCCAGAATTTAGAAGGAAAGATACAAACCACCCACAGGGAACCTACCAAGCCAGCAGTTTCGTTAATGTGAGTGTCACATTGACTTACTATTGTTCCCACCCACATATTTTGCTACCTTTAACATTTTTCAGTATACTACATTTGGATACATTTGGTGTATGTGTAATTGTATTTTATAATAAGGAATATATATTTGATCTTCACTCATCTTTCTCACAGGAGATCCAAAACCCCTGTAATTTTCTATATGATGAAAGCCAAAGGTGTCTTTTGTTATGCTAATAAGGCGACTTTCGAAAGCACTTAAGGATGGGGGCTGGTTGCCAGGACAACCAACTTTGACAACTGTCCTACCCAGCTGACCTCCAGGGAGGGTATTGGGCTGGAGACTAAGTTCAATCACCAATGGCCAGTGATTAATCAATCATGCCTATGTAATAAAGCCTCCATAAAAACCCAAAGGACAGGTTTTGAGGAGCTTTCAGGCTGTCTACGTGTGAAGGTGCTGAGAGAGTGGCACTCTTGAGTTGGAGAGGTCATGGAAGTTCTGCACCCTCCCCCCACACCTTGCCCTGTGCATTTCTTCCATCTCCAACATAAACTATGAGCTTAGCTCTGCTAAGAATATTTTAGAAAATGTGGCTCTTTTCTAACTTTTAAATTTTTCAAATCAAGAGAATCCAACAATCTAGATTCTATTTATTAGCACATATAATGTAATAGGAGTTTCAGTATAAAGTTTGATAAATGATATAATATAGTACCTTCTAATTTTGAGTCCCATATGTTTTTTACAGAGTGGACTTTTCTTCCTGTTCCACTCCATCAATCCTTTTCAGAATTTTAACCAAAGAATTATCTTTAGAGAAATCTTAAATGTTTGTGAATGCTTGTTTGTTTTTCTAACTGAGCAAACAGTCTCAAAACTTTTATTAACAACACATTAAGTTCTAATATTTCACAATCCAACTTTTTGGGAAAGAAATGCACTGAAAATGAATAGCCATGGCATATATTCATTTGAAAAATGATGTGAAGTACTTGGTGTTTCATGTATTTAAAAGAGCTGAACAAATGTGATGTTATAAATTTGTCTATAACAGCACTGTTCTGTAGAAATTTAATGCAAATAACATATAAATACTTAATATTTCATTAAGAAAAATAAAAAGAAATAGGTAAAATTTAATTTAATAATGTATTTTATTAACCCAACATGTCTAAAATAGTTTCCTTTCAACATGTAATCATGTAAAAATAGTTCAAACGTTTTCTTTTGCGTAGGTGGCTATAATATAGGTTAGTAAAAATCTAAATAGTTTTTAAATATGAATTCATAAACATGCTTCTGGTAAAAAATAATTTTAAATAAAAATTTACACAACTTAATTGTCATATTTGAATAATTTCATATTGAGAAGCAGTATGAAATGATTATTGAGAACCAGTAACCTAACGATTAAGAGACTGATGCATAAAGCTAAATGTCTGGATTTGAATCCTACCTTCAGAGTTTACTAGCTGATGACCATAGGCCTCAGTTTACTTTTTGTAAAAGCAACATTAAAAATAGTACCTAATTTATAGGTCACTGTGTGGATTAAACAAATTAGGATCTATATAAACAACAAGATTAATATTTGACTCATTAGTAGCTTATGCTAGTATTAGATACTATTATATTTATGAATACAAAGTATTTCTCCACTGAGGTCTCTTATTAATACAAAAAAAAAACACCCTGGCTGAGCGTGGCTCAGTGGTTGAGCATGGACCTAGGATCAGGAGATAGAGGTTCAATTCCTGGTCAGGGCACATGCCCGGGTTGCGGGCTCGATCCCCAGTCGGGGGAGTGCAGGTGGCAGCCGATCAATGACTCTCTCATCATTGATGTTTCTCTCTCTCCCTCTCCCTTCCTCTCTCTGAAGTCAATAAAAATATATTTAAAAATACAAACAAACAAAAAATAACAAAAGGGACCTCAAAAATTAAGGTAACAAAATTATCACTTTTTCAAATGTTACATATAAAGAAAATAAAATTAAAATGCATAGTGTATTATACATTCTTACATTTTTTTTAGTTCTTCAAATAATTTCAAATATTAATTTGTCTATATTTTTTCATATTTCTCTTTTTCCGGTTACTTCTTTCCCTTCTGAGGGATATTGAAAATATTGCAGTCTGTTATTTCTGCCTAAGCACAGAAAATACTAACAGAACAGGTCCTTGAAAGTTCAAAGTACAATTTGCTCAAATCTTGTTTGGACTCTTTGGCTCTGGGAAAGAATGACATTGTCAATTCTATGGAAAGTTTGTTCATCCACTTTCTGTGCTAAACTAAAACATAGCTAGCATTTATATTTAATGAGACAGATTGTCTTATTTCAAAGCTCAGGTGCTACAACTTTAAAAATATATTCAAAGCCTTTTTGGTCTATCAAATAGAAGAAATGGATAGGAGTGAGGGAAAATGTCTCTTATTTTTGTTGTTCATATCTTAAGTATTCTGAGTTTGGTAACTTTTTGAGCATGACACTTTGATGTTTGCTTAGCTATTTGAAATGCAATTAGGAAACTAGAAGTTCTAACAAATCATGTCATTTAAATTTAATTATAATATTCAGTGTCTTAACTGGTGACTTATTAGACTAAAATATTCCTTAGCATGTAAGGGGGAAATATTATTGTAATCTCATCCTCTCAACTTGACAGTCTTTGGGAGGTGGAATTCTTTGTAAGAGTCAACTGAGGGAGGGACAAAAAAGACTAGGAAAATTAAGTTTGAGGTACATCACCACTAGAGTGAGCCATCCTAGAAGGATGTGATTTCAAATATTACTTCTTGCAAAATAATTGTATAAGTAAAACATTGTCCCTCAAAAGAAAAATTAATGTTATACTTAGTTGTAATTCATAATTATGCTAAAGTAGAAGGGTAGTTGTCACCAATCAGAATTAAAATCAGAGATAAAAAGGCTCAGAATGGTGTTATTATTACTACAGAAATGCCTTTAGAGCATCACAATTTTAATAAAAAATGGGGGAAAAAAGTTTAAAGTTTACTCTGCTAAAAGTTCACTGGGCTCTTTCCCACCTCCCTTTGCCTGACACTAAAGTACAAGCTATTCTGTAGAATTTCAGGACATATTTAAGATATTAGGACATATTTAATATCAATCTTCTTAAGCAGCAATGCATCTTGGATTGGCAAATGGCATTTCCTTGTTGGATAATAAGTCTACTTCATATAAGTAAAACCTGACACTTCATTGTTTAATCTCTGGAGGAGATATCACAAATGCAAATTTCTTTAATTGCATTTTTAAAACACCTTATTAATAGTACTTTGAATATGGAATACTTTTCACTTTTTGTTATAAAAGTTTCAAAATTTAATGTGTATCAAAAAAGGGAACTATCAATGTAAAAAACAACAAACTGCCTATTAAACAAAGATATGAAAAATGAATTAAATTATATTTTTATTGCCACACAATTTTTATATGAAGAGTAGTTATAATCATTTTAAAAATCATGGACCATCCTGGCTGGTGTGGCTCAGTTGGTTGAGCATCACACCATGCGGTGGTTCGATTCTGGGTCAGGGCACAAGTCCAGGTTTCACTGAGGACCAGGTCCCTGAGCCGATCAATGTCCCTCTCTCTCTCTCAAATCAGTAAAAACATATTTAGAAAAATAATCATGGACCTCTTTTGATTCTCTCCCCAGAAAAAAAATCACTTGGGCTTATGCATCCAAATTTTTGCAAAATAATTCAGGGGACTCACAGTTCACCTATGGACTGTAGGTTGAAATTACCTGTTCTGTTTAAATGAGGTAAAGGTGTGTTTGTATCTTCAGGGAAGATGAATTAGCCCAATTCTCTGAAGGCAGAAATGCTAGGAGTGGATAAAGCTAAATTTATTGCAATTTTCACTTTGTGATATTTTAGTTGATATATAATAGAGCAGTTAAAACATGAAATTTCTAAGACCTTTGTCAAGGAGAAAATATTTAGACTCATAAAACTGCAGTTGCTAACAGTTGCTATACTTTGCCTTAACATAGCGGGAGTCTAGAAGAAACAGTCATTTGACAGATTTTTAACGGACAGATTCCTTTCACACTGATATATACATGCTTTTACTTTAATTCACTTTCATAAAACTCTCTGGCATATCATTCTGAAGGCAGTGCGGTTGCTAAGTGTAAGGTCTGCTGCCCAGAAAGTGTGTACATTTTTATAGAGAACCATATGTTCCTTCTGCCCTTATATTAAAGCACAGCATGGCAATCAGAATGTGTGCTAATAGACAGTACTGCATTCACTAGGTCTTCCATAGTCATCAGAAATTTTATTAAGTGAATCATAATAAAAAGTGAAGTTTTAAATTCAGTTCTGATCATTTTGAATGAGGCCCTAGTCAAACAGTTTAATGTCCTATGTAGATTTTCTCCTCTGGACTCTAGATTCCAGCCATATAATACTGTTCTATTCCCTGAGGTGAAAATATAATTTTGACAAATTCACAGAGATTACACCTGCGACACCTCTAACACTGGGCCAGAGCAAAATGGTATAATTTTTTAAGTTTATCTTCGGAACCCTCCTACCCTTCCACATCCCTTGGGCATCTCATCCCTGTACCCCTCCACCCCAGCTCTCTCATTTCCCTGGCTACTTCCTTCCCCTGCAGGAGAAAGTCCCCCGCTGGCCACAGCCCCATCAAGTCCTGCCTCGGTGGCCGGAGAGACATTACTTCAACTCTTGGAGGGTCAGTCAGCTCTGTTGTAAAAGAGTAAAATAATACCGGGTTGTTATGAAGATAAAATGAGACAATATAAGGAAGACAGTTCTTCACATATATCAAGACCTACAATTTTGTGTCTGTTGGAAGAAAGTATCAGTTAATAAAACCTATGAAGTAGAACTGAATTAGGGTTATTTACTTTTGAACGGAAGCCAGTGAAGGCAGGAGGGACGATGTCTCAGGGAGAAATGACTGAAGGTCTGTGCAGATGTGTTGCTGTAAGGGACCTTTTCGATGTCCCTCAAACTAGGTCCTGTTTAGCCCCTTTTTCCAAAGTTCTGTCCAGAGACAGGTCTAAGAAAACAATGGCTGAAATGGTCATAAAAGTAGCTTAATAAAATGTATTAATTTTTGAAAATTTGTCAGTTCCAAAATTTTTTTTGGCCTATTCATTGGCAACATTCAAAACTGTACCCTTTGAGAAATGGGAGAAATTATATTTTGCAAAATCCTCAACTTATAAAAAACACAATAAAATGGAATATATGTTCCATGTTGCACTAGGTTTGCAGAACAAACTTTTCAAAGAAGAATGGGAGAGTTAACTTTGTGTAAAATATTGAAAGTATAACATTGATAAATTGCAGAGTGTTGTAAATGTGGCCAACTATCACGCCCACTGGCCATGGCTGGGTAAATTTTGCTTTTCAAAATCTAAATTTTTACTTGTTTTATCCTAACAAAAGTACTGATTGTTCCAAGTAACTCTGGATGATATATATGTTCAGGTAACGTATGGGGAAAATGCATGTGAAATTACATGTAAACAACAAATTAAAGGATATCAGCGCACCATGAGTAAGGCCTACACATTTTCAGTGAAATCTTAAATATAAAACTTCAGCTAAGCATCCGAGTATTTTAAATTTGTCAAGGCATTAAACCCCACAAGTCTATGTGGTAGATGGCATTATTTATTTCAATGAGGCTGATGTGAAAACATTAAAGAAAGGTACATTCAAACAGAAAATACATACAGTACATATATATTTACCTGTGAAATCTCATGTCTAACACCATTGCAGTAACTGTGAAATAGAAAAGGCAAAGCTCATGAGGCATATTTTCAATCATCTTGAAATGCCCTTTACCCTGGTAATTTACTTTCTAGCTCTGCATGCATTTTAAATGACTACTTGGCTAAAATGTGAAAGATGTTAAAAAGTAAAATGAACATATCATGCACTGAAGAAGAATGTAGAGAGAAATCGAGGTCATTCCAATTATTGGTAAGAGGCTTATAACTCATAATGATGATCAGGAAAATGAAAAGATGGCAAACGGGCAGGCAACCATGTGCAAGCTGATTGTGTAAGAATGATGTCATTCCCTTGATTGGACAGCAGGCCCTGTGGAACACTTGTCATTGCTGTAAGTGACATTTCCCAATGTCAAGGCAGAACATAAACCAATCATAAATCATCATAACCACAAGTGGTCAGAAATGGCAAGTTGAGAAATATTAACAAGGCTCTTATTGTTCCCAGATTTTTTCTGAATTGATTCTTTATGGTCTCTAAGTACACAGGTCACATTTTCAGAGTATTTGAATGGCCTAAATATGGTTTCTGTACCTATTCAGATGAAACCTAATTTATTATCTTTACCCTAAATTATAGAGATGTTTCTATTTTACTTCCCCTAAGTTCTACTTTTTCCCTAGTAGGCTGGCATGGTTTAATATTTACTGCAGTGGTATTTGAGCTAAAATTTTTCCCTCTGCTGTTATTGTGGAAAATAAAAAATATTGCAGGTAACATTGCAAGTAGGATATTTTATTAACTTGGGTTAGAACAATTCTCATTGGAGTTCAAGTTAAAGCATCAAAGAATTACCCCAAAACATCTGCCTGAGATAAAATCAGTCCAATAACTGTCATTGTCCAGGCCAGTAAAATGAGGCTGAGAATGTCAAGTAGTTTTCCTAAGGTGTTACAATAAAACTCTAATGAAATCAGAAACATAAATGGGAGGAAGGAATGAGGAACTATCTTTCTGAACTTCCCGACTTCATTATTATTTCATTTATCTCTTCTGATGAATAGGCTTGCCTCGTCTGAGGCAAAATTATAGAACCTGACGTCTCTGAAGTGTTGTTTTGGATAACAGAAAGCTGAGAAGGAAACTTAATGCTTAAACACAACAATTATATAAAGTAAGATTTTTTGGTGTCCCATGTTTTGGTACTGTATTTCTAAGTTACTTTGTTTCAATTTATGCATGTGCTATAATACATAATTTCAAATATTTTCCACAGCAAACTGTGGAAATAAATCCAGTCTCAGCACTTACATAACTCATTTTGTGCTTTAATCAGAAATGATAAGTAATTGTTATCACCACCACCTACCCCATGTTTAGAATTTTAAATATATGATCTTTCTGTCTACCTTTCAGAAACAATAACTATATTTCATTACATTTTCTTTTCTAGGTAGTCTCCTTTCCTGTAGGTGGAGAAAAAAAGCTTAATTTTTAATGTAATATAACACAGAATATTGTTTTCAAAAAGTTCTTCTGAGTGCTTAAATAAATACGAAAATCTTTTTAAAAAGACTATTCAGACACCTTTCATGGGTTTGGAGACTGCTGTACTATTTTCATCCGCTTACCTTTATTTAGCTTAGATCTCCAAATTTATACTTTTTAATCCCTTTTATAAATTAGTACCTCAGTTCCTTAATCATTTATGAGAATCTTTTCGTTACTCCCTTCCATTTTCCTGTTTCTGAATCTACATTTAAAATCAATATCAAAATCAAGTAGAACATTTTCTTACAGCACAAATCCAGGACAATTTTCCATGTGTTGGATTAGTTGTGTGTTTTTTTTCCATTGACTTTAAAAAGTCTAATAACTGTCTGCCAAGTTTGCTTAGATCTTTTGGTATTTCTACTTATCAAGTATTTTCATTTACTACTTATCTGTGTTTCCAAAAAGATGATTTTATTTCTGCCCTGAGTCTAATAATTTTAACTGCACTTTATCTTGCTATCTGCCTATTTCTTAGTTTAGTCCCACTGCAGATTTTTTACTGATTATTCCCCTAGTCCATCTGCTCTTAAAGTAGAAAGCAATTTTTAAGTCTTATATGCACTACTTTTTAACCAATTGGAAAATGTTTCTTTTCTCCAAGCATACTGCAATTTTTCCTAGGATATTCTAAGTAACATCGTTGAGAAATATGCTTCAAACTTGTCCAGGCATGGTTATGAGTGAAGGAACTCCTGAAAGCAAGTGAAAATACTGGGTGACTTTTAGATGACTTCATTGGTCCTCTGATTCTTACGAAAAGCAATTAAATACAGATAAGAGAAAGAGACTCCATCCATATCATCGAGCTTTTGCTGCACAGCAAACACCCCCAAAACTGGTGGCTTAACCCAACGAGCATTAGGTCAAAATCCTGTGAGTGGGAAAGTCGACTTGGGCTCAGCTGGGACTTCCCTCGTCGCGCTTGCCTTGCTTGGCTCACTCACGCAGCTCCTGTCTGCTGGATGGTAAGCTGGCAGCTGACTGGGGCATCGGGGCACCTGAACCACATGTACCCAACATCTAAAAGGCTACTATGGATTTCTGCAGATTGCAACTGTTTTCTAAAAGCAATAAAAAGTGTGTCCCCCAATGACTGTTTCAGAAGCCCCGAGAAAAAGCACGCACGCGTGCACGATCATCTCCCAAGTCCCTGCTGCGTCACGTCTCACACATCTCCTCAGCCAGGGCAAGGCACACGATCGAGCTCAGATTCCAGAGATGAAGTTAGACCCCGCTTCTTGAGAGAAGCATGACAAAGTCACATCACAAAGGGCTGAGTCGTAATAAATCATAAACGATTAAACTCTCTTTAGCCCTAATTTTCTCTTCCATTTCCCTTTCTTTGCCCTCATTCATTTTAGGGACACCTTTCATTAGTGAGTAAGTGGAATTCTTTCTGAGACTTCTCTTTGAACATATAACATTTTTTAAGTTTGCAAGAAGCTAGGAGAATTCCTTAATTGGGAGTATACAATTAAAAAATTCTTTGCATACACCAAAAGTGCTCTGCATGCAAAGACGGGGACTGTGGTCCTGAAAACATTTTAAATATTTAATTCATGGAATCCCAGTAGAATCACCAAGTCAGAGCACTGCTTCCTATTCTCATCACAAAGAAGACTAAAATGTGGTGGTGCTTTTTATCATTTAAACATAATTTTGACTTTCACAGTTATGGCATCATTCTTATATGGCTGGTTAATTGGACTTATCACAATTATGACATATCAAAATCCAAACGGAAGACCACAAGAACAGCTGTCTGTCTTGGAAGGTTCTGTTGAATGTTTAAATTATCAGCTGACATGTCATGTGAGGGGCGGGTACAAGGGACATGGCCCAGAAGCTGAAACTTTAGAGAAAACTTGGCATCTAGACTTGTGATAGCCAAATAAATAATATGGCTTTTAAAATAAAAGAAAATATAGTTGTCTTAAAAACAAAAACCATGTTGGATGCCTTTATCATATTTTAAAAAAACATTTAAACAAATAGACAAGAAAAACCCTAAAGTTAAATATTAAAAGCACTGTTATTAGATTTGGCTTTGACACTTTCATTTTCTAGTGAAAATTGTCCCATTGACTTGTTATAATAAATATGCAGTAAGTTTTTCTAAAGGTGTGTAAATATATAGAGACAAAATGGCTTGTGCATAATTGATAATAATGATAGCTATTGGAATAATCACTTGAAAGATTTTTCATATGCTTTTATTGCCTCCAGTTAAATTATCCACCATTTACTATCAACTCAGGGAATGGAGAAAGAATGTGTTTACATCTTGGCAGTATTTACCTCATTTATTAGGGTTCTCCAGAGAAAGAGAAATAACAGAATATACATATTTATTATAATGAATTGGCTCATGTAATTATGGAAACTGAGATGTCCCACATCTGCTTACTGGCTGCACACTGGAGACCCAGAAGAACTGGTTGGTGTAATTTAGTCAAGGTCTGAAAGTCTGAGAACCAGGAACATGAAGGGCCTGCGATGATCCATTTCACAGCTCGAGCAATCAGGCAAGATGGGCCGAATTCTTGCTACTTCTGCCTCTTTGTTGCATTCAGGCCCTTTATGGATTGGATGATAGCCACTCATATTGGGGAGGGCAAATAGTTTTACTGAGTCTACCAATTAAAATGCTAATTTCATCCGAAAAACCATCACAGACATACCCAGAAATAATGTTTAGCCAAATATCTGGACACCCTGTGATCCCGTCAACTTGCCGCATGAAATCAACCATCACACTTTACTTCCACAAAGATCTCTTGCTGGGGATCCAAGGAATAGGATGTAGGTATACTGCACAGTTATTCATTTGTGAACACGTTTTCCAGTTCTGTGTTTTTCTGACTTCTAGGAGATTATTTCTAAGATTATGTAATAAAATACATTTTCTCAAAACAGTTACTATCAGGACAATGCAGAGTACAGATAGCATTCTTTTCTCTAGATACAAAATATTTTACATTACCATGGATGTAAAATGTTTGTTAAAATTTTATAAAGTGACTTTAATGTCACTTTTACTTCTATAATTCAATGAATAAATGATTATAGCATCTTTATGAAAAATACAACCCATGTAGCCATTTTCAGGATGTTTTAAGCCACATATATTTCTTCCTAATATACATGTTTTTACAGCCCAGAATACTGACTGGATAATTGGAATAATCACTAATGTCCTTAGTCACTAAACAGGTTGTAAAATTTTTAGTTTTCAGTGTAAAAAGTAACAATAGACACACTCCTTAAATTTTATAAAGACACATTCCTGAGAATATAAGGACAATTTGTACATATAACTCATAAATTAAAATGCATCGATATATAAGTATAAAAGAATGGAAATGTATATCAGTAGTAAGCCATGAAACACAATGAATTCCTCTACATATTTTTGGAATACCACAAGCTCCTATCTGGAAAGCTGCAGACCATAGTGAAAGTATAACTTTCTTATCAGAAGTAAATAATGGGGTTACTTTTTATGTAATATACTTTAACGGGAATTCAAATTGATGTTTACCATGGAGTCTTTATAACCTTAAGTACTTTCATCTCTCTATGCTACTCATTAAAAATGTATTTCAGATGACCAGAAGCAATTTTAAGTAACCTCACAAGACTAAGGTTGTGTGGTTCAATGACATAATTTTAATTGCCTTAATTCAGAGATAAGTTCTATTTCTCAGGAGGGTACTTGCTTCTATTACTTGATAAAAATGATAAATCTGTTCTATTAATTTGTATCATTGTAAACAGTAATTTTATTAGATAATGTATCAACATACTTTATGCTGTGCAACAAAATCCTGAAGGCAAAACAGAGTAAAAACCTTTATTTTTCAGATTTTGTTGTTGCACTGACTTTTACATTAATATGCAACTTAATCTTTTTTGTCATCAAAACCCTTTGGCAAAACAGTAAGTAAATCTCAATACCTTCGTAAAGAAGGTTTCTGTCCATCATATATAACAAAAGTAAGAACGAAATCAGAGTAATATGTTTGATATACGGAACTCTTGGCAGTGAAAGGAGAGGCTTAGGAACCTAAGTTTCTGGTATTGTTAAAAGCTACATGGAAAATCATAAGACATTGGAAAGAGCCTTCTTTCAGATTCTGTTTGAACCTTGTCTGCATACTAAAAATGTAAGTACAAATGAAAGAAAAGTATGTGAATAAATACAAAAATTTTCAATAAGAGAGAGGATAGACACTTTGTCTAAAAAAATTTAAAGAATACTTGAATATGGAAAAAATCAGATGTGAAGACACTATTATCCAAAATCTTGGGTGATATCCTATGACCTTCAAAGGAGTTGGCCACACTTCAAATGCCTTAAAATACCAGAGAAAGGGCTTAAATGAAAGACTCCAGCCAGATATCAGATGAAACATGGCAAGTGGAACAGAATCAACAGAATAGGGCTTTGTGGGAACAAACTGGAAAAATCCGCACCCCACCCCCACTAAAGGAAGGCAACTGTTACATTGCAAAACTATGTGCTCATTGTCATATCCAAATTGCTATGCAAAATACCCTTTTGCAATAAATATCCAACTTTTCAAACATTGTTAAAATGTCATTGTGTGTATCAATATAAAGCAAAACTTATGGTCAACAGTCTTGACTTCTGCTCTAAAGTTATCTGGGAATGATTAAACGGTTTAATATGAGAGTTTCAAGAATTTATTCTGATAGATGTTGCATAGCATACTATCTGAAAGTTATCCAACTCTTTTGTCTAAAAAAGTGTTTAGGTTCAGTTAAAGTAGAAATATCAGGCTCTTTGGGGTTTACAAAGTATATTTAGTTAGTGATTGTGTGTGTGTGTGTGTGTGTGTGTGTGTGTGTGTAAAGGCGAGAGGGAAAATAGTTATGGGATGAATGATATACCTCTCTTCTAAGTGCTTATTTGGTGAATTTCTTGTGATATACATAGGATTCTGGTTTTTTCCCCCCTATAAGATAGTCAACAACAGATAAGAAATTATAATTCCTGGGAAATAACAATATTACATGTTCTCAAAGACAGGGCAGAATTGTGCTTAAAACAGGAGACCGGGGACAAGTTGCTGATGCTCTCTTTTTGCTTCCTAGGATTAATATTTTAGAAAACTTGATTCTATTTGAAAAACAACATAATATAATTTCCTACAGAGAAGTGCATTGTGTTCTTTGTAATCTATGGAACTCAAAGATGATTGGATTGCCATTGCGAGTTATTATTCACAGTCTTGACCCATGCCCAGTCAATATTTGAACGACCTTTTCACAAAGAGCAGAGGTGTGGTTCAGACGGTACTCACTGAAATTTAATCTGTATCATGGCAGAGATCTTTTCTGTGGAGCCACCACCATAGCTTCTGTATCCTGATGGAATTACGAAACCCTCCTATGGAAGCTCCTCGATGAAGCTTCTTAATTGAAATAAATTGACATTTATAGTGGGCATTAAATGACATTACTAATAAGATTACAGTACTATATTTAACAGGAATTAAGGAAGTAGTTGTCCATGTTTGTGCTACCCTTAGAGGATAGAAAGCTCCTACCAACAGGATATATTTTACTCATGTTTTATTCTTGCAGTGTCTACCTAGTACAGTGGCTACAAGGTTGTGTGTGTTCAAATGTGTGCAGCTGGAATAAAGAAATGAACCAGAGTAAAGAAATAACTCAGAAGAATGCAGGATATATAAATGCTCAGTATCTTTAAATCATTTCACACACTCCTTTTCTTTACCAGCACAGAGTGTTATCGCCTGATGCTGTTTCCAGATTCTGCAGGAAGAGGCCATTATGCAGTATAAAATGTTCAGAATGTATTCTAGGTTTTGTCCCTTACAACAATTCACATTTTCCTTGAAGAGGTTGTTTTTGATTGTTTGTTTTGATTTTTATTTGGGTGTTGTCATCAGCCAGGGAAGCTCAGAAATTGAGTTATAGTTAGACGGCCCATAGTAGCAAAATAACTCTAGGATAATGAAGTATACACCCATAGATGAGGGAGCTCGAACCTGAACTTGCCACTCATCGACATCACTAGGCCACGGCCACCTGAATATTTAGGGGGAAAAGCAAAACAAAGAAAACCAAAATTAAACAGCAGTGACAACAACAAAGATAAAACAAAAAATCCGAGAAGCAAACAAAATGTTGTGAAGGTGAATATTCTATGTTAATTATAAGCATCACGTCACTTTCCAATGTCTTGATGGGAGGGAATGTATTTTTCAAGAAAGAATTACAGAGGTGCAATTTTCTACCAATGACCATTGAACAATTTTGTCCAAATTTTTGGCCCATGGTCGAAAGACCAATAGATCTGTCCTCGGAAGAACACAATCTTATTGATTTTGCTCACTTAACTAATGACTGAGTGTTAGAAGACTGGTGTGAAGAACCTTGTATACCCAGTTATCAAAATTCTGTCCTATGAGTTGGGGCTTTATTCTTACAGAATTTCTTGTAATTTTTCATTCTGAACCTCCTTATCTAAAACCCTGCATATTCTTTCATTGAAATTCTAAAGAATAAATAATATAAGAATGAATACAGGGAAGAAGGTTACTTGGCATATTTGCAAGACTATAATAAGATATTCAGAGTTCTAAAAATTGAACACATTAAATTGTCTCCCACTTCTGATTAAAAATAAAATAAAATGCTAACATTAAAATAAATCTTAAAATGTCCAAAATGTTCTGAAATAAAACTTATGCCTCTTTCCAGTATATGATTATCATCTGCTATTACAGAGTTCTAGATAAATGCTTAGTTTGAGTATTTGATAATGCAGAAATGTATATTTGTGATGCAATAATCACATTGTAGGCCTAGCCAGCATGACTCAGGGGTTGAGCATCGACCTATATGATCCAGGAGATCACGGTTCAATTCCTGGTCAGGGCACAGGCCAGGGTTACGGGCTCCATCCCCAGCAGGGGGTGTGAAGGAAGGAGCTGGTCAATGACTCTCTCTCATCACTGATGTTTCTATCTCTCTCTCCCTCTCCCTTCCTCTCTCTGAAATCAATAAAACATATAATCATCATCATCATCACCATCACATAGTTGAAGCTGCTGGATGAGCATTATAATATGCATAAGGAACTTTCATAGAGAAAATTCCACTTATTATTACAAGGGAGTGGAACAAGCTTCAGAGAAAAAAAAAAAAAATACACAGAATTAGAAATTAATGTCCAAAGTTCCCAGAAGCATTATATCAGAAACATTCCACTATTAGAAGCTATTGATATATTTTTCTATGTTCTTATAGATTCAAAGTGTCACTGTCTCTGAATTCACCCATTAAACTATTTCACATTTGAGTGTGGAAATGTCCCATTTGAAAGAAGGGGGATAACTGGAATAAATATATACACTTAATTCAACAACTTTTCTTTAGTTCAGTGTGTAACTGATTGTGCTTATGTTAAAACAATACAACCCTAATGATGGCAAACGCAATATAAATCACTAAAACAGAATCCTAACTAAAAAGCTTTATCGCAGCGAAGAAAGCCATCCACAAAATATAAAGGCAACATTTAGTGAATGGGAAAAAGTATTTGTGAATCATATGTCTGATAAAGGGTTAATGTCAAAAATATAAAAGTAATTCATACAACTCAATAGCAAAAAAATGAATGATCTGATTAACAAATGGGCAGAGGATCTGAATAGACATTCTTCCAAAGAGGACATACAGATGGCCAATAGGTGAATGAAAAGATGCTCAGCATCACTGGTCATCAGGGACATGCAAATCAAAACCACAATTAGGTACCACCTCCCATATGGTTGAGTGGTTAATACAAAGTGATGAGAAATAAGCATTGGCAAGGATGTGGGGAAAAGGGACCCTTGTGACTGTCATAGGGAATGTAAACTGGTGCAGCCACTGTGGAAAACACTATAAAGGTTTCACAAACAATTAAAAATAGAACTTCCACGTGATCCAGAAATTCCACCTGTGAATATTTATCCAAAGAAAATGAAAACACTAAACTTGAAAAAATATATGAACCCCCATGTTCACTGCAGCGTTATTTACAATAGCAAGCTATGGAAACAGTCATCCATCGATGAATGAATGGATAAAGAAAGTATGCTACGTGTGTATATATAATCAAATATTATCCTGACATCAAAAAGTACGAAATCTTGCCATTTGCAACAGCATGGATGGACCTTGCAGACATTATGCTAAGTGAAATGATTCAGACAAAGTCAAATACGCTATGGCCACACTTACAGGTAGACTCTGAAAACCAAAGCCAAGACGGAACAGCTCACAGATCGGGAACAACCCACCGATGGTTGTCAGAGGCGGGGGCGGGTGAGCGAAATGGGTGAGGGGAGTCAAAGGGTAAAGGCTTCAAGTTATAAACTACCTAAGTATATCTGTTAATTCCTAAAAACAGGAGCCATGTTTCATATTCCTCTTTAACCAACTGCCATGGTAAATGCCCTGCATATAACAGGCACCTTTTTAGTTCGGACACTATGATAAAGCAGACAGCTGACTTCCCCTTGAAAGAATGAGCAGGACCCCTGGGACTACGGTTTCACAACCAGCGGCACAGAATATGTATCTCCTTTAAACAATGTGCTGGGAATGGCCACAGATACAACTAATTCATCGTTTCTACCTTTTGGGATACAGTTCTAGAGATATGAGATATTATCCATGCGGAAGGGGCACAAAGCACCGTATCCCTGAGGAGTCCAGAGTTTCTCCCATTAAGCTTGGTTAACTCCACCAACGGCCATCGCCTGAAAAATGTGTCCGAAGTTGTCCTGTTGGTGGCTTTCACTTTTTCCTTTCTTCTAATTCTTCTAATCCTGCCCTATATTTTTCTATCCCTCTGTTCTTTCATTTGATGCCATCTTTTTAAAATCCCCTTGATTTATTATCTTTATATTTGCTTATTTCATTTTATCAAGTCACAAATTATTATTTTACATATTAAAAAGTGACACACCTTTAAGAAAAAAAAGTTACGTTTGGAGATTAAACTATACACCTTGTAAACAGGTGACATAAACCTTTAAAGCTCTGGAAAATATCCACATTCAGAAGCTCCAGAAAGAATTTAGCTAACTCTCCATTCTCCTATGATGAAGCAGCTATCCCTCAGGCAGAGAATCAGAGCCAATTAACATTTGTAATTCAATTTCTCTTAATGCATACAAGCGTTATCTCGTATTTCTCCCTGTTTTATAGGAATTACGTGTGGATTTTTAGAAAGCATTGTAAACTATTACTTATAATATTGTTTCTAAGAGATGAACATATTCACATACCAATTCTGATATCTACAGCAGAACATTTAATCCAAAACTGGGCTTTAAATTTGGGGACTTACAATAACAAATACATCTTTCATTCTAAGTATTGAGTTTTCCTCGGTATTACAGTCTAGTGCACTCAGAGGTTAAATAGTCACTGGCAAGGGACATTGGACAAATGAGATAAAGAAAATCTTTCCCCCTGACATTTAGATATAACAAGCAAAACTCAGTTTCAGTAATTGTGATCCATTTAATACCATATTTAGAAGATTGATACTTAGTAGTTTGGCAACTGGCATTTGCAAACAGACCAAAGTTTTCTTCCCCCGCTGTCCCCCTTTTTTAAATCAGGTTGAAGAAATCAAGTTTAACTAAGATAAAACAACAAAAGTAGCAAATAGAAAACTAATTTTCTGATAACTGAGAAAAAATGTATTTCATTGGGATAATTTGGATTTTTTCCTATGTAGATAAATTTTGTAATGAGTATAATCAGTTGAACTTATTGCTGATAATTTATTTTACTATAACATATATGTTGTAGTAATTATTATAGAAATCACTGACAATTTTAAAAAGTATTCAGATAGTTTGCTTGGTAAAATTGTTATTACTGCTTTTATTATTATTCAATTCTACTGAAGAGAACAAAATGATAGAACAGTAAAAAAAAAAATACTAGTTTTAACTCTGACATCAAATAGCTATGTGTTTTTAGCTCAGATTTTACAGAAATTCTTATCATATAAGAATATTCTGAATCACATGAGGAAATATCTATTATAGATGAAGAATGTTCAAAATATGATTCAAATGACACTAGATTAAATTCTCGGTGCTCATCATTGTTATTACTTTTGCTCTTTGCCATGATTTTAGGCCGCCTTTCAAAGTCTGGCCAATGGCCTCACATATGCGTCACCAGCAATTACAGATAATGAATAAGAAGTGATGGGTTTAAAAAAATCTGTCAACACTATAAGAGAAATAGAAAGGGGAAATATAGAAGGATTTTTTTTGTTGATAAATAGATATTTATAATTACTATATTTTAATTTGTGCCTGTATATGACAATATATTTACAATTATAAATCTTTGCTGTGTATCTTTCCTGAATGTAATTAAATCCCTCTCTTCCTTTAATCAACTTTGACCTCACAACAAACAACAACTTTGACCTCATGACGACTTTGACCTCCATATTTAAAAGTAATAGTAGTCTCAGGCACATTATTATATCATAGTCATAAAATTTTCCTAAATTATTTATACAAAACCATCAGGATGTCACACCTGCTATTACTTCCCAGTATTTCAGTTGCTCCTATTTCTCTATGTGTGTGGCCTTCTCACTCTGGTAAGGACTGATGGGATCATCTAGTAAGTACAAATGAAATTCTCAGAAAGAAAATTGTTTGGAATTCAACTAGAGACAAAAAGATTTTGGAAACGGAAAGAAAAAGTTAGGTTTTATTTGTTTGTCATGGTGAGTTGCTAAGAGAAAAACAGAGACTAGAAATTAGCATCCCTGCTATTTAGTCCTTGTGCCACTGAGGGAAAAATGCAACAAAAACTTTTACTATCTAATGAATTTAAGCCAAACTATATAAGTGGGTGTATAACAACACTAATATTTGCACTTAGAACATACCCTGAAATGTTTAATTCAAATCAGTTCAAATATGTTCGCTTCAGCAAACATCAATAGAGGGATTATTAATTTCTAGGCACTGATTTGGGAATTCAAAGTAAAAAAATAAATTTTTTGTTACCCTCAGAACCTCCCATCACTTCAGGGAAGCCAGATTCCAGAGCAATGCCAACAAAGTAAGAAAAATAATTTAAGTCATATTTGAATTGGATAGAAGGATGTATCCAAAAAGTATATTCCAGACAGAGGGGAGCATAAAGAAAGGCACAGAGGCGTGAGCTTCCATGGCCTAGTAAGAGAAAATAGGAAGGCCAGAGTGTTGCCAGCAACAGACCAGGGAAAGACTATCCAAAATATGTGTCTGGAAATATAGGGTAATATATTGTTGAAAATAACATGTACATCATAATTAGAAACTTTCAATTTATTCTCTATTAATGGAAAACATAAAAATCTGGTACAGGGGTAATTATATAAACATAACTGACTTTAGAAAAAAAATGTTAAGGGTTACCCTAATATAACACAGAAAAATAAATTTTAAAAAGGGATATGAGATAAAAATGCCATTCAGGAGACTATTGCAATAGCCAAAATTAGATATTACTAAATCAGGTCTCATCCAGGGGCAAAAAAAAATGGTTTTGAAGCCAGTGTGCCCATTAGGATATCCTGGGGACCTTTTAGAAAATATATTCAAGTCCTCCCACAAAGGGATTCAGTCGTTGATGGGACTATGCAATCTGTAGTTGTAAAAGTTGCGTAGGTGATTCTAATGCACCAGTCTTTAGCCCAGTACTTCAGAACTAATGACCAACCATCAAAGTAGTCAATTAGCAATGCTGATCTAGATTGCTAACTTTTGAAAGACTGTGAGCCTAAATCTGGGACAGGGAGACATTGCCAGTCAGCACCACTTGCTCTAAATTTAGAACCATGCACTTGCCTCCTTTGGCCTAGACTAGGACAGGGACTATGGGAATGGAGAAGTGTTGAATACAAGGTTTAATTAAGAGCTAAAGTCAGAAAGTCTCAGTCAGTAATCAAAAATAAAACCTCTGAAAAAAAATTGAGATGATTTTTTGTTGCTGTTGTTTATTTACCGGCTTAGACAGCTAGCTGGAGGAGGGTCTTACCAGGAAACAGAAGGAAGAAGGCATGCCTTGAGGATATCCGTGAGCAAAAACACAGCTGGTGTTTACACCCTGTACACAGAAGAGGGGCATGAGAGAAGGGATTGATGGAGCAAAGTACTGGACACTGGAGAAGTTGGAAAGATATAGGATCAAGAGACCAGTGGAGGGGTTAGCTTTACAAAAACACACAAATATCATATTTGAAGCACAAAGGGAAAGATACAAAACAATATTATGTATATGTACATATATTCAGAGATAAAGAGAAAAGAAACTGGATGATTTCCTAAAAGGTTTTCTCAGTGAGGTACTACTCAGAGCAATGGTTCTCAAATGTAAGTATGCTTCAGAATTTCTTGCAAGACTTGTAAAAACACATAGACTGCCAACCCCCACCACCAGAAGTTTTGCTTCAGTAGATCTGAGGCAAAGTGTGAGAATTTTTATTTCTAAGACGTTACCAGGTGAGACTTATGCTATTACTTCAGGGCCCATACTTTGAGAAACACCAGCTTAGACTATGGGGAATCAAAGTTTATGTTCCTTTCATTGCATCTTTGGGTCTTTTAGGGTAAAAGAAACATTTCAAAACCCACCTTATAAAAGAGAGGTTCACAGACTTTATCTCTGAAGATACTGACTGCTAATAATAATTCTTACTGTTATTGGTGGGGAGAGGTCCTTGTCTCCACAGGTTGCCAGTGGGAGTGAGTTTCTTATGTTATCCCAAGAAAAGAAATTTTCTGAGATTTGCACGGGAGGATGAGATATTGTAGGAAGCTTTATTTCTGTGGAATTACACCTCTGAGTTTCCAAGGTCCCATTTCCTTTTGCCCCACAAAGGAAGAAGATCCATTTTGCCTTCGGCAGAGCTAAAATCAGAGCCAGTGCCCAGGGTTTCTGTCCCATGTTAGGGCACAGTCCAATCCAGCATCAGGCTAACTTAGTTTGTATTCCCAGCTGCAGTCCATCAGTTCATTACGCGTGGGGTCCACATGGCCACATGGGTATGGAGGGAACATGGGTGAAGGCAAAGAAGCAGGAGCAAAGCCAAAGGAACCAGAGAGCCAAGGAAGCAAACTCCTCTGTCTAGGGGATTATGTATTAACAAATTTTCATGGGCCTGCAATGGCTCTGCCTACACTAAGCAATCCATGGATCCCCAGGCTTTACTGACAGGCACTCTCCCTGTGTCACCCTGACTCACTGCACATGCACCCATCTTCCCCTTTGTTGGACCACCCCTCCCAGTGACCTGCAGGGAATGGGCAGGTGGCTCCCTGGGGAGTGGGCAATTGTAGCTTCTTGGTGAAGCTGCCCAAATGACATGCCTATCATGCCTGGCCTTCCCTTTGCTCCTTTTCAATTATTAATAACTAACTAATTACAATGGCATATTATGGTTAGTGATTTTGGAGAACTCTAGAACAAGAATCTACAAGTTTTTCTATAAAGGGCAGATAGTAAATATTTTTGACCTTGTGGTCTGTATTTCCAACTACTCACTTTGCCCTCAGAAAAAGCCAGAGGACAATCTACAATCAAGTGGGCATGGCTGGATTCCATTAAAACTTTATTTACAAAAACAAGGAGGCCAGATTTGGCCTGGGGACTGTTATTTTTCTCCCCTTGTCCTAAGATAGAGAAAAATTAAATGTTCTTTCAGGTAAGTATAAGTAGGTCCTCAATGTGATCGTTGAAGTGGACATACTATTCAAAGTAATTGATGGAAGTGGGAAACAGCTGCTAAAAGTAATCAGTAAGTATGGGTTAATACAAAACAAGAATGGAAATAGAATGTCACGACTTTAATGAACAATTTCAACAGAGGAGAAACTGAAAAGAGAAGTAACAAACTGGAGGCAATTCTGACAAAACATCACCTAGGAGTATGTGAGATTTAAGGGAGAATGTGTTACTTCTTTTAGATTGTTTTTTGAGGGCAAGGAGGTAGAGAAATCACTCTCTTTATGTAATTCATTGTGAGTTCTAATAACACAAGCAGTGATCTTAGAATGGGGATTAGCAATCCTGGGCAAAGGGCAAGTGAGGGGCTAGGGTGCCCAGCACTGAAATGAGAGAGATGAGAGAGTGAAAAGCACAGCTGAAAGCAAGGTTGCTTTCTTTGATGGGAGATTAAGAGCCCTGGGGCTTGTGGAGTAGAGATTGAGAAGCAGACAAGAAAGTGAAGATATTTAGAGAAAATTATGAATGGAACACACCAGTCTCAAGTAATTTGTTTGTTGTTGGTTCTCTTTAAGAAATTTGTTAACATTAGATGCCACTCAATTTTGTGAGTCCTGGGTGGGCAAATGGAACAAGATTATGGAAAGTGTATTTTATTAGATTTTGGTAGAGAAATGATAGTGTCTCCAAATGAGAGAATAATCCAGGCAAAGCAAACCCAAATTGAATTTAGAAATTGTACATATCTGAACTAATTCAATTAAAAGGACATTACTATTTTGAGGATCTGACAATGAGCATCTGTCATATACTGACAAGATGCGACAGTGGGAAACAAACTGACTGGACGGCTTATTAACAGATTACACCTCAAATTGAATTAGCTTATACATTTTTATAATTTTATTTTTAATATGACAGTATTCACTTTGCATTATATATAGTTTGTGATTTTCAGGACCATGCCACTTTTACTGTATAACTTCTGAAATTATTATTTTACAAGTTTTGCTCTCCAGACTAGACAATTCATTGGTTGATGTTATTTGACTACAGCTTTCAGTCACCTAAAAAGATCAATATTAGATAACAAAGTTATTATTTCTAAGAACTTAAATATCCAGTCTAAAACTACCTTAAATTTTTAAGTTATTATGATAAAACAAAACTCTATAATCCAGATAACTTTTCTCTACTTTACTGTTACAGTAATGGAATGGAGCAAAAGTATGACCCTAATATTTCTTTTTATCACCTTGTGTTTTAAACTCTTATTTTGTGTGAATAATAAAGTACACTTCAGTTAGACTGTTAGTCATAATATATGAGACCTATCTAAGGATAATAAATCATAGTATCAAATAAATTACTTTCAGGGATGTATATGAGACTATGTTTATATACAAACTCATGTTTGTTTTTTTTATTTCTCTTAACAAAAAGGAATCAATAGGGCTAATATTTTATTTTCACTTCAGCTATACTGACCAGCAATGATCAATTACATTTTCAAAAGTCCTTTTCCATATAAATTACATTGTTTGAACTAATAGCCACTCAGTTCCATGATGTCCCATGGGCGGTCCATTACAGATAAGCTTAGGAATGCAAATAATATTAAGAAAGGCATATCTTTGCTTAGATATCGCCATGTTTCCCTCCCTTTCTTCTTTTTTTTCTCATTTTTTTGTTTTGTTGTTTTTTGGTGTAATAATCAGTAAGTATAATAATAATCAGTAAATAAAACCATGAAGTGGTGCAGCATTATAACAATAATGTTTATGGAAATCAATTATGGGCTCAGACACAGGAAAAGTAACAGAGAAAGTGAGTCTGAAGGCTGTTTTGTTTTTCAGGGTAGCTGGGTCGGATGAAAGCAACCTTAGTTTGTTGCTAAAAATTATAATTGACAGTAGAGCTGGAAATATAATTAACTTAAGATATGGAAAGCTGTGTTTCCAGAGACTAAAGTAAAAGCTCTCCTAATACCCTGAATATTAAAAATATACACATTCATAGACATCAGAAGATTTCTGCCTCTCTGATTATTAATGTACTAAAAGGCTCCTGTGATATTGAGAATTTTACTGTAGCGTTGCAAAGGTCATCGAGAATGCCCGATTGCTGTCATATCCCTAGCCATCTAAGCAGCCAGATATAAATTCTCTTCCTATTTTCTAATTCTTGTTTTACCTATTCACATTTTACTTTTGCATTAATATGCTGGGCCTAGAGGGGCGGGAAAGAAGATATAAACCATGGTTCGGAGCATTATCGTTATTTGACAGAGAAGCTTAAATCTCTACAAAATATTTAGAAACAGAAAAACATTTCTTGGAGGCTAATTCATGATTTTATTATAAAAAAAATGCTAGTCTCATGTCTATATTTTCATCTTCCTTTTAGAATGGTAATAAATAATGAAGCAACATGCTTAAATATTTTATGGTGTGTGAGTGATAGATTTTGGCCTATGTTGCAGAACCAACGACATGTACATTCAAGACGCCTGAATGGCATGAGAAAAGAACGTGCCAATAGTTCCACTGCTTTGTTGAAAAAAACAAAAAAGAAACAAACAAACAAAAAAACAGGGCAAAAGTCATGTAAAAGAAAAGAGGGAAAGAGCCTGATATTCTTAAATGAGGGACAAAATATTTGTTTCACGCTTTTTTCACTTTCCTCCCTCTCTCCCTTCTGGTCTCCCCCCCACACTCCCACTAAATGGCCAGATCCATATCTTTGCTGCCAGAAGGGGAGAGTTTGAGTTGAGTGTATTAGATAAAGATGAGCTAGAAAACGCCAAGACAGCAGAGATAAGAGATAAGGGGCATAGATTCCAGACAGACAGAGGCTCAAGGTTATGAAGAAGAACAGGACCCTCAACAAGCATGGTGCACAGAGGCTGTGGAAGCTCAGGGAAGCCCCCCAGATCTTTCCATAACCCCCGTGCACCCTTGGTCCTCCCATTCCACTGCTTCTTGAAAGTTAAGTGCCCCTGAGGGCACTACGGCCTTCTCCAGAGAGGCCTCTGACTCTCAAACACTCTTGCCATAGCAGGATTGGGTGGTAAGTTGATTATGTTTCCTGCACACTAATCAATGGAACTCCCATTTCAAAGTTCTACCTCTGTCATTTTAAAAAGTAAGGTGAAAAAATAATTTTCTTTGAGGCTTGTGCAATCCGACCCCATAACCCTCTCCCATTTCATTTCCACAGGAAAAATGTTCTTGATCATTACCAACCGTGTGGAAACGTTCCCTCATTTAATAACAACATTTGCAAGTAAATTACATTCTCCCACTCCTCTGAACCTACCGTCATTCACATTGCCCTTACCATCCCCATAGATGATCCATCCCTCTCCATGAACTTCTTATTTTCCATTATTTTTCTTAAACTACTCTATAGCTAAGCCTAGGATTTGTCATTAATGAAAACTGCACCATGTATAAAATCATAGTTTCAAACATCTCCCTGACTACCACTGGCTTTCCCTCTAGTTCACTGGCTCAATTAGCTTTATTGATGAATTCCTTCTCTCACTGAGGTCCTTAACCTCACCACTTTCATACCACTTATCAGTCCCTTCTTGGATTTATAGCTGTACCTCGGTTTTCGAATGTGATCTGTTTTGGAGACCGTTCGAGTTCTGAAACGTTCGAAAGCCGAGGGACCAACAGCCGACAGCTGGGCCTCAGGATCTTGCCCTCAGCGGGAGCCGCGTGGCATGGTCGACTTCCAAGGCATGTTTGAAAACCGAAGCATTTACTGCCTGGTTTACAGTTCATAAACCGAAACATTTGCCAGCAGAGACGTTTGAAAACCGAGGTACCACTGTACTTTCCTCTGAACAACCTTGATTTGTGCTGTATGATATCCAGCTCTGCAGACTGTTTTAATTTCTTCCTCTCCTTCCATTTTACTTGCGCTAAATAGAACTCATAATGCACTTCTATACTCACATAAACACAGTTGAATTTTGCTGGAGAAAATCAGAGAACAAATATGTCTAATTTGATTTTTCTAAGTCAGGTTCGTTGAGCTACAATTTACATAAAATATAATTCATCCTTTTTAGGAGTACTATTCTATGATTTTAACAAGTGTATGTGTATATGCATATGGAAACCACCTCCACGATTAGGATATGAAAAATTCCCCCCTGCTCCTTTGTTGTCAGTCATCTTTCCCCACCTCCAAACCTTGGCAAGCACTTGATAGACGAATATATTAACTAACAACAGCCAGGTCATATATAAAAATAAAACTTGACCCACAATCTGCAGCAATCACTCCAGGAAGCCAAACCTGGATCCCTGTAGCAATCATTGCAGAACAGCCAGGGCTTGATCAGTAACTACCAGCTTCCTTAATTTTTGCCTCTGCTTTCAATTTAGGGCCAAATTTAAAAAGCCAACTCTGCTCCCTTAACCAATCACACAGAATTGCAGATTCTGGTTTGTCCACCACCTGTTTCTGAATGCCAAAACCTCTAATCAGGGTATACCTGAAGTTTTCTCTTTTCCCATGACACAGGTTTCCAGCTTCCCAGTCTGCCTTTGAGACTCTGCCACTTTATTCTCAGCTCGGTATCTGGGTTTTGTTACTGCTTTCCATTTGCTTGGCATTCTTACTGGAAGCAGGCCATTGTTTTTTCCCCCCTCTTTCAGTGTCTTTATTGTTATTGTCTTGTGTTGTGCTGTCTAAAAGTGCTGTTTGTCATAGATGGAAAATCAGAGTAGAACACAGGCATAGGTCATACAAGCCTTGTTCAAGCTGGCTTCATAGACCAATTAGCTCGTACCTCTCACCCGACTGGCATCCACTTGGACAAACTTCTGTGAGTCACCAATAAAATGAGAAAGGTTCTCCTGCATCTAGACTTTGTTCCCTGAGAACTCAGTTTTCAGCCACTGAGAGTTCTTTTTGGTTTTCTACCTGCCAAAAGGCACAGATTTGGGGATCTGCATTCAGAAGTAGCCAACTGTCAGGTTGGGGGCTGGAGACTAAAGGTGCACAGCATCACGTTCCCACTGACTAGTGCCAGTTCTCATTGCATCATCGAAGCCTAAAGCCTTTTCTCCTGTAGAAAAAAAAAACATAACCCTGCTTTTCATATGCACTCTTACCACGATACTAATTCTTAAGCCTCTCCTTCTAAATGGCACAAACTCACCAAAGCTGATTTGGGTTCTCAGTGGCAACTCTAGGAAACATGTTTTAAACAGCTTTGTTCATTTAAGAGACTACATAGAAAAGAAAGGGAGTAAGATTTTTAAGCCCAATTAGCAGTAATTTTTAATTAACATGCAGAGGGCTCCAAATAAAATTCTGAATAAAAATTAATTTCACTAAATGATTCTTTGGCCAGAGTTATTGAGCAATTTGATCATCTTGAGCAACAACAGAACTAGATTCATGTCTCTAGTGAGTTCTCCCCCTCCTTTCCTCCAATGGCTTCCTTTTATCCAGCTTTCCCTCTTCCCCTTTATCTGTTTGATCTTCTGGGCCTCTGTTGTCTCCATTTTACCCTTTCTGGACTCCTTATCTCAAAAAATCCAAAAGAAAAATTGCCTCCAAAGATTCATCCCTCTTATGAGCAAGATAAGCAGGCAACTATAGAAATCAAATCCTTCCTAAGGCTACTGAGATGAATTATGAGCTATAATTAAACTTCCCTAAACCCAAACATGATCATCAATATTCCTAGAAGAATTTTTAATTGTGAGGGGTGCATATGACTCGAGCTTCTATGATGTATATCAATTTACACACACTTGATGTTCAGGAACCTCAGAAGCTAACTCCTGGATGGCAAAAGCTGATTGGACTAAGCCAGAAAGGGACCTTTAGGATTCCTCTTTTCAAAATAAACCCAAAAACTTTTTTAAAAAAAGGAAAAAAGTATAAGAAAAGTCCCCGAAGTAAGACAAAGCTCTTAAAAGCCATACCCAATACATTTCCAATAAAAATAATTGAATGTAATTTGAATGATTTGATATTGATTGAAGTGATTGGTAAAAAAGAAAAGATGAAACTGTAAGAAATTTTCAGAATTGACTGGAAAATACTTTCTGACAACATTGGAAAGTTAAAGAAAATGCTGATATAACAGTAAATTTTTCATCTCACTTTGTCAATGGAGTTAATCATGAAATCTGACACCCAATTAGTAAACAGGAATTAGAATGGGAAATAGCTTGTTTATCATAACTATAACAGTTGCAGACATTTTGAAAGGGCTTTAAAGTAAACCGAGACAGGCCTTAAACTGTAGCCATACCGATAAATACCTAGCTGGTTCACTTTCCAACAACTATCTACTGACTAGAACACTTGTAAATATTGTGAACAAAATGGATGCTGTAAAAAGTAATTGCCCCATTCTTACAAAGAATAACTAACCGGAAAACATCCTTCACTGCAAATCAGCGATGTTGCCCAAAAAAGGGAAAACTTGCCCAATAGTCTATATTAAACTTAAATTTTAAAGGTGAATTAACTATAAATCTAAATGGTCATCATCAATTCTTGGTAGACATGGGTTGCTACTCTTTCTACATTAAGCTCATCACCTTTGCACAACCTCTGTCTCAGAGGAAGCGCACTCTATAGGTGATGGGTATTGAAATAACCCACAAATTTTCCCTCTCTTCTAACCCATAACTGTAACCCTTGGGCTACTGATTGAAGAACATTTCCTCCTGCTCTGGGATACCACGCCTGTAAGTTTAAGAAAGAAGGACTTATTTTGCAAACAGAATTGTAATATTAAGTACACACCAAAGAGACTATTTCTTGAGGTTCCTTAGTATTTTCTATTCATAATCAAATGTGCCTGCTTGGGATATACACTTGATTCCTCCATTGTATTTGGTACTGACATTGTATCTGACATTCTATGGGCTAAAACTTCCATTACCATAGAAAAAATAATTGGAGCATAACCTAAAAATGTTCAGATAGATCCTATCAAACCATCACTCAAGCTTTTCTAATATCTCATAAAGAAGCAGCAAAAAAGGGACACAAACCTATAAAAGTCTTATACCATAGGTTTTCTAATGCCCGGTACTAGCCCTTGGAACACTCCTTCCTGCCATAAGAGAAACCAAATGGATGAAAAGATTGATTTCAGACCTTGGGCTCTTCAATAAGTATGCTATCCCTCACTTCCTGGTAGTGCCTAACCCAAATACTCTGCTGTCGTCAATTCTCCCTGAAGCCACTTGCTTCACTGTGGTGGATCTTTTCTCTACTCTTGCAGTGTGCCTCTCGACCAAGAGAATAAATATATTTTACCGTCATCTTGAGGACCACAATATACATGGATAGTTGTGTCCCATGGGTTCCCTAACACACACCCTCCTCCTATTTTCTCCGGGTCTTCAATCAAGACTTAAAAAATCTAAATTTCCCTTTTGACCTAGTTCTGATATAAAATGTAGATTATCTTCTACTTTGTTCAGAGAACAAAGATGTTTATAAATATATACCATTTACTTGCTCTCAGCAGAAAGGGGCCAGAATATTTCATAAGATATATTACAATTTTGCCAAGATACAATCCATTATTTAGGACATGGCCTATCTAATGAGAGAAAAAAACATTCCCTCTGGATGAAGAGTATCCAAACTTATCTTAGATGCTTCACAGAACAACAATTGTGAGGATATCTGGTTTAAGTGAATACTGCAGACAACAAGGGGGAAGGTTTTTGATATTGCAACACTAAGGTTGACTAAGTCCTCAGTAAGAGACCTTCCCCTTTGGAAACCCAAATTGGAACAAGCTTTCTGTAACCTGAAGAAGTCTCTTCAACAGCTTCCTTCTATAGGCATCACGAACTACAAAAAACCATTTTATCTGTTTGTGCCTGAGTGATCCTAATAGGTCCTTGGGGCTTAATTTTATGGGAGCCATCAAAAACCCTTCACTTAGCACAGCCTCACCCTTGACCTGGTTGCAAAGGCTTATCCCCCTTGTCTAGGGTAACAGCTGCTAATGCAAAGCTTGTTAATGCTTCTGATGAACTAGTTCTAGGCTTCACACTTGACCTTATGATATACAAGTATTACTACTAACTGAGAATACATAGTACTCTTCAGGCAGTTAATCGCCCACTCATGAAATGCTGTTACTCTCTCCCTTCCACACTACTATTCGTCACTGCAACACTGAATCCTGGAAACGGAGCATTATCATTGTCTTACCTCAGTTATGAAACTTTCTGTACTTCACTCAGATTTATTGGGGACTACTGTTAAGACCACTAATATTACCTGTTGGTGAATCATACCTCTAAGCTGAAAGTGGATTTTATGAAGCATTGATAGAGCTATCAGTAACCTAAGATCTTCTTTGAAATATAGTCCTCTAAGTGAAGTAAAATTCATCCAGTAGAGCTTTAAATCACGGTCTTTCTCTTTTAGCATAATTTCCTTGAAATTTATGCAAGGTTTTGCATCAATCATAAATAATTTGTTTTTATCATGGAGTAGTATTCCATTATATAAATATAAAACAATTTGTTTATCTATTTATCAGTCAATGAGCAGTTTATTTCCAGTTTATAATAATGAAAAATTTCTATAAACCTCTGCTTATAGATTTTTACTTATACTTTGTTTTCATTCACTAAGATAAATATGTTGACATGAGATTTCTTTTTTTAGTGTAAGTATGTGTTTAATTTTATAAGAAACTGCCAAACTGTTTCAAAATGGCTGTGCTTTCTTGAATTCCTACCAGCAATTTAGAGTTCCACTTGTTCTGCATTTTCATCAGCACTTGGTATTGTTACATTTTATTTGCTTATTTATTTCTCAGCCCTTCTAATATGCATTAGTGGTATCTAATTGTGGTTTTCTTCTGCATTTCCCTAATGACTAATGAGACAGAACATACTGCCATATTTTTACATAACGACTTTATTTTTAGTGAGATATATATTTAAGTCTTTTGCTCATTTCTTTTCAACTGAACTATGAATTTTCTTTATATATTCTAGATATAAGCTTTTAATCAGATAAATAATTGCAATTATTTCTCCTAGTGTTTGATTTGTCTTTTCATTTTCTTAACTGTGTCTTAAGAAGAACAAAAGGTTTTAAAATTTTCATGAAATTTGAACTATTATTTTTCTTTTAATGTCTTCTTTTTGTATCTTAAGATACCTTTACCTAACCCAAAGTCATAAAGACACACTCCCATGGTTTCTAGAAGTTTTATAGCTTTATATTTAACATTTAGATCTATAATGCAGTTCAAGTAGTTTTTATAGAAGGTGCATGTTATGAGTCAAGGTTCATTTATTTGAAAATGGAAGTTCAATATTTCAAGCACAATTTCTTTAAAAAGACTATCCATTTCCTACTGTAGTTCTTTAGTACCTTTGCCCATTTTTTTTAAATATATCTTTATTGCTTTCAGAGAGAGGAAAGGAGAGGGAGAGAGAGAGAGATAGAAACATCAATGATGAGAGAGTCATTGATCGAGCCCACAACCCAGGCATGTGCCCCGACCGGGAATCGAGCCCCCATCTCCTGGATCCTAGGTCAATGCTCAACCACTGATCCATGCCCGGCCAGGCCCTTTGCCCAAATTTTGTTGCCCATATACACTTGCATTTACTTTTGCAGTTTTTATTATGTTCCATTGTTATATGTCTAACCTTTTACTAATATTACATTTTATTGATTATTATAGCTTTATAAGATAGTAAGATCATAGTAAGAAATCAGGTAGTGTAAGTCCTCTAACCTTGTTCTTTTTAGAAATTATTTTGGCTGTTCTATTTCCTTGACCTTCTCCCAAAATATTAGAGTCAGTTTGCCCATTACTTAGAAAACAGACAAAGAAAAAAATACTAGTATTTTGATGCAGAATACATGAATCATTTTAAGGAGAATTGATATCTTAAAAATATTGATTCTTCCAATCAAAATACCAGTTCAACCCTAATCCATCTGTCTTGATTCCTACCAAAATTCAAGCAGAGTCGACCTAGATATAGGTAAAGCAGTTTCTAAAATTATATGGGAAGGCAAGAGAACAAGAATAGCCAAAATTTGGGGAGGGAAAAATTGAATGTCTCCCACTGCCTGATGTTTGTACTTATATAGCTCTAGTCATCAAGAGAGTGGTATTGTTGGGTGGATAAATACATAGATCAATACCACAGAATAGAAAATTCAGAACTAGACTCCCACAATCATAGCTAACTGCTTTAGAGAAAGGTACACACAAACAATCCAATCGAAGGATAGACTTTTCAACAAATGACATTGGAATGACAATTGGGTATCCAAAAAAATTAAAAAGAACACACAAAAAAATAATAATCTCAATCTAAACCTTACACCTTGCAAAAAATTAACTCAAAATAGGCCAGAGAACTAAATGTAAAACACAAAACTATAAAACTTTCAAAAGCAAGCATAGGAGAAAAATGTTATAACCTATAGTTAGGCAAAGAGTTCTTAAGCTTTACATTAAAAGCACACTTTATAAAAATACAAAGAGATAAACTAGATTTTATCAAAATTAAAACCCTGTTAAAAGAATGGAAAGAAAATCTACACTGGGAGAAAATATTTACTAATCACATATCTGAAAAAGGACCTGTATTCAAAATATATTTTAGAATCTCTCTAAACTCAACAAGAAAACAATCATCTTAATTAGAAAATGGGCAAAATATTTGAGCATATATTTCTCCCAAAAGGATGTATGTGTGGCAAATAAGCCAATACAAAATGCTCAATGTCATTAGCCCTAAGAGTGATACAAACTAAAGCTATGATGAGATGCCACTACACACTTCTAGAATGATGAAAATAAAAAATACTGATGATACCAGTGCTCGTGAGGATGTGGAACAGCCAAATGTCTCACACATTGCTGGTAAAAATGTAAAATATTGCAGTAATTCTCATCAACAGTTTGGCAATTTCATATAAAGTTATGCATGTACTTACCACATGACCCAGTCATCATATCACTGGGCATTTATCTTACAGAAATAGAAACTTATGTTCCCACAAAATCTTGTACACAACTGTTTATACCAGCTTTACTTATGATGGCTGAAAACTAGAAAAAACCTAAATGCCCCTTAACTGTGGTGCCTCTACATAATGTAATATTATTCAGCAATAAGGGAAACAACTATAGTTACAACTATTGATGTGATGTCTTGGATGAATCTCAAGAGCATTACACTGAAGCAAGAGGTACAAGGACGAGAAGACAGTCTTGAAGAGTTACGTTCTATACTATTGTGCTATAATTAATCCAAAAATGGATGGGGATGGAGTTATGGAAAATACATTTGTTGTTATAATGGGTTAGGATTGGGGGAGGGTTTGGTATGATTAAGAAGTAACTTAAGAGAGTTTCTTTGTGGTGAAAGAACAGTTCTGTGTCTATTGTAGTGATGGTTCCTGAAACCTGCCCATGTGATAACATGTTTTCTGGAACTAAATACACACACTGAATGAGTAAAATAGTGAAATCTGAATACGTCTGTACTTCATACAGACGTATTGCAGCACTGTCAGTTTCCTGGTTTTGGCAATGTGTGATGATTTTGTGTAATGTTATCATTGGGAGAAACTTGATAAAAAGTAGCTTGGAATTTTCTGTACTTTTTCTGCAACTACTTATGAGTCTTAAGCTATTTCAAAATCAAATGCTAAAAATCATTTTTGAATTGTTGAGATTTTTATTATTTCAACTTGTCCTCTATTTATAATATTTAGTTGTTTAGTATTCTTTCTTTCTTTATTGAATTAAATGACCACCATAAGTTCACTACCAGGACTTCTGCATTTTAAAATTCTCTACTTTACTCTGTCTCTGAAATACATGGATTTTGCTCTAGTGTGTGTGTGTGTGTGTGTGTGTTTTAAGGATTGATGAATGTTTGCTTTCCCAAGTTTCTTCATGTTTGAGAAGGTCTGCTATCTTTTTTATATCATAGGAATTTTGCTAGGCATAAGTATTCTTAGGTCATGCTATATTTGCCTCAGAACGCTATAGCTTAATTGTTTTCTGGCATTCAGCATGGCGTTGGAAAAATCTGAGAATGGGATGGGTTTCCCCCCTTAGAATTACTCACTCTTCTCTGCCAAGATTTTAAAATTAATATTTTATTAAATATAACATCACTTTTTATTTTGTATTCTATGAGAATGTCAAACTTTCTTACATTTTATAAACTTCATTATTTTTTAAAGATTTTCTCCAATTATTTTATTTTTTGGTAGCTTTTCTTTGTTTATCAAAAATCATCCCTTTCTATCAGGATTTGCTTTTATTCTGTACCTCACTGCTTCTGATTTATTTATTCTGTGCTTTATTTGTTCTATACCAATTCTTAAATGATATGATTTTGGTTCTCAATGTTTCAACAAATTTGAAAACTCAGTCTCATTCTGAGCTCTGCTTTTATAAGATTCATGTTCTTTTAATTGAATTTAATTTAACTTAATAGAGCATGAAGAAATTTTGAGGAATTTACTTTTCTTCAATTATATGTCCAATTTACATGGAGTCCCCTCTGTATCACAGTGGTTAATAGTGCTGCTGAGTACATTTCCAGGCACGAGGCAGCTCTGCACATGTGTGGAAGGCTAGTGCCCAGCCATGGGCACTGTTTCAGGGTGAGAGTCAGTGTTTCATGTCAGTGTTTCAGGGTGAGAGCCCCCGGCCGGGCTGCCTCACCGAGGGCAGTCTCCCCAGGAGCCCCGTGGGCCGCTGAGCAGTAAAAGTGTAAATGGATTCCTGCTTACAGCGCCCGTGGGACAACCCTAAGGACAATAGCGCTGCGATCCCCTCTGCGGTGAGCGAGTCCTCTGAGACTCATCGGGTCCAGTTCCTCCTTCTTCCCAGTCCTAATCCCTCTTTCCTCCTTTCACACCTGACACCCCCAAAATCACCTTGCTGTCCGCTTCCAAGGTAAGTACTCAGATGTGACAATATGTTTGGTTCGCTTCTAAATTTCACCTGTCACTTACCAGTATAGTATATAGTGTTCTGCTGATTTCAATATTTATTGTACATACAATATCAATTATGCAAATACATGCACAAGCTATCAAGGATGGTCAAATTATATCTTTTCTTGCCTCATCCTTTTTATGTTCCCTCATTTTTACTCGCTTAGTTTTCTATGTGCTAATCACTAATTCCACCCCAGACACCGAAGAAGAATAGTTATCCATCTCCATTAAATATTGTCAAATATAGGAAGTAACCATGATTTTCCAAAATTATCACCTTCCTTCATATTTGAGCATTGGCTTAACTGAGTGTAGGACGCTAGGTTGGAAATTGTGTATTTCCTAACTTAGAAGACATTTCTTATTCTGGTTCCTGGTTTTATAGCTGAGAAATGACTCCCACCAAGATTCTTAATCTTGTATATATTCCTATTCATTTTTCTTTCCGGAAGACTTTAGCATTTTTAGCTCTATTGTCTGAACTTCACAATGTTGTACTTTTGCGCACATGGGTCTTTTTTACTCATGTGTAGGCCATGCAATATAGTCTTTCATTTCAAAAACAATTGCATTAGTTCTTTAATAATTTTCTTCTGGTATCTCTTTTGCAAACTCCTGTTGTTCATTCCCAGAATCCATCCTTTAATTCCTTTATTGTTTCTACTTTTAACCACTTTTAACCTTATATTTTTCTGAGATGTTTTCTGAAATGTATCATTTAACCTGCTAGAGTACTTATTTCTACTGTCATATTTTAGATTTCCAAGTGTATTTTTATACCTAAGTGTTATTTTTGTAGAACTATAAATTCATGACGCATAGCCTTCTCCTTTCTCCTAGGAGATATTGATTTTAGTTGTTTTGAAACTTTACTCATGAACTTTGCATTGTTTTCATTGTCTCTGAAATAATTTTTATTTGATTGTTTTAGTTTATATATTTCACAAAAGATTTCTTAAAATGTTCTCTTAATTTTTTACATCTACATTTAAGAAGAAGGATCTGAGAATCTAATTGAAAGCTCTCCGTTCTTGGACGGCATTTGTTGAAGGTTAGGCTTCAAAGCAAATTGTTAAGACAGTGAACCAGATTTTTCACTGAGCAATGACTAATTCTCCCTCGGAGAGAAACTGTAAACATCTGCATGGTGGGAGGCATGGGGGTGAATCTCGGTGCCAGCATATGGGATCTATTAAGGTACAGAGGGATTCTCACTGGTGAATATGTAAACTTAGTATTAAATGTATAAAGCATGCTCTAAGTAGTATAAAAAATGTGATGTGCTAAGAAAAGAATTCCAAAAAAAAATACCAACCAGGTAGTGTGTAATCACTAATACATCTCACAGAGTACTTTTGGAATCCCACCTTCCGGGTATATGATTTCACTTCAAGCTCCCTGGGTTTGGGTGGGAACATGAAAACAGCTCTGGACAATGAGTTTTGAACACAATGTTATGTATCATTACTAGGAAAAATGATGTGTGTTCTACATATATGTATGTATGTTCTACATTCATGTTAGTATGTTCTAGCAGCACGACTTAGCTTATTCTGATTTATTTATATATCATGTTTGCCGACTAAAAAGAGCGATAAGAAAGAAAACGAGCAGATGTCTAAATTTATAGAGTAGTAGAAAATGTAACACATTTAGAAAGAAAATAACCAGTTTGAAGGGATCGTTTGGTTAAAAAATTAATTAAATGGTTTATTCATTTTTAGCCATCAAATCCCAGCTGTTACATCTATTCCTCAGAGGAGGCTTTTCTGATACCCCAAGTTCATCAGACCAGGTTTTTCCCCAATGTGATATCCTTCCCTATGACACTCTTCTTTTCCCATCGCAATACCTTTGATACCCCATTATAATTTTCCTTTTAATATCTATAATATCCAGATGGACAAGTGCCAGTTTTGCTTTTTCATGTGTGTATCCAAGTACCCACAAATTAGTAGTACATAATACATTTTATATTTTTTGACTGAATAAATTACTACAGTACTAAACTCTTGACTGATTTTTAGCCAGGATTTTATTGGAACACAGATATGCCAATTGATTTCCATATTGTCAATGGCTATTTTCACCTTACAACTGCTGAGTTGAGTAGTTGTTGCAGAGGTTGTATGGCCCTGCAAGGTCCACAACATTTTTTATCTGGGTCATTACAGAAAAGGTTGAATGAACTTTATTCTAAACCAGCTGAAACGTGACAAGTCAGAAGGATGAGCTAAGTCAAATTCATTGGGTAAGGTTGAAAGTGAAAGCCTGTAGGACCAGGTAAAAGCACCATCTTTAAAGTCTAGGGATGAATATAAATATCTAATTTAGGAGAAGGTAGAGATGACAATAAACATGGTCAGTACACAGAAGACAAAGACAAGTGCAATATAATTGCCCTAACGGGCTTTGGGAAAATGAGTCTATGGTACGTAGGTGAGAAGACTGACTTAAAGGACAGAAGGTGTGTGGAAATTATAGTATATCTCGTCTCTGGCTTTGGGTGAAAATTAAAAATAAGCACCTTTACATTAATTCTCCTTGTGATATTTAAAATATACACCCCTGCCTCCTAGCCTCAGTATCTTTGATCTTTACTATTTGTGCCAAGAGTTCTTGTTTTAATATTGATAGTATCTCATATTTGCTCTAATAAATTAACATTTCAACCCTTAACTATTAACTTGACAGAAAGCACAAGTAACAACAGCAGCATGAAAGAAGAAAGTAGAAGCGGACATGTGCTGACAGGGAAGAAATGGATGCACAGATTCATAACTCATGAAGATATGCACGGTGTTTTCTACTCCATAAGATATGCTAAGACCACCTGTCTGAATTATGCAAGTTAACAGCTTTCCATAAATATAGTTTTACAAATGCTATGGAACATTTTCTTAGCCCATTTGTACTGATTAATTGGAAATCTGAGAGTTGTTTCTTGTTTCATATAAGCAGCAGACTGTTTTTGTGAATTTGTTAATTTGAAGGATGTTGCTAAATTCCAGCATGCTAAGAGAGAAGATACATTACAGATGTCAAGAAATTTACAGTTAATGTTGGAACCAGACATGTGAATAAATGCGAGTCATGTATTTAGGTGCTAGTACAGAAATAAAGCCCAAGGAAGTGATCGAGTGGTGCTAGCTAATAGGCTGGGGGGTGAGGAAAGGTGTGGCGGTTAGGGCAGGCAGAGAAAGACAAACATCATATGATCTCACGTGGAATCTAAAGAACTTAATAAACTGATGGACAGAATAGATTCAATGTCATGGAAGCATAGATCAGACTTACGAATCTCAGAGGGAAGGAGGGGTGTAGGGGGGAGATTAACCAAAGAACTGACATGCATCTATGAGTAACCCAAGGACACAGACAATGGTGTGGTGAGGGACTGGGGAGGGGGTGGGTCAATGGAGAGAAAAAGGGACATCTGTAATATTTTAAACAAAACTAAAAACATAAAGAAATCCAGACCCAACTTCTGGGACTAGTCATCATGTTCAAAATCCTGAATTCCCCTGAGCTCTTAGAGTTGATTTCTAATCTATCTACTAAGAATTTGTTTCCACAAATGCACTATGCTCCTATTCAAGCTGGGTATAAACCAATAACTTAATCTGACATAAGTGAAGATTTGAGTTTATGTTCAGTTTTCCAAACTCAAGGGAGAAAGGGGACGGATGCCTCCAGTCACGTAGGCTTCAAATCACTGTTCTCTGAGGCAATATTGACTAGGGGTTCAATTGATCTTCTCTACTTCTCCCAAAGACAGAGTTTAATGGTTTTATAATATGAGATTATATATAATGTAAAACGATCATTATCAAATTATTTTACATGTCTATTTTGAATTTTCAACCATGATATTCAGAGGGGAAAAAATGTAAATTATATTTTTCTCAAACATTAGAAAAGGTTTGGCCTTTAATCAATGCAAACTTTTTCAGTTTTGCTACAAATAGTTCAATAAGATGATAACATTTTAAAGAGAAAGGCTTGGGAAATATAACAAAATTGTGACATGAAAGTCTGTTTCCTTTTGTTTTTCGCTCTGTGGATGGGAGTGATAGGAATGCTTTAATCAATTTGCAATTTCAAGCAGTATGAACTTGTTTCAAATACCCTGAATCACAGCAAATTGGGTAGTTTGGAAGACATTCAGAAACTCTGGAGATCCTCTCTAACAATTTTATTGGAAAACATAGCTGTTTTAATTTGTGTTCTAAATATGTTGACTGTTAATAGGACCGTGGTGCTTCCTTCAAAGAAAATTTTTCATTCAGAAGACATATGTAATTTGGAAATATTGTTTATACTATTCTTCATGTACATAAATTTCTAAAGACACTGAGTTCAGATAAGTGACAGGAATTTTTTTTTAGTTATATCTAATTTTAAATATGCTTAATAACTATTACAGAATTATCAGTATGATGTTTGAAAGAATACAACTTATTTCCTTTATGTGAAATTATAGAAAATATGAAGGGCAGATAGAGCCAAAGTTTATGTCCTGTTTTAGTAAATAATGAATCAAGACGGGATTTTAAATATTTCTATTGCCTTACTGTGGGGAAAAAAAAGAAAAATGCATTTAAGAGAACCGAAAGCAGAAGATATGGATGGGAAAACTCAGATGATGTGTGTGTTTTTTGTTGGTGGTGGTGGGTTTTTTTGAAAAGTAATACATTTCTTTATTTAAATTTTTTATTGTTAACACTATGGCAGATGTCTCCTATTTCCCCCAACTCCCCCCCCCCCCAGGCTTTGCATATATGTTCTTCAGCTAACCCCTTCTCCTCCCTTTAATCCTCACTTGAGGACTGGTTCTTATTAATTTTAGAGAGACAGGAAGGGGGAGAGAAAGAGAGAGAGACATCAGTGTTAGAGAGAAACATCCATCAGTTGCCTCCAGACCTGGGATGGAACCCACAACCTAAGTATGTTCCCTGACTGAGAAGCCTGAAACCTTTTGGTGCACTGGACAAAGCTCCAAGCAACGGAGCCACTTGGCCAGGGCACTAAGGGGATGTTTTTAACACACCTTTCAACAAAACTGAACTGAGTAAAGACAAAAAAGGCTGTATACAAAAGAGCTCAGTCTTAGATTGAATCCTGCCTGTGGGGGAGGCCTGGCACCAGGTGTGCAAGGGATGGGTGCAGACAAGCGCCTTGGTAGTGCCCCTCAATGGAGCTGTCCTATGAGAGTGCTTACTTTGGCTTTCACTTTAGTTTTATAATCTTTCATTCCAGGGTAAAGGAAGGAGAAATTACCTATGCACAAGAAGGTTATTTAAAGCCGAAGTTGCCCAAAAGATTGTTTTTAATGTTTCTGTTTTTGTTCCTGTTGCCTAACAGAAGCTTCTAACAAAAGACAGAAGCAAACCTTTCAGATCTCAGATGTAGTGTGTGTGATTCAGTTTGACTTATGCTTTCATTCAGACCCTCAGTATATATCATGTTCCACATATAATAATGTGAGGAAAGAGAGAATTAAAACAGTGATCACATCTGAGAAATTTCTAGTCTACAACTTTGAGTTCTGTGTTTACCAGTCACTTACTTTAAACATTGTCTCAGTTTTCTTATTTCTGAAATAGGAGGTTTGCAGTAATAATTTAAAGCACTCATCCAAACATCACATTTAGTTATTTGGATGCAAATGAAATCTCTTCATTCTTATCTTGAGGGAGAAAAGAATTTAAAAAAATACTTGCTCCCTTTAAAAAGAAGTTATGACACAAGCATATAAACGTTATGGCTGTAAATCATGTAGTTTTATAAATCTTCATTATCATAGACTGGCAATAAAATTTTACCCAGCTTTTAAAACATGAAATGTGAACATGGAAACAATCAGAGAACCAATTTCTATTACAATTTACTCTCAGGTGGAAGTGAAAATGTTATTAAGAAAACCACTACATACAAATATCCAATCATCATGTTGTACATCTGAAACTAATATAATGTTATGTCAATTATACCTCATGACAGAATTGTTAGAAAGCCACTAAACAATACTGCCCTTGGCAATAGGTTATGTGATTTACACAGAAGTCCCCACACATTACTGAAAGTGTACCTGTAGTTTACAGAGTTCATATGTACCAGCAGCTCCCTGACTTATTCTTGTATGAAACATCCCTTAAGTGATTACATAAATTAGTACATGGACAAATGGACTAGAAAAATATACTTTATATAGCTTAAAATATGGTTAAAGGCAACATTTTATAGTTTCAGTTGAAAATCTCAAGAAGCAATTCCTTTCCCAGGGTGGGTAAATTTGAACTGCTAGGAAGCCCAGAGATAGAGACATGTGTTTAAATGACCTCTGTAAGTGATGACTTCTTTGCACCTCTGTGTCTCTTCAGAAACCCTTGAAATCTTCTAGGAAATAGTTCAAAAAATAAGATGAAGCTATGTAGTTGAAAGTTAAAATATTGCCTGCTTCAGTTCCTCACCTCTAACCTAAACAATATGCTATATGATTTTATTGTTTCCCACAGAAACAAGAATTACTGAACACCCAAATTTGCAATGTTGCTTTTAATATAGTTGGAGGTTATAGTATGGAAGCCTCTAAATGTAATGCAGGATATGCTGCAAAGAAGACTGTGTTTTGAAGGTTTTTCTCTTGTGATTCTAAATTCATATAGTAGCTGCATTAGGTAGCACAGGAGAGTCTAAAATTGGGCTAGTCACTGAAAGATTTATCATTTGAAGTTTTGAACACTGTGTCACAAATTCTTTATTGCTTTTTTTTAAAAAAAAACTATTTACGCTTAGTTCCTTTAGTGCTTGTTTCTCTGCTAAAAAACTTCTTATTTGGTAACTGAATTTGTTTCAAGTTATTTTATATCTATTTATAATTTTTTTTATAGAAGGTAGTTTATGCTAAATATTCAGCATTAAGATACTTTCCAAAATTTCATAAAACACTTGAATACATTTTAATTAATATATTTCCTGCAATTCTGTTTTAATGGTAACAGATCCATGTGATGCCAGTTTGCTAACTCCATGAGGTTTACTGCCCAGGGCTTGACAAATACAATGGAGAATGAAACAGATTGTCTTTCTATCCATCAATAACCTATTGTCTAAAAGGGAATATTAGACATATACACACACATTTGAATTCAAGATAGACATTAATTCAAAATAAAATATATTAATATAATTTATAGGAAATCAGAACTGAAAAAATACTTCTAGCTAAAATGATCAACTAAAGAATTAGAAAGAAGGTTGTATTTTATTTTTTTTATATTTTATTTTTTTAACATATCTTTATTGATTTCAGAGAAAGGAAAGGAGAGGGAGAGAGAGATAGAAACATCAATGATGAGAGAGTCATTGATCGAGCCCACAACCTGGGCATGTGCCCTGACCGGGAATCGAACTCCAATCGCCTAGATCCCAGGTTGATGCTCAACCGCTGAGCCACGCCCGGCTGGGCAGAAGGTTGTATTTTAACTTATTATTAAGCCTTAGCCAGTAGGGCTCAGTGGTTGGAGAATCAGCCCAAGGACTGCAGGGTCTCTGGTTCAATTCCGACCAAGACATGTACCTCAAATGCAGGCTCAATTCAAGGCCCGGGTCTGGGCAAGTGTGGGAGGGCCCTGGTCAATGTGTCTCTCTCATATTGATGTTCCCCCCCTTCCACCATTCTCTCTGAAAAACAATGAACAAAATATGCTCAGGTGAGAATTAAAAAAAAAAAAAAATTAAATTTATTAAAACACAGCTAACAATGTATAAATAGAGCATGGTGAAGGAAAGGTAAACAGTTACTCCAATCAAGTAACAGAAATAAGGAGCCTGAATTTATGAGGACACAGAGTTTGTTATTGGCTCCTGCTGGCATGGATTCCAGATTTATTTATTTATTATTTATTTATTTATTTATTTTTAAATATATCTTTATTGATTTCAGAGAGAGGAAAGGAGAGGGAGAGAGAGAGATAGAAACATCAATGATGAGAGAGTCATTGATCGGGCCCGCAACCCGGGCATGTGCCCTGACCGGGAATCGAACCCCGATCGCCTGGATCCTAGGTCGAGGCTCAACCGCTGAGCCACGCCCGGCTGGGCTGGATTCCAGATTTAAATGACCCACATGCATCCATTGGCCAGGAGTCAAAAATGAGCAGGATGAGAGATCAGATTGAAGACCCATGGATAAAGCCACGTGTTAGTGGATGAACTTTAGTTCTACCTCTAGGGGATGGACATCGTTAACAACAATAAAACAAAAATGATAAACTCACGATGCAGAAGGGTATGTGTCTGTTTTAGTCTTGGCTCTTTATAGAATGAACAAGGAAAATAAATAGCCTTTATTGAGATTTACTTTCGACAACTGCTTACTCACAAAAGTCTGGAGCTGGAAGTCTTAGTACTTATGTCACCTAAAAACCACAAATCCATCCTGCAGTCTACAATCATTGAGTTAATTATTTCTCTTAGCCTCTAATAGGAGAAAATAATAAACCTTTTCTGAAGACATTCTAAAAAATGAGGTCTCAAACTCTTCCTCAGGTAAAATTTTAAAGCACATGAGATTACAATATTAAAGAGTTTCAGAACATAGAATGAGAATGAACAAAAGTACAAATTAAAGAATGAAATTCACAGAGAAAGCAGATAGTGAATTTATAAGGTGCAGTTTATAATAGAACATGTTTAATATATTTGAAAAAAATGGAACAAGGAATTTATAAATGAAAGAAAACAAATTATAAAAAATTGACCAACCTTGAAAACAAACCAAAAAGTTATTAAAAATAAAACATATAACAAAATATGTAAATCAATTAGACGCAGCTAAAGAGAATATTAATGAAGTATAGGATGGTTTTCAGATTACAATAGAGATGGACATAAAATAGAAAATAGAAAAGTAAGTTTAAGAGACAAAGACAATAAAATTCTAATTTGATTCCTAGAAGGCAAAAAAGGAAAAGAAAAGAAAAGAGTAAAAGAATTCTGGCATTGGAATATTAAAAGGGAAAATTACTTAAATTTCTCCAAATTGAGGAAAGATGTAAATCTTCAAATTCAGAGAGCTCAACAAAACCATTCTCAATTAGATGTAAATATATACATATTTTAGCCAATTTTAAAATTTAAATACAAAAATAGTGCAGGAATTTTGAAATATATTTATGCCTCACATCATTGTCTTTTGCTAAATTATAAATTTATTTATATAAAGTTTAACTTTGTAAATAATATTTATATAGAGGTGTATTTTAGCTTTAATGATTTGCAATAATGGATTTCCATTTTTTTCTTTTTCTCTTATAAACTGTATGTTGAAATTCTTCGTTTGATGATTACATGGATCCATTTCAATTACTTCTAATGAAAAAGTTATTATAAAATGTTTTTATGAGATTCTTAATCCTCCTAAATGACAGATAGACAGGTAGGTTTTTATTCAAGTATATGTTTACCTATATAGACATAAATTTCCATCTGATTAGATCTAAAACGTATCAATTTATCAAACTCAAATTATGTGTTCAGTATGCGATGAGCGCATTTCACCGAATATGGCCCATGTGAGCAAGAGCTCTTTTATATTATGTTCTATTATAGAGGACAGAGGTAGGAAAAAATAAAGTTATATGGATTTTAGCTCACTACTTAAAGAGCGCTCTCTAAAAGTAAAACTATCTGGCAAAAGGGTGAGCTGTTTCATGAAATAAGTGAAAGCCCCTACACTGGGAATAGTTAAGCAGAGGCCAAATTAACTGATGTAATAGGTTTTGTCAGAGATTTCTTCACTGAATATGTGGTGCCTTCCAAAATTAGTGTCTTGCCATGTACACCCTTCCCCACCACCACCTGTCCCCCTTACCCCACCTCCACTTCCACCACCTTGGCAAGAACCCACAATGCTTTTCTACTTCCTAATCAAGTGAACAAAACTAATACTTGGTTGGTTCCCAGGAGCTCTATTTCTAGCACTGACTCACTATATGATTTTATAGTTAATCACTATTAATTTCATTTTTCTCATTTGAGAAATGAAGGAATCTCCGTTAGTCATATTTTATTGACTATGTCTTAAAAGCCCCATCTCTTTAAATACTGGGCTTAGACCTACATATTAATCAGTGAACAGACAGGTATGTCCCTTTCCCTAGTTAGGATTGAAATATATTTGGGGAAAAAAACAAATGATATTAATCAGAGAAGCAAACAAAAAATGTGAGAGCTTTTAAAATTGAAATAAGGAATGTGGAATACAAAACTAAGATGTAAGCAATCTTTGTTGCACTAACAGTGGCCGCCTTTCTGAAGAACTGAATTTTAAGTTGAGATTCAAGAATGAGAAGAAATCAGTTTGGAAAAAAAGGAAAGGATGACGCTTAAAGGTCTTAAGACAGAAATAAGCCTCAGTTTCTCATTAACAGAAAGAAGACCAGAGTGTCCTAGTCACTGTGCTTGAGAAGAGTGGGTCAGGTATGGAAAAGGTCAGCAGAGCAAAGTCAGGCAGGACCTTAGCGGTCATGGTACAGAGTTAGGTTTTTATTCTAAGAAGGCCACTGAAGGGTTTTAGTGCAAGGATTTACATATTCAAATTTATGTATTGAAAAAAATCCCTGCTCTGCAGAGTGAATGGATAAGAGAATTGTCAAGAGACCAAACGGGGAGATTAATTGGGAGTTTATGGTAATGACCACCCTAAAAATGATTCTCACTTGGACTGGAGTCTTGGCAGTAGAAAAGGAGAGAAATGGAAAGATATATTTTAGAAATTTAATGAAAAGGATTAGGATAAGTATTTTGTGGGTATGAGGTAGGTGTAGGTTTCAAGAATGACTCTCAAGTTTTTGACTTGAACTAAGTTTTCTCCTACTAAATGGGACAAAGACTGAAAAGTTCAGTGTTAAGTAAGTTAAATTTGAGATAGCTGCAAATCTGTCCAAGATCTGTAAATTAAAGTCTAAATCTTTTGCCTAGATTTCCATAATCATGGTTGTACCCCACTTCACATAATTAAGCATACTTTCTTTTAGTCTCCATGTGCACTCTTAGCTCACTCTTTTCATTGCTCCTTGTAACTGTCACGCACATCTATTCTTCTTAGGGTGTTTACCTCTTTGTCATATCATTTTGAAATAGTCTGGATGCTCCTTTGCTTCATCCAAGTCCCTACATGGATATTTGTTAGAGTTTATAAACATTCCTTGACTCAAAAAGACTTATCCTTTCAGACAATTGCAGGTTGTGGATTCAGGTCTACTCATGCTTTCCAGTAATCAACCACTGCTTTGTATACTTTGAGATAGAGGCTCCTTTTTGTACCATGATGTTCTTTGCCACATGTGCTTTTAGCCTGGCACTTCTGTAGGAAGTAGATAACTTCTCCTGAACAGTCTTAATGGCTACTCTCCAGGCCTTCATAACTGTTTTCTATTTAATGATCAGCATAGCTCAGAGGTGACACTAATTCACAGATAGCCTACTTCTAGCTGAGGGCAGCCTTACTGTTGAATCATTTCATACAGTAGCTTGCCAAAGGTTACACACATGAAGTCTTCATAGATGCTTTTGATGATGAAAGGGTCTAAACTTTGTTTCGGGCAATGCTAAATGTATGTGCCATGTTCATGATAAGCTTTGCATCCAGCACTAGAAATAAAGTTCAAGCAAAGGGTTTTTTTTCATTTTATAGTAGTTTTAAAATGGCTATGTCTAAGTTCTTGAAAATAAACCTCTGTTAATAACAGTGTATATTTATCATAATGTTTCAAGCAATGAATTAAAGATTAGATAAACATGCCTATTACAGCCTCAAATCAAAGCAGGAATATTCCTAATAAAATAATTGCTCTGAATTTTATCAGTTGTTTAATATCTGATAGCCCTTAGCAGAAATAACTTCAAATTACCTTCCAGGTACTTTCTACTTTGACATCTATAGTAGTCAACATCTGTTTATTGAGAAATGGATATAAGTAAATATTTCTGTTATTATGATAATATCAGCTCAAGTTAATTCCATGCTGAGATGGAAAAATATGATTCAAACAAAGAAAAATACATGTTTTGGAGAGACAACTTGCCATCAAACTACATCAACAATTTAAATGATTAAAACGTTTCTATAAACAGCCTGTTACTTGTTAGCAATAGATGAAACACACTTGCACCCCATTGTTTTATTTTATATAAACAGCTGTTAATGTCATAAAGGAAATTTATTTTTACAATGTTATAATTAAAACCATATATTATTACCTCTTTTGTCACATATATTAAAAGAAACTCAATCATTTTAGTAGCTAAGATTATGAATGAGATTCTCTCTTAATAGAAATGTAGTTTAGACTATAGACCACAGTTAAGATACCTGCATTCTTGCTTATTTTGACCGAATAGTGTGCAATAGCCTTACTTTTAACCCTGACACAATTTAAAAAAAGAAAAACAAATTTCAGAATCATTTTCTTCTGACAGGTGCATTATGAAAATTAAACTGTAAATAGCTAATCAGGTTCTATATGGTTACACTGCTTGATGATTATGCTCATACAAATTTCTCTTAAAATAGAAAGATGTTAAATTTATGTGTAATGTCTCTGCAATTTCACATCTCAATCCATAGCGTCAATGTGGTGTCCCTTTGAACTGCTCTTACAGAATGAATTACTGATAGTTTAAATGCTACATTTACATTTATTACTCCTTGATATAACATGCAAAGCCACTGAAGATTAAAGCAGTCAGATCTGAAATTAGGTCTTTGAAAAGGAAGTTTGAACTATGAAAAGATGTTTCTCAAAAGTTAGAAGACAGGTAAGATGTACCTATTCATAGGCTATATATTCCAAGATTTAGAAGGTACCATAAAGCTTTTTAAAATTACCTTTTCACATATTGACCATAGTCCATTTCTTGATAATAATGAACAGGAGAATGAATAAGTTTGCACTATACTCCAACAAAAAATAGCATGTAGCAAGAAAAAAAGTTATGGTAATAATTGTCTGGGTTCTGCAGTCTTTTCTGTAATTCTCAATCTCTGGTAAAACCAAAAATATCTCAACAATTTTATGACTTGATTGAGAACTAAACTTTCCAGTTTTGAATTCCTACATTTTGGAGTACCTCCATATCCCAAGATTTTTGTGCACTTGTATGCATTTGCTCAGCAAAGCTCAGATTCCTCTTTAGCATTCATGTTATGAGGACTTATTCACAAAAGCTAAATTAAAATCAATAAAAAATATGTTAAAGCAGAGTCAACCCTGATGCATGACATTTGCATTGCAATAAAATGGAATTAACCAAAGGGATAGGTACAGTAAACTAAACATAAAATACCTTCAAAGATTAATATTGAGACTTTAGTCATGAAAAATGCAGTAGCTAATGATATTGGGTAACAAAAGATAATGTCCCATTTGTTCTGCTTGTTTGTTTTTCCATTTATAATGAAATAGATTTGATCTCTATTATAATCTATCAATGGTAGAGAAGATGGCTGTTGATTAGTAGATTAATATTTCCCATCACTTCAATAACACTCTGAATTGAATATAGTTCCCAGTATTACACTAAAGCCAAATGTTATTGCTTGGGAAATCACATGTTTTGTGTCCTGCTGCTGCTAAAACTTTTGCAAAACAAGATTTCTAGAAATCCAGGATGTTTAAGTCCGTATTTCTTTAAAAAACAGTGGTATCTAGTGAAAAAATACAGATATGGTCTTATGCTATTTATATGACAAACTAAAGTATTAGACTTCATTCAGCCTTGTTTTTTTTTATCTACAGAATAAGGATAATAATACATATATATTAGTCTTGGGGGGAGAGGCTAAATGCTATATTATATGTAATGTCCCCAAAATTACAGATATTTTCATCATCAGGTTAAATTTCAAGTAAATCACATAAAATTCCATAGGATTACTTGATTCACCTAAAGAATAATTTTCAGTATGAGTCAATAAACATGAATTGAGCACCTACCCTGTATGCAGCAATTTTTATGTTGTGGAGATGATATAACAATTAGTAAACTGTGATATGTATCCTTACAAAAATTATAGGATATAGTAAACTTTGTGGTTGACTTCCCAGAATTCATTCCACCTAAGAATGATAAAAGCAGCTTCATGCATTGCCATTATGAGACACAAAATTTTAAGATACCAATCGGTGAAATGATCCTGCTTTATGACAATATTCAATGCAGAGGAATGCCCTACTTCATTGAACCCTTACCAGATTCACCAGACACAATCTCATCTCCTATAACATTCTACGCTCTGTACTCTTTTACCGTGACATCTCACATTTCTTCATAGTGAGCAGTCTCCCTTGATGCAGCAAGAAACACACATAATTTTGTTTGACTACATGTGTGTCCCTGGTGGTCTTTGGCTCGTGGGCATCAGCATACCTTTAGTCATTTGTAGAGTGTCGCTAGAGATGAATGAAATTTTTACATACACGGATAAATAATTGAAATTTTGTCCAGGCTACCTCAACAGGAGGGTTATATAACCCAGTTCTTAGCCAATTAGTGTGTGACATTTACCTAGTCACAGTGACTCATTAAAAGATGGGTGCATGACTTAAACTAGACTAATCAGAAGGCAGAACAACACATTGATATGATCACTGTGAAAACTTGAATCCCTTCACCTTCTGGTTATCATGGTTTGAGTATGTGACACTGGAATTGCTATAGCCATTTTCTTGCTATATAAGTAGTCACCTTGAGTATAAAAACACACACACACAGAAATAATACAAAAAAAAACACCCAAAAAAACCCCTGCAATGGAAAAAGGAACAAACAAGAAAATCATAGAGTGGTGAAGCAGAAACGTTGACCAAACTACCCTGATAGATTCCCTGTCTCAGGAAATTGAAGATACATATGCCAATAAAAAAATATTTATTTTTCAGCTAATTTTGGCTGCTTTTCTATTATTTACAAGTAAGACTATTCTGACAGGTCCACCTACCTCATAATCCACAGAGTACTGACAGGCACTATCAAGATAGGATCTACTGGATCTATTTGTCATTACTTTAGAGTGATGAAAATGACAGCAGTAAATGATATTTATGATGCCAAGATTTTATGCCTGAATGATTAATGTTTGTGGTTACTTTATTTGAAATAGAAGGCATCAACTTTCTTTACTAATATAGAAACAAAGAGAAGAAAATATGGATGACTATTTAAGAGATGTCCAAATATTAATGTGACATCTTTAGCTCAGAAACGTGAGAAAGGTTCTGAACATTTTTAAAAATACAAAGCCCTTGGACCTATAACAATTGAATTTCTTTAGTATTTGGGGGATAAGTCCCATGTATCAAAATTTATTTTTTAGTAGAAAAGATAGAAGCAAAGAATATAAAAATGATTGTGATATGGATCAAGATCGGTCAGAATACTGAAAAGTTGAGCAGCTTAATGATACAACATTTAGTTAGCAATTATTATTTTCAAGGACTGGTCTAAAGGCTTACAGCATGTATTATTTATTTGAATATATCAAACTCTAATGTAATTAGGAGTAGCTCCGCTTTTCAGATGGACATAAAAGTGCCTGCCTTTTACATATCCTAATTTGTTCTAAACAAATAACCACACATGTTTATGAATAATATTAGCATATGTGTGTATAATTATGTTCAAATAAATATATTTAAAATAGGCCATTTCTTCAGATTAAGTACCATGTAAATGATGGAAAACAAAAAGAATGAAAAATTTGCATTAGAGTGAAGTTTCTAATTTACAATGTTTATGATCAGGTCTGATGGTGGAACAGAAATTTCTCAAGCTTCACCACATTTGATAACAAAAATGGATGTAACCCAGAAACATGTTGGTTGAGTCCTTTGAACATTTGTGTACTCCCTTCCAAACCTGACAGCTTTGAGCTGTCTCTGGATGAAAACCCCTGTTGATATTTGTATTCTTCCAGATGTAGCCCCCTGACAGGGCTACATGAGCTGTGATGGCAACTCCTGTCCCAGATGTAAGAAGACTGTATTCATCCTTGGAGAGCAAAGGAGGGGGAGGAGGATGCGTGTGGACTAACAGCTGCCAGCTGTTCCCATTTCCTGCCTCCTGGTACTTAGTGTTACTGGGCTGGAAGCCCAATCCTCATGTTAGCCCAGGAACATTTTGCGATGCCAATGCTTTTTTCATGAGTCCCCCCTGAGCATGCACCAGACACTGTGAGGAATGGTCTATGGGATGTTTGACTCCCCTATTTGGGAATTTTTTGAATTCAGAGCATAAGGAAGGAAGGCTGTGTCCCTGAGCAGGTGTGACACCACAAATGAGGCTTCAGTTGGCTCTGTTAGAATCTGCTCCTGCAATTCGATGCATCATTTCATTGGCCAAGTCAGATGTTTCCAGAAGCTTCAGGCTTCCATAGATAATTACATCATTTTCAAATCTACCAATGCCTCATCTCATTTTATTGAACACAGTATATACTTATTAATTTGTACCCAGCAATCATATTTAATCCTGAGACACTAGCCTTGAATGGTTTTCCATGCCTAGTTCATGGTAGACACTCAATTATGTTAGCTAATATTAATATTATCACGAAAGAGTACAAGTGGAAGAGGAGAGTAGGGCATACTCAAGGCAGGCTGATAATGTCCCCTGATTCTGTTTTTCAAGAGAAGTCAATATTTGTTTGGTTGTCTCAATCATTATGTCTCTAACCAGACATAAGTGTACATAGTCTGCAGGCAAACTCTTTGGCTTATCCTTAGAATATAAAAATCTCTGTAGCGTAAATGTGTCTTCCAATCTGTGATATATGTTTAGATCTGCTTTCTGAGTCTCTGCTCATAATGGTACTTATACAAAAAACATTTCATTTTATGACATATTTTTATTTCTACTGGACACTGAAGCACACTTCTCACCTCATGTCCGCTCCCCGAATTCTGCAACTTTTTCTTGAATGTAGGTCCTTGGATCCTACTACATTCATTGGACTCAGGCCCTTACTGTGTTTTTACAGTTTCAAGGGCCTCCTGGGCTTTCATGTTCTGTGGGGCAGACCTCCCCAGGGAAGCCCTTGTCCCTTCAAGTTTTCTTCATTCACCTTCTTGATGTCTTTAGATTAGCTAACTTCTACTGCCAAATCTTTGTCCACATCTTCTGTCTAATAACCTTATAACTATTACGTGTTGGACTGTCAGTGAAAGAAGTCTTTTTTTGTTTTGTTCTATTTTGTTGTAAGTTAGTATGCATGAGGATTTAAAAATGCTTAAAGATAACATGAAAAATAGAAGGTAGAGACTATGTAGATTTTGTGACTATCATCACAAAGAGATTTCAATAGAAGTAAGAACTGAAGAAAATGCCATTTAAAGAGTGGGAGAAATAACACAGTGACAGAAAGGATAAAGTTTGTTTTCTTTTTCACCCTCTTCTTAAATATCCTGCCCAAATATTATTCTACATTTGCATGTCAGCGCTGCTTCTTGGATGCCTGCTTTAGCTACTTGAAGTAATTCATACAAGTTGTCAACTGTCTGTGGCTTATCTTTCTACCTTGTACTCCACTCTCTTCCAAATCCTAGAAGCCCCATCTATTCAGCTGGAAGGTGGTTAAGGCGTCTGACATTGGGCATGGGAGATTTACAAAGCCAGCGCTGGTCGTCGTCTGCATCACCGACACTCGCAATTCATTAGTCAGAGTTCAGCACAGGGTTGCATCTGATTACGAAGGATGCCAGAACCTGGAGCCTAGATGTACAAGCAGGAAGCGAAATCAACGGGATATACGTGAGCATTAGCAGTCTTTACCACAAATTTATTTACCGTTGACTCTTTCTGGCTTTTCTTCTTTTGTACTGTCTGTCTCTTTGAAATACTCAGGGTTAGGGATTAAGTCCAGTGATGGAGGTAACACAGGCACTTTTAAGAATAGATCTTTTCTTTTCTTTTTTTAGTTATTAGCATGGTTGATAGCAAAAGAGTTAGCTGACGACAGAGATGGAAAGGTGTGTACATGCACATATATGCTCATGTATAACTGTGTGCATTTGTGTATAATAAGTTTTGAAGTGGTAAGGGAGTTTCAGGATATGATTACAGTATTTAAAATATTTTTTTCTAATTATTTTAAAGATATTTTTAGAAAAAGGAATAGCCAGGATCTAGGTGATAAGGGGAAAAAAGCATTAGAATTGAAACAAAAAGTGGGAATAGGAATGATCTCACATACTTCTTGTTTCACTTTAGTTATGTAATTCAATTTCTATGACCTCAGATTCTAAATCTGAAAAATGAGAATTACGATGTCTAATATGATGAGTGTCCCCGATTTTTCACTTCATCCATACCTCAAAATATTTTATGTTTGCCAGCTCAAATTCTCCCTTTTTCCCCCCTACTATCCCCATCCAAAGAAAGCTCACCAGTCTTCAGTTCATATCTTATGGTTCTGAATCAAAAAACTCCATAGAGAGCAAGTAGACAGGAGGCAAAAGGATAAATAAAGAAAGAAACAAACCTTCACAGCGAGATCTGGCTTTAGAAGTGGAAAAGAAGGAAACAGGGAAGACAGGCACAGCATTTTTACTAAGCAATATTGTGAGCTATGAAGTGAATTTTCTCTAAAATTCTTAGAGAAATAAAAGTAGAAGTTTTAAAAACAGTTTTTAAATTATTTTTAATCCTGCACTGTGATTTGCTACATATGATTCTGTACATAGAGTAGACCATGTGAATTCCCAGATTTTAAGTTGGTTTAAGTCACTTAAAGGGTTGTCACATAGGAATTAAATGTAAAAATTATATAAAGATCATATACAAATGACAGTTTAGATTAAATGGCATTCTTAGATTAAAAAAATAAAGAGAAATGAAATTTATTTTAGCTAACCATAGCAGCAATGAAGTACATGACATTTGGGAAATACTGTTTTGAAGGTCACCTTGAATACTATTTTAAACAAATACAAACAAAATCTGTGTAGGAAAAAATGCACACCTACACAAATACATATTTTACACAAGCCTAAATGTCTCAGTTTAGAATTTTCATAATTAGTATGCTCAATTGTCATATTGATTAAGTAGAATTGTATTAACATCCTTATGCTAACAATAAAGATTTGGGTTAACTGAGGTCTCTTTTTTAGAATAATTCACTAGCATCATTACTAGAAGGAAATGATATATAAGAATTTTACTAGAACATATCATAATGGCAAAGTCTTAAATTCCTTAGCCAAGGCCCAACCTCAAGCCATATTTTCTTAGTGCTTTCCACAGACTTAAGTTTTGCATTAATAATTCCTTGATTGTTGAAATAGAACTTCAAATAGTATCTTATTAAGTACATCGGTGAAGAGCCCTTCCCCTTATTTGGCATCTAAATCCAAGTGTGATCTTAGTCATTATGAATTACATTTTTAGGTCATTTAAAATCCATTCACAGACACCCAGAGTTTACCTAACTAAGAAGATACTAAAGGAGTTTATATGATCATTAAAACCTATAAATGAACTTTTAAACTTAAGAATTTAAATTAATTTACATGATTTTCATAAATCATTGAATCTATAAAATTTGACATATTAATTTAGCCAAGATTACATTTCTCCATTTATTCTCTTAAATTGCACTCACATTTTTAAAAAAAATAAACTACTGCATGTGAAAAAATTATTTTACTGATGGCAGAGAATTGAAGTAGTAAAGACTTCCAAAAAAATGATGTGGCAATAGAGACAATAAATGGTTTTCGATTTAGGACTTTCACACAGTAGGGAACTACTGCCACGAAATTTAATACTCAGAAATACTGAGGGGCACTGAGCTTATAAACACTAGTGTAAACAGAGTTAATCTTTCTAAAGACATAATGTTCCATTTTGTAATCATTGCAGATTTTTTTAAATGTTGTCCTAATTAAGAAAAATAATTACTGAAAACTAGATCTAAACAGTTGAAAAACAAAAGTTTTGCCTAATATAGGGAAAGAACTGGTTTTAATGAGGAGGTTTTCTGAAATTCTTAAGTATATACCTTATCATGAAATTCTTAAATATATACCTTATCAATGAATAATGGGTTATTCATTCAGAAAGTGACTACATATCAGATTTGGGGATACGTGCTAGTGTTGATAAAGAAAGAAACGCCTCCTACCCCACTCATACTTTCACAGTATTTCTTCCTTTGTCTGATGGCACACAGCCCCTTGGGTGTCTTTTCCAATATCCAGTCTATTGAAATCCTTCTAGATTTTCCTTCCCTATCTACCTAGCCTTATCTCAAATGTACATTTTAAATACTTCCACTTCCTCCATTCTCATCAACTCCTTCAAGTTTATCAGTCCTTGACATTTTAACACCATCACTTTGAAAATTCTCTGAGCCTGAAAGCACCATCTGTAACACACTGTAACCTCCCTTATAACCAGATAGTGTTGAAGAAAAAGTTAATTCCAACAAAGCTATTCATCAATTCCTTTGTCAATTAGGCATTCACAACGACCCTTTCATAAACCAGTGGGCAGCTCATTCCAATTCCAGATGCAGCTATTGAAACCCTAGGACATACATAGGACCCCAGCACACCCATCATCCTCACTATCTGATGACCACCTGAGGTTATAAAATTAGAGGATTTGCCATGAAGTAGAGGGCATCTGTCCCACAGTTTATTTACCCTTCCTCATCAATTAAAAGTGTATCTCTAGCCTATTCATTCTCATCTTTTTTGGCTTTTTTTTTTAAAGAAAAAAGCATTTTTTCTTTCATTTAGGTTTTTTTGAATGTTTTATTATTATTATTATTATTATTATTATTATTATTATTATTGATTTCAGAGAGAGAAAGGGAGGGCGAGAGAGAGTGAAACATCAATGATGAGAGTCATTGATCGGCTGCCTCCTGCACGCACCCTACCAGGGATCCAGTCTGCAACGGGGCATGTGTCCTGACCAGGAATCGAACCCCAACCTCCTGGTCCATGGGTCCACGCTAAACCCCTGAGCCATGCTGGCCAGGCTAGGTTTTAATCTTTGACTTGTGCATTTGCTCTGGACTCCATCCTTCCACTTCCTCCAAAATTGTGCTTCATGAAATATCTTAAATTTTACCTATTCCTCCGGCTCTTTGAACTTAGCCTAGAAACTTATTCCTCTTTTGTATTCAAAATAAAGAAACAAAAACAAAACGAGATATAAAAACAGCAACAAAGCAAAAGTTAAGAAAACAATTCAAAAAATCTCTTTATTTTTTACATAGAAACTTCTTGGAATAGTTTATGCTCACTGACTTCATTCTTACAATTCTCATGTAGCAAATGATTTTATCTTCCTCCAAGTAAATATCTTATCATGTGTCTTCCATCACCTGACAATTACTGAAACATTTAACACAATTCTATATTTTTTTTCTAAAGTCAAAAAACAGATATTGGTTATCTAACTGATTTTTATTTAATAATAACACATGTTCACTGGAGAAAGTACAACATGAAAAAATTTGTTATAATGAAAAAATTCTCAAATGTACCATCTAAACATAACTGTTAGAATTTTGGTAATTTCTTAATAATTTCCTATCTAGGAATATATTTCATTATCCTAGTTAACATATGCTGTTTATACAAAATACTTTATAGTATTTTTTACAATATATAACATGTCACTGCATTAAAAATTATTCATAAAATATAATTTTTAATGGCTGCATGGTCTTCTATTATGTGTATGTATCTCAGTGTGGTTTCATACAGTCCCTTGTTGAAAGTAAGACTGCTTCCTATGTCTCTTGACCATCTGTATGTTCTCTTTGGAGAAGTGTCTATTTAGGTCATTCGCCCATTTTTAAACTGGGTTGTTTGTCTTCCTTTGGTTAAGTTGTATGAGTTCTTTACATTTTTTGGAAATTAACCACTTATCAGATGTTCTCCCATATAGTGGGATCTCTTTTCATTTTGTTGATGGTTTCTTTTGCTGTGCAGAAAATTTTTATTTTGATGTGGTCCCATTTGTTTATTTTCTTCTTTGTTTCCCTTGCCCTAGGAGATGTATTGAAAAATGTACTGCTACAAGAGATATCTGAGATTTTACTCCCTATGGTTTCTTCTATGATTTTCATGGTTTCATGGCTTACATTTAAGTCTTCTATACATTTTGAGTATATTCTTGTGTATGGTGTCAGTTGGTGATCTAGTTTTGTTTTTTTGCATGTACCTGTTCAATTTTCCCAACATCATTTATTGAAGGGGCTGTCTTTATTGTATGTTCTTGCTTACCTTGTCAAATATTAATTTAGCATAATGGCTTGGGTTGATTTCTGGGGTCTCTGTTCTGTTCCATTTGTCTATATGCCTGTTCTTGTGATGGTACCAGACTGTTTTGATTACAGTGGCTTTGTAGTATAATTTGAAAAAATGATCAAAGTCACTAATCATCAGGGAGATGCAAATTAGAATGACAATGAGGTATCACCTCTCAAGGGAACCCTAGTGCACTGCTGGTGGGAATGCCGACTGGTGCAGACACTGTGGAAAACAGTATGGAGGTTCCTCAAAAAATTAAAAATGGAATGGCCATTGGACCCAGTGATCTCACCTCTAGGAATGTATCCTAAGAATCCCGAAACACCAATCAGAAAGAATATATGCACCCCTATGTTCATAGCAGCACAATTTACAATAGTTAAGATCTGGAAACAGCCCAAGTCCCCATCAGTAGATGAGTGGATAAAAAAGCTGTGAAACATTTACACCATGGAATACTGTGCAGCTATAGAAAAAAAATGATCTCTTACCCTTTGAGACAGCATGGAGGGACCTGGAAAGTATTATGCTAAGCAAAAGGAGCCAATAGGAGAAAGACAAATATCACATGTTCTCACTTATATGTGGAATCTAATGAACAAAATAAACTGACAGACAAAATAAGTCCAGAGACATGAAAACATTCAACAGACTGACAAATCTCACAGGGAAGGAAGGAGAGAGTAGAGGGAAGCGATTAACCAAAGAACTTATGTGCATAGATGCATAACCTATGGACATAGACAATAGTGTGGTAAAAGCCTGGGGAGGGGGTGGGACTGGGGTGGAAGGGTGCAATGGGGGAAACAAAGGGAACATCTGTAATACTTTCAACAATAAAGACAATTTTTTAAAAAAAGAAAATAGGACTGTTTCCATTGTTTCATTGTCATAAATTATGCTCTAATAATCATTCCTTGCATAATTTTTGTCCTTGTATCTTATTAATCAACCAAATGGTATGAACATATTTAAGTTTAATATATATAAATTCTTTTAATAAAGATTTAGCACTTATACTATCACTTAGAGACTATTTATCTCATTAGACTAACTAGTAAATGAATATATTTACTTTTAAAATCTGCTAATCAGGCAGGCAAAATGAAATCTTGTTAGAGAAAATGCTAGACTTAATTACTCATGAAACAGAAAGTTATCTATTTATAAAACAATTATAGTTCTTTTACTGTGACTTATACGCTCACATCAATTTTCTACTTTTTCTATGTGGCATTGTTTTTCTCTTATTGATTCACAAACTTCTTTATATATACCTATCATAGAATCAAATATTTTCCAAAATTTCATAAATGTTCAAATATTTTTTCTATTTATTTTTATTTCTCCTATATGGAAATTTAAGTCATGCTTTTTATTGCCTCTATTACTCTTCATTTACTTTTATTTTGTTTTTATGCTTTTTTATAATATAGAAATTTTAAAATCATATATTTTTCTCTTCTATCACTTACATTTTAAAAGTCTTTCTTCTTATCAAGACATTTCAAAATGCTTGTTACTATTTTCTTCTAATTTTATACATGTATTTTTCCCCCCATGTAATCCTTTAATGTATTTTGTGTGTGATATAAGAACTTAAGTGGATTGTTTCCAAATATCCATGCCCAGATTTTTTGAGACATCTTTTTATCACATTTAAAATTCTCATGCATATCATGGTATAATAGTGTTTTATTGCCTTCTGTTCACCCCTCGGGTGAGGAAGGGTTCTCACTTAGGATTATAGGGTTGGTCAAACATAGGACATCCAACTCTAGAAAGGTTAGATAGACAACAGTGGTTTATTAGTCACATGTACTTACAGGCCAAGGTAGGAGCCATGCAGGACCGCACAGAGGTTGCACTTGGAAAACAGTGAACAATCAGAGGCTATGAGAGGCAGGCTTTGTAGTGTCATAAGGATGAGTTCTCCCTGGTTCCCATGGGTAGATAGGATTGACTTGTTTGAATAATTCTGCCAGTTGGCAGAGAACTGAAACTTGCTACTCAGAGATAAGTGGAAATTGCACTTGATCCATCTCCCTGTGGGGAGAGGAGTTATTTGGCCAAGGGCTCTTTTCCATGGGGAGGAAACCTCACAGCTAGGCCTTCTGAGGCCCTCCCACTTTCGCCTTATGTCAAGGCATACATAATATTGCAATGAGTTCATAAGTATCCGCTTTAAAATTTTTCTTTGAACTGTAAACACTTCCTCTCTTTTTCTTTGTCTTTCTCTCTGTCTTTATGTCTCTCTTTCTTTTATATGTGATAATTTAAGTATTTATAAAAAGAAGTGGTGCTGTGGTAATAGAGTTGAAGCTGTTTTCAATTAGCAATTTAGGTGAAACTCTAGGTACCTTCAGAAAAAAAAAGATTTTATTTTGTGTGTGTGTGTGTGTGTGCGCGCGTGCACGCACAGTGGTGGTGTTGAAGAAGGCAAGAGCTAATTATTCATTTATAGATCAAGCAAATAGATCCTGCATGAAAGCAGGTCTGGGGGGTCAGTTGTGAGGGTGATGTGACAGGAATCCCTAAGGCAAAGGGCTTTGCACCATGAACCATCCTTAGCTCAGGAACTGCTTTGGAAAGTTTCTTATTTTTGGCAAACAACCTTTCATCTTTCATTATCTTTAAGCTTATGTGATAAAATCCAACTTACAAAAAAAGGTCCTGATTTTAAATCAATATGTACTGTTTAGTTATTCTGTTCACAATTCCAAAGTAGCGATTTAGGAAGCTAAGAACAGCTTGTATGAGTTTCTATAGCAGCTTAACTCACATTGTTTAATTTATAATTTACTAGGATTTTACATTTATTACAATTTCCAATTCAAAGTACAATTAAACTTAGGAGAATGTAGTGTGTTTTTTCCTTTCCCATACCAAGGTGCCATCTCTTTGACATTTGTTTTTATACACAATTTATACAATCAGTTAATTCAATGACTTAACATATAAAAAAGTTATGTTCAACATATTTTTTAAAAATGTGAAGTGTGTCATATTTTTGTGTTATGTGTCAATTTCTAGTTTGTGCAAAACTATTCCATATTAACAGAGATCATTCTAGTGACTATTCTGTATTTCACTTAATTCTCTCTTCCAAATGTCCTGCTTTTTTTGTTTTCCTTTGGCTTGGCTTGGCATGCTTCCAGTGCCTAGAAGAGTACCCAGCACATAGTAAAGACTGATGAAACAATTTTTTTGAGTGACTAAATGAATGAGTGTTGTTAACCACTGAAATCTTTATTAACAGGATACATTAAAATAAGATAAAGCTCTATACAAGTACAAGGTCCTGTATTACTAACAGTGTAACAATACTCATTCTCTACTTGTTATCAGTATTCAATAAATACTATCAGAAATATTAAACCTGTTGCTTAAATTGATTGGCCCATAACTGTACTCATTCATGTATCAGAAAATGTATCTATTGTTTCTCTTCTAACTTGTCTTCCAGATCTCTAGTTCGATCCTCTGCTCCATCCAACCTACTGGTTCTTCCTTCTAGTGTATTCTTCATTTCTGACTGGTTATTTTTTATGGTTTCTATGTCCTTTTTTATGTTTACTATCTCTTTGGTTAAGTTCTCATTTATTTCATCCACTCATCCCCTAAATTCCTTGAGCATTCTCATAACCATGTTTTGAATTCTGTATCTGGTAAATTGCTTGCCTCTATTTCATTTAGCTCTTTTTCTGGAGATTTTTCCTGTTCTGTTTGAAGCATGTTTTTTGTCTCCCCATTTTGGCTGCCTCTTTGTGTTTGTTTCTATGTGTTAGGTAGATCTGCTCTTTGCAACATCACTGATGAACCTAGAGAGTATTATGCGAAGTGAAGCAAGCCAGTAAGAGAAAAATAAATGCCATGTAATTTCACTCATATGTGAGATCTAATGAACAAAGTGAACTAACAAACAAAATAGACTCATAGTTCTCCGAGGGGTGTGGGAGGGGATTGGGTGAAAAAGGTGAAGGGATTAGGCAAAAAAAAAATCTCATAGAAAGAAAATAGTATGGATATTAATATACACAGAGAAATAGGGGCAGGGGAGGCAAGAGAGAGCAAAGGGGAGATAAGTGGTGATGGAAAGAGACATGACTTGGGTGGTGAACACACAATATGAATATACAGATGATGTATCATAGAATTGTAACCTTAAACCTATATAATTTTATTAACCAATGTAACCCAATAAATTCAATTTAAAAAAGAAAATGTACTTAAAATATTCATTAACATATTCCCAATAACTAAACTGTTTTGTTACTTATTGACAAAGGCAAAGGAAAAAAGAAAATGAAAGAACTCTAAGGAAAATTATTTGTAGCATTTTTCCTCAGTTGATTCTATCAACACATTTAATTAACATGACCAAAGAGAGAAGCATTTTTACAAAGGCCTCTTTACATTAAGGTGATAAGTTTCTCCTGCTCTCCTGTGTACTTTCTTCACACCTGCCATAATCAGGACAACAATAACTGAGCAATAACTGTGGAGTGTTTTTCACAGAGAGTTCAATAATATGGTGGGCCTTATTGATTAAAGGCTTAGTAAGTATAAAAGCAAAGCTCAGGGGAGAATATTAAGAATTTGTTGGAATTAATTATTCAAATAATAAATCCATATGGATACAAACATTGGGTTATATCTATAATTCTTTACTTTTCACAAGGAACTGTAACCCTAAAATTAAATTCCAGTTTATTCAAACATGTCTTACTTGAACATTTAATTTTGACATCAGTTACCTCTGTGACTTGAGATGTACAAACGTGCTCTGTGTCTAAAGACGTCTCTTAAAGAAATTGCAGGATGTCTGGAATATTAACCAAAGCCACTGATTAATGTTTAGATAAGATAAACCTATATTAAAAAGCACATACATTGCCCTAGCTGGTGTGGCTCAGTTGGTTGAGTGTCATTCCATGCACAGAGAGGTTGCTGGTTCAATTCCCAATTAGAGAACATGCCCAGGTTATGGGCTCCATTCCCAGTAGGGAGTGTGCAGGAGGCAGCCAATCAACTGTTCTCTTTCATCAGTGTTTCTCTCTTTCTCCCTCTCCCTTCCTCTCTCTCTCTAAAAAACAAAACAAAAACAAAAAACAATAAAAACAAATTTTTAAAATTTTAAAACATATGTTTTCTAAGAAAGTTAACACAGCACTGTTACTATTCATTGATAACAAAAAGTTGTTTTTCAGATGTCTTCTATGTGCAAAACACTGGAGCAGCCTCTATGTGTTACCCTAAGACAGAGCCAGTCTTGATACACAGCATCATTTATTTGGGGAGGAAAAATATGGAATTGCATAATGTCCAAACGAGGACAGGAAAGAATGCTAACAATGAACTGATTGTGGAGCAAGATCAACTCAAGTTCCAAACTGAAACACTGCTGTTAAAACAGGGGCTGCCTTTTATTCCTGCCCTAGAAGTTGCATATTCTATCCAGTATTTGAAAATGGAAAATAGAGAGATTAGGGGTTTCGTGTTTTACATTAGCACTCTATATGGTAGTTTCTGGAAATAGGTCTTCAGATTTGCATGGAGATGGAAGCAAGGGCATGCAGAGTGGCAGTGCAGCCTGCTTGGGATAAGCCAAGATGATATGCCAAAACAAAGTTTTCTTCTACCCAGGGCATAGCGTAAGAGCTCCACGAGCTGAGAGTAAACTAGAAAAGGGCATGAAAGAAGAGAAATTAAAACCACATTGAATTTCATTCACCAGTAAGACTTGGGGTCAGCCTTGCAGAATTATATCCAGTTTTCTAAAGAATTAGCCCCAACTTTGTATTAGGTTTTGTAGATTGGCCAAAAATTAATTTGCATTTGACATTTACTCTAATCAGCTGAACTGCAATAAGGTTAACTTGTATGAAGGCAACAAAGACTTCTGAAACTTTCATGCTGTATCAACTGAGCATGTGAATTAGGGTTCTTGACATCAGTCCATTTGGGAGGAGACAGAAAAAAGATACTTTGAAGAAACCTATATATCTGATACTTAGCACTCAGACTTTTAAAGATGAACGAGATGAATTTTTTAAAAATGATCTTATTGTTTTCATAGTCTACATTTCTAACAATGATTTTTATTTGTGTAAATAATTCTGCCTGAGCTCTTACTGATATACTATGAATAAAATGTTTGCTTAGCAGAAGAGAACATTGGACTTCAAATATGCATATTACTCAACTTAAAATCTGCAAACATATATTTTAAGCAGGACATTTACAGAAACTACTCCATTTTATTTCATCAAAATTATAAACATTTAATTTTTAATTTCTAATATATACAGCGTATAAAAAAGGTGCCATGCAAAGCAAATTAAGCAGACCATCTCTAACCTCCATGATTTTACCTTTTTTTTTTTTTTTAATCCTCACCTGAGGATATTTTTTTCAATGCTTTTCAGAGAGAGTAGGAGAGAGGGAGGAAAGGGGAGAGAAACATTTATGTGAGAGAGACACCTCCACTGACTGGTTTCCTCCCGCACCCACCCCCGGGGCAGGGTGAGAACCTACAACCGCGATACGATAGGTGCCCTTGATCAGGAATCTCACCCACTACCCTGGTGCACAGGCTGATGCTCTAACTACTCAGCCGCACTGGCCAGGGCTGATTTTACATTTCAATGAGCAACAAATTAAGGGAAAAGCATAGGGTGAATGTCAATGAATTCTTGCATCTGTAAAGGTGCTTCCTGTCTTCATTCCAGTGTTGGCTATAACACAAATATAGGATTCAGGAGAAGCTGAAATAAGTCCACGTTACTCATCTATATCTAAAGGAAAGTAAGTGTGAGAATCTTAGTATATCCGGCTGGCGGTAGTGACTGGACAAGGAGACCTACCTTCTATACTGACATCAAGAATGCATTTCAACAACTGTGACATCCCTAATGCAAACAAGTCAGTGCACTAAGCTTGAAGCATTGCGAGTTTTGTTTTGTTTTTCAAGCAGATTTTTTCTCCAAGAGATTCTGCACATCTGCTCTGAGATATAGTTCAGCTGGTTGAAGCTAAGGTCATCAGACATCCTTGGTTTTAACAAGATCTCAAACTTCAAAAGAATACTCTCATGAGATGAACATCCTCAAATAAAGTCTCAGGTAATATTAGATAACCAGAGTATGTTCAGGTGGAAAGAAGGCCCCCAAAGGGAAAAAGCTGGTTTAAGTTAATTGTCACTCTGTCACAAGGCATTTTTCTTCGCTTGGGGAAGAGCCCTGGGAGCCTATAGAGACTTCTGTTAGCGTCTAGGTCACTATGGGCTGCCAGCACTGAGTAAAGCTTCAAAGATTAACAGTGCACCCTCTACTTGACCCCACCCACAAATAGAAAGGATAAACTGTGGCGCCGGAGTGGAATTTAACTGTTGTAGGAAGGAAGCTCATTGCTCTTAATGAAAAGACAAAGGCATTTTATTTGCTAGAAGGAAATTGCAGCAACCTGAAAGACATAAGCACAATTTGTTTAAACTACAGAAGGAGTTAACTTAATTAGTTTGGCAACAGGAAATTTTGATGATTGTAATAAAAAGTACTCTTTCCTGTTCTACAGTGCATAAATCAGCCTGCAGTGCTTTCCCCATTACACTTATCAGCTGCAACCCCCTTACGCCGCTGACCCTCATTAATTAATAATTGTATATCATGGGTAAGATGAGTCTCTAAGTCAGCCTCTTTGTCGGGCAGATTTAGGATCCATTAAGGTATATTTAACCCTGAGTGGGGAAGAGAAATAATTAGGATCGATGAGCTGGAAATCAAGCACCTTGGAACAGTCAGGTTGCAGTTGTCTGGGAAAAGTAAGCTGGGCTGCATTTGAAATGTGCAGGCATTCTTCCTTCTTATAGGGGAAAAAAGTTAACCTCCATATATGGCAGGGGCATCAATTTTTAATACCGATTTATATTCAGTGCGTCGTGCATGTAACTACATCGTTCTTTTTAGGGAGAAGCAGCTGGTAGATAAAACTACATACTCAATTATGCATTAGTTGGTTTCTTTTGTGTTTGCTTTTGCAAGCCCACTTGTTACTAAGTGACATATTTTTTAATTACCTTTGCTTGGTGCTCAGAAGGTTGTCTTGGGCTCTCTCTAGAGTCCTGTTAGCCGAATGACCTACTTGGGGTTATGGGTTTTTTTCCTTCCCTAGGCAGGACAAATGACAAGTACTTTATTCACACACTGGTCTCCAGTTGAATTCCCACCCTCCTTCACACCTACCTCTCCACCTTGCCCCAGCTCCTTCCATCCAGGTCCTCTCCTTGTTCTACCTGCCTTCCTACTTCTTCAGGCTAATTTGCTTGCTGATTTCCACACTCACTATGCTTTTCTTTAAGCTAGCTTTTCTACCAAGCTGCCTCACAGGTCTCTCCATCTTCAAAATCTCCTCCTATTTAAAGAGCCTGCAGGGTGCAGAAGTACTCTTTGACTAGGCATTTATGATCCTACTTTTATGTATGTATAAACAATATATAACTAATGTGTATGGATTATAAAATTTTCTTTTTAGTAATAAAATAGAGCTTTAGATCAGTATTAGACTCCCTAAAGTGCCATTGATTTACCATGTCCCTAGTGTCATATCACAAACACAAGGTTTACACAATATGTTCAATATTCCCTGTGTCTACCAGTGTTTTCAAGAAATCAGATCATACCAAAGATCTTGATCTGTTAGGAGACAGGTTATAGCCAACATTCTCTGAGAGCCTCCAGGAACTTGATATCCTTACTAAAATGAAATATAATTGACCTAGTATTACTTGTTTACATCCACCCATTTGAAGGTATGTAACAAAAATTTAAGATAATCAGGCAGCAACTGAAACATGACCAATGAAAAGCCAAAGGGAAATGAGAAAAGCACTGTTCATGGGTTTGTGTGGCTTTGTCCCTAAAGTGAAGGGTGATTTTGCTCAGGTTTAGTGACTTTGTTCTTCTCTTTCGCTGCCTACAGAAACATTAGGAAGATTAGCGATAATAAATTATCTGGTAAATGAACAAAATGAACAGGCTATAGGAGATCATTCAAAAGGAAAACCACATTCCCCCATAAACCTCTGCACACCCTAATTTACCATCTCAGGGACATAGAGAACAAATATTCCCTGAGAACATGGCACTGAGTGTGACCGTGGCATTTGGGAAACATGCTGGGAGTTGGGATAAAAGCCCGTTGATTGAGACAGATATGAGAACTCGATTTTTCATTACCCCATCATCATCAATTCATGTTTCCAAGTTCTCTAGCTTTCTTTTTTCTCTCCCCCCCAGATTTTGTTTTAATTATTGTTAAAACTCCAAGTGTTTTCTTATAAATCACATTAATATACATACAACAGAAAATCATTTAAAAGGTAAAAACTGCATAATTATTCTACTCAATTAAATAACATTAACATAATAATAAAGAAATTTCTTTCATTTTCACCAAATCTGATAGAGTAAATATATCATTTTTGGAAGAAACAGATATTAACATAAACCAATAGATGTGGGAAGAAAAGGTAACATATAAGAAATTTTGCTGCTTAGTGTCTTTTATAAGCAGTATAAGAAATACAACTTTGATATTAAAGGCAGGCATTTATTAAATCATACATTCAAAAATATTTATCAAGAACTTATACAAAGACAGAGCTCACCTAGGTACTGTGAGTAAAGACAAAAGTAAGCAGTGTCCTGCTGTCACGAAACTTAAATTCTACTGGGTTAGATGGAAAATAGCAAGTAAACAATTATATAGATTATTTCAAGTAGTGATAAATATTATGAAGCAAGTGAAAGAATAATGTGACAGTGTCTGGGTGGCAGTGAGCTGTTCAATGAGGAGAATGTTTAAGGGGCTGTTTGCAGGAGGAGCCTTGTGAAGATCTAGGGGTCCTGTGGGTACTGTGCTCTAGACAGAGTGACAGCAAGTGTCCTGGAGGCAGGAACAGGGCAAAGGCAAAGTATGTTCCAGGAAAATGGCTGGTAAGACAGGACACGTCCAGTTACATCTGGAGGGCCTTGCAGTTCAGAGTAAGGAGTTTGAATTCTGTTCTAAATTTAATAAGGAGGCACTTGGGATTTTTACTCAGTTTACATACAGTTTATCATCACAAATTGGCATGACTTCTACCCTGTCTTTAGTTGCAGTAAAAAAGAGTCAGATAATAAACTTAAAATAAAATACAATATTTTGACAGCCATTCATCATAGATTTAAACTAGATAACTTTGTTCTTTCTTCTTGACTTTCTGTTTCTGTGGTTTTTTTGTTCCTGAGTAGAAAGCAATGGTGAGAAATCTGGAGGGAAAGATTCTTTGGAGAGGCAGAAAAGTTGGAATTAAATTATTGGCATCAAGACAAAGGTTCTGATTTGGACTTTTTCCCTAACTTTTTCTTTTCTCTTCCAATGGGAAAATTGGAAGCGTGTGAGCTCATCTGTAGAAAAGCCAAGTTTGATTTGTTTCCCCTCTAAATTCCACAAAGCTATAATCAGGACGTATGTCATTCTTGTATATTTTTCTCTGTGTGTGTGTGTCTGAATAGAGAGAAAATAAATTTTAGGATGGAAATCAACTATTAGAGAGAAAAAGAAAAGGTAGTAGTGAAGAGAAAAAGTAAAAAGAAAATAAGATTAAGAATAAAAAGGAAGTGGCAAAAAATATTCTCAATCTAATTTAGGATTTTGTATGCCAGTAATAATCAGTTCATCAATAAAGAAATAGTGTAACAGGAACCTGCACATTGAGAAATGGTTCGGAAGTGGGTTTGCAATTTTGGTGTGAGAATGCTAATTTGTCTCCTTTTCTTCAAAGAGACAGAGATATGGAGAAAGAGATTGTATGAGAAAAGAGGTAAAGAAAATGGCTTTGGGCAAAAGTGACAAGCTTGATGCACTTGTTAAAACTAAATACAAAAGAAGACCTGACTTCAGAATTCCCTGAACAGACAAAACCATTTAAGCTCTGCAAGCAAAACTAAACCTAGCTTATTTCATGAACATAACTGAAACTTAACTTAGGTTTTTTCTTGTATCTCTCATAATCATAAAAGAAACTCCCTAGAAATGGTATAAATTAATCACTTTTAACCAATCCCCTGCCTTTTGGAAGCCCCCATTGTAATAACCAATCATTGCAAAGGTTAAAAACTTCCTCATTTTTACTTTATAAGCCATCCTGTAAGGTCATGTCTCTGAGCTTCAAATCAGTTCATTTTTTGCTTAACAGGTCCCAATTCATGAACTGGTCTTATATTTATAGTAAACTCTTACTAAATTCTATTTTATTGATCTAGTGGTTTTAATTTTGCTACTTCTGGATTTTGACACAACTTGAAGCAGAAAAATTGACAAAGATTTATAATATTCATTAAGGTGGCTTGTAATTTATTTTTCTTTGTTGCTGTTTTATTTTTGTAAATATATTGATAAGTAATGATTCCAATGAAAATAGATGGACAAGCTCTCCTGGACCTTAACCTTACCTCATACTTTAAAACCATAGAATTTGCACAGCAGATGTCTTGGACAAGAGCACTTTAAAAGTGGTCTGAGATTCGTCAATCTGTTTCTTGCTTCTGTGTCACTGAATGTGGGAGCGGGTGGGTGGATGGGGAGAGATTAACCAAAGAATGTATATGCGTGTACACATAACCCATGGACACACACAATAGTGTGGGGAAGGCCTGAGGCTGGGAGTGGGTGGGGAGTTAGAGGGGGTAATGGGGGAAAAGGGGGATATCTGTAATGTTTTCAACAATAAAGATAAATTAAAAATAAATAAATAAAAGTGGTCTGAAATGGACTTTTTAGAAATAAGACCCCTCAACCCTCAGAAAGCATGCGTGTATAATAATTTGAACTAATCTAGTCTTGAGATGTCAGAAACATATGTATTTTAATCCAAAATTTGAGAACTGATTTTGATAGTTCACTACATTGATTTAAGGTTATTATTAATAATTTTGTCACCATTATTACTTTATAAAGAGTGCCTTCATCTCTTGGGGCACTGCAAATTGTTACAGAGACAGAAAGAACGAAATGTGTTGAGTGGCTGGGAAACAGGTAGTGTGTTAGATGTTTGCTTAGTTCTTCCAAGCATACTTTGAAGTAGATATGGCCAACCCCAATTTTCAGATAATAAAAGGAGGCTCAGAAAACAATTTTTCTAAAGTTTTATAGTTAGAAAGGGCTAGAAATAACATTCGAATGTTAGTCTGCATAACTCATTTTACTACCTAGAAATTTCAAATTAAAAGAGACTTTGAGGGTTATGCTATCCACCTCTCCACCCAGTGCTGGATTGCCCTTTATAGCACCCATCACTGAGAGTCATGCAGCATTACCTCAAGAAAATAAAATATAATCTTCCTTCAACCTTGATATTTTCAAATATCTCTGTTCTGAAGATCACATAAACAAAGAATCTTCATAGATTGGAAAACACAACATCTGTGTCGTTCATCTCCATCATTACTTTATAATAGTAGTAGAATTCTAAAAAAGGTCCCAACAGTCTTTTTTACTGATGTTAACTGTCCAGTTTCATAGTGCAAGAGAAAGAACTTAAGTTGTTAGAAAAAATATAAGAAAATAACTGATAGAACTAAGAATTAACTGAGAAGGTAACTACGAGATATAAGAATCCTATTAATAGAATGCTGAAAACATTTACAACATTGGCAAACAAAAAATAAAATAAAATAAAATAAAATAAAATAAAATAAAATAAAATAAAATAAAATATAAAATTAAATTAAAATAAAATAAAATAATAAAATAAAATAAAATAAGGAGCCCCAAACAGTTTTATATATAATGAAAGTGGCAAGTATAAAGGTGACAACATAAATCATGAAAAAGTGAGTTAATTAATGAATATGCTAGAAAAATTAGTTATCCATATGAAAAAAGATAAAATTAAATCACACCATACTCAAACAGAATTTCCATAAATTTTAATCTTTAACGGTAAAAAATAAAACTGAAAAACTTCTATAATAGAATATAGGCTGATATCTTTATATTACTATAATAAGAGAAAAATTATGTTTTAAAAATAAAAGCCATAAATAAACAACCCACAAATTTGTGTAAAATAAACACCTTATGTAAAACGTTAAAAAATGTTTAAAAAGATACAATATAGTAGAAGAAATTTGAATTCCATATAAATAATAAAAGATTCCTTTCCAGAACAGGGATGTGTATATATATTTATGTAGATAGGCAGATTGATACATAGATGAGAGACGATGATAGATGATAGATAGATAGATAGATGATAGATTAATTTATATATTGTTATTCAACAAATCACCGCAAAACAAAGATATTTAAAGTGACAAAAATCATTAATTTTGCTCACTGATTTGCACTATAGGCAGTACTGGGCAGGGATGATCTGTTTCTGCTCCATGTTCCATGGGCATCTTTCTTAATGTAGATTTTCGATTTTCCGTATAGTCTCTACATGGTTTTTCCAGCATAGCCGGTTCAGGGTAGTCTGAATTCTTGCCTGGAAGCTCAGGGCTCTAAGAGCTATGTTCTAAGAGACTAAGGGGAAAGCTAAAGAACCTTTTATGACCTACCCTCACAATAGGACCGACCATGACTTGATGATTCGGTGTAGGACAAAGTGTCCCTCCTGTAGTCTTGTTGAAGTCTGTTTCAGCAGTTTCATGGCCTTTTCTTGTTATCTGGTCTGGTTAGAGACTATTCCAGCCATCTGACAGCTATAATGACTTTGAAACTGTAACTCAACTGGCCAGCATTTCCATCAGGTCTCCCTAGGAGAAAATTCGGCATATACATATACACACACACACATTACCTCAACACCTTCCTAATAAATATGTCAATCTCTATTGCATATGTGAAATGAAGAGGCGATAATCTATAGGCTTTATTCAGTCAAAATTTCCTGTTCAAGAAACAAAAAGTACAATTGAAAGCAATTATATTCATAAAGTAAAATATAAAACAAATAAGAATAACTTGTAAATGTCCTTAAAAATATGAGTTCTTACAATTAGAGTTTTTGTATGGGAGAGGTGGTCTTAGTTAAAATATCATTGCTTTAGATGGAAAATTATTGATTAGTGGGTGTGAAAATATGTTTCAAATAATTCAATTATAGAAGCAAAGCACCATAGGACACAGAAATATCAGAAATTTGGCAGTAGATGTAAAAAAAAGGATCAGTGGAGGGTTATTCCTCACAATAAATTTCAGAAAAACAAGAAACGATGAAAATTATTTGTCAAATGGACTCATTATAAGCATTTCAAAACAGAAAAATTTGTTTTAAGAAAATATGGTGAGAAAGGGAGTCAAACCACATGTGAAAAAGTGGTTAGGAGAGAAATTAGTAATCACTGCTGATTTTTAAAGTTAGTAGTTTCTGAAATAAATAAAAATAGCCATGAACAAATTATGATTTTATATATCTTTTCTTTTTTAAATTGTTTACATTTTTACATAAAAATGCTTGCAATATACAATTTTGGTTAATGAGAAAACTGAGGTAGCTTACAAAATATGCTAAAAGGATTTTTATATTTCTTAACTAATAATACTCCTGCTAGATTATGCAAACAGGCTCTGTACCTGAGTTTTATTAAATATATTGCAAAAAGACTATTTCAGTTGAACACCGTTGGCTGAAATTAGGTTATTTTCAAGCTTACCAAGCAAATTTGCGTGAAATCTATTTGCACACTTCAGGCCTTCTCGTTAAGCCTGCCTCTGCTGGGCCTGTGCTTGGGTCGGTGTGTGGGTTGTCATACTTTCCTGTGAGCACCTTGTTTTTACAGAAACGATAAGCCCTTTGCCACTCTGTCAGGTCTGGTGGAAATGAGCCTCTGGGATCAAAAGTTATTAGTGAAAAAGGATAGTGCAGACTGACAGGGTGATCATGTAATTCTATTGTGCTAGGAAAGTAGGCTAATGAGGGTTGACTGGTGCAAATAAAAATGATCATGGAACGCTCCAGGCACCACACCTCTATAAATAGTGAGGAGCAACATCCTCTCAAACCTCTCCTGCTGCCACATGCTGGGCTGAGAAGGTGAACCCAGCCCAGTTAGGAAGGGCAAGGAGACATGCTCTCCCTGTTCTCTCTCCCCTCAATCCCTTTGACACTGAGAGATCTTTACCACTTTTTTTTTTTTAACAAAAGATAGTGATATATATATACAAATCATGTTATATCTCTGTTGTTCTCTTGTATAATTCAATGTTTTCATTTTTTTATATATGAACATATGTGACTATAAAAACGACTCAGAAATATGGTTCCCATCTGCTGAAGGCAATGTTGAAAAGGTGCCTGGAATGAACAGGATATCCTCTGACAACAAGTAATTTTAAGTTTATATGAATGACGCTGTGTTTAGAGCTATGAAGACTCTGTGAGACTTCCCCATTTTATGGCATTTTCAGAGGTGTTTTTGTTCAAGTGTCCCGGACTCTTTGTATTTTATTAACAAGTTGAATATATTTTAGGAAAAGATACTGATAGCACAGTGTAAGGCCCCGGGAGGGCAAAAATATAGAATTCCAGTGGAAAAAACAACAAAATATTCATTGAAAATAAAGAGCTCATTTCCATGGCTTTATAGAAACTTCATATAAACTGGGCAACACAAATCAGTAAGAAATATGGATTGTTGAATGGCTGGTGGTGTGGAAATTTGTTTATTATTTAGAAAAATAAATAAAAGTAGATTCCCAACTAATATTACATAAAAATTAGATTCTATATGGATTATAGCTTTAAATTAAATAATTTTATATATCTGTATTTATAATTAAATAGTTAACACAAAATATATATAACATACAAACAAGCATATTAAGAAGTTCAAACTTGTTCATATTAATGCAAATTAAGATAAGGACAGATCAATTAAACTTTTTGTGCAGGCTATAATTAGAAAGTTGGACAATGTCAAGCGTTGCTGGAGGCATGGGCTTCACATGTATTGGTGAGACTGCTGTAGCCAAAGCAAGGAGATGCATAGTCTATCAGGGAGCAATTTGGCTGTGGCTTTATACCCCCAATGAACCACTCCATGGTCCATTAGGACGTCTACAAGGGCATTCAGTGCAGTCTTGTTCATGGTGGTACGGAGGTGGAAACAAGGTGTCCATATCTGGAGAAGTGGCTAGATAATGCAGGATGGGGGAAAAGTAGGTTTACAGTTGTGAGTACATGAAACAGTTTATTCTTGTGTTATTGTTTATTAATTATTGTACTATTTTCCATGCGAACAACCGTAAACCTACTTTTGCCCAACTCTGTATGTGGTGGCTGCACACCATGCCACAGTCAAAGGATAATGAACCAGACACACATCATATGCAGGTCTAAAATAATAGTTTCATGTAAGATAATAATGATTCATATTAAGAAATGATATGATATATAACACAATGCCACTTGTGTATACCTATATACTTAAGTATATTCATTATATACTCAAGCAATATAATACACATTTTTATAAGATCACAAACCAACAACATACATCACTATCTATATTGGTATGTAAGATGGGAAGGGAATGGTAATAAAGGGAAACAAAACTTCATCAATATGTTAAGTATTTAAGAGAAGGTTGTTTTCTGAAACTGCTAGAGTAATATACCATGGTATGAGAACTAGAATTAACTAAATCAGATGGTCCCAGATCTCAACAACAAAAACTAAAGCAGAGAGGTTTTGTACCTATTTTCATAGCCCATTTTTGAAATCTCTGACTTTCACCATTTTTCATAAAATTGGTGAAGAAGCAGTTTCCCATTTGGAAAAATATAGGGAATGATTTTCTGACACTCTTATGTGCTTCAACTGTGAAGTGATCAGGCTCAGCTTGGTTTTCTAATTACTGTTCATTCCTCTATAAAGCTCATTTCCCCCCCAACCATGTAACTATTTACATGGAGACAGTCTTTTGTGCTTTCTCTCGCTCTCTCTCTTTCTCTCTCTCTCTTTCTCTCTCTCTCCCTTTCTTCCCTCCTTTCCTCCCTCCCTCCCTCCCTCTTAATCTTGGCCTCAACCAGGTAAAGAGAATAAACGTGATAAGCAAGTTATTTTCTGTGGGCACAAAATTCTTTGTAATTAGTGCAGGCAAATACTGAATCTGTTAAAAGGAGTCTGAGTGCCAGGGCATGCTGGTAAGAGCAGCCACAATGCACTCCACAAGCACGATAGCCAACTGCTTATAGTAGAGTAAGCATTACTAAATGTTCTTTATAGTGGAAGGATTTGGCATTAACAAATCATTAAGCAGGCACATGTGTTAATTCTTGCAGAGAGTCTGCCCCAGAATATAATATTTTTGTTTTAACCTTGGTTGAATTAGGGAATCAGAAAATTCAAGTCTTATCTATCATTCAAAATTTACTAGCTATGCAAGTTTGAAAGACATTGAAACATTTCTGAGCTTTGTTTTGTTTCATATAAATATGCATTTTATAATACTTTGATTACCCAAGGACTGGGATTTGACCATGTGATCGCTTGATCCTTGAATTGAGCTGAATGAACTAAAATGATGATATATAGTCTACATTCAGTCCCATTTTTTACAGAGGTGAACTATTATATAATTATAGACTTATAAAGAAACACACCTGAAGCGCTACTAAAGGGTGGATTGAAAAAATGACCTACTCCAACTTTCTCAGCAGTTTAGAAGCAAAGAGAGTGAGCATCAGAGAGTTTCAGTGCCTTTCCAAGACCTGACAGGTGCATAATGCTGGAGCTGGGACCAGAAGCCAAATCCTTTGACTCCCAGATGAGTGTTTCACTTCTAAGATTAACTCTAAAATTATGTGGTTAATTAACTATGCTGTCTGATCTTAGAAGCTCAAAAAATTTCTCCCTCACACATGAAAAGCCCAACATTGGTGTAATTAAATATTTAGTGGAAAAAAAAAAAAGAGTACTATTTATATAAGGAGTGATTAAAATACATGTTATTAACAAGAGCATGCTTTGCTGACAGGCACCAGCAAGGATTAGTTTATCAGTTGAGCAGAGAGATCCTGGGTATTACAGAGATGAACAGTAGGCAGGCACCTGTCTGTGTTGGGCAGCGTGAGAGTAGCAGTCCTGGGTGGGGACATTTTGGAGTGTTGAGAACAATATGATTTTGCTATGCAGGTCTGAGATGATGAATCGCCTGGACGTGAGGCCTGGTTTAGAGGGAAGCGAAGGACGAAAGAGAAGAGAAGAGTGTCAAGAAAAACAAGGTTCATCTAAATTGGCACTTTTGCCAACAGCCAGTCATGCACTGGAGCTTCCCTTGTTCCAGATAAAGTCAGCCTAACAATGAACTTAAATAATACTCTTGTGCAATATGAAATAATGAGCAATGTATTTTTACATCTATGTAGCAAGGCACCCTTGGAGTTAAGAAGGCATTGTTCAAAAGCGAAAATGAAAGCTTGTGCTTACTGAATGTGCTTGCTCCAACTGACTGCCGGCTCGGGAAGAGAAAATCATTAAAACCTGTCCTGAAAACCACCTCTAATTCTAAAGTTGCATAAGAACAGTGTCCTTAATCAGTCGAGGCATATGCACATGCATGCACATACACAAAAACAAATGTTTGTGTAATTTCATAATATTTTGCAATATTTCTCATTCCTTTACGATTTGTTAAAACACAATTTTTATGTTTTATTCTATTTTAAGGCTTGAAATTAATTAGCTTTTTCAAGCAAAGGAAATAATTCTTAGAACTTGTGACGTTTTATATATTTCTGATATTGCTACATAGATTTGAATTTTCAGCATCAACCCTATGTTATTACAACGTAGGTATGCTAAGCCAAAGATACTGCGGCCACGTGTTCACTTTAATAGACAAACTTCCAGGAATTTCACAGAAAGCGTAAACTGAATGAGCACAGCTATGTACACAGTTCTCTGTATAACTTTTGCCCACAATTAAAACATGACTACCTAACAATTTATTTATTAGTAAGTATAATTAAAAGATGCACAACTGAAAACAGAATTTAAGGAAATATAAATCCTATAGTAAGTTAAAAACCTGTGTCTTGCTAAAATTTAATTCAAAATTGTGCCCTAATTGAATTGAAACATTACTGAAGCTGATCTAGCACTAAAAGAGCATAAACTCATCTGCATCTTTTCTCAGAGGAAGTCCTCTGGGATATGTACACTAACCTGGGTCTATTTTCCAGGAGCTCAGGAGTGCTCCTTAAGCTTTGAACAGGGCTGCCGAAGACTTAGCACAAATTAAAGAAAAAGTGTCCATTCATTTCTAGGATGATACAGTCATTCACCAGCATTCATGACTTGGCAAATACAACATGGATTGGATGTTAGTCACCACTCACTCCCCTTGCCTGGACACCCATGGGAAAAACTGGTACAGCCATAAATGAAGACCCTGCCTTGCAGTATTTACACCTCAGTGAAACAATGAAAAGCTGGAGACTTGCTACCTTGTCATTCTCAAACAGCCAAGAATTTTGTCATTGTAATCTTACAATTCCTCTCCACTATAGGGTTTTGCTCAGTTTTCCATTTTCATATTCATAACATGTGCAGTTTTCTTGTTCAATATTAGAGACAAAGGATCATGAATGATTGGGGAAAATTATCCGCACACGATCATGAACTATCTCTAATGAATGTGTAAACTCTAATTTACGTCCATTTAAAAGAAAAATGTTCTCAAGGAATCCTTTTGATTTCTTAAGCTTCCTCTATGTTGCTGGGTCGGTAGTTCCCTTCAAATAACTCTTTAGTACTATTGAGTAATAGTATCTATACATTTGAGCCATCTTAGAAACCTCTCAGCTTTTTCTAAACCTACATAAGGGATGATTTGTTTTTTGTTTGTTTCTCCCCAAACAAATAAGGAAACACAAAACAAGACAGAACTCACAAACACATTCTAAAAAGCTATTTTGAAAGAATAACAAGGGTTTCAGGGCTAGGTACATTAAGCCCAGGGACACTCAAACGTGCATGGTGTCAGTGAGCAACAGCCTCGGTCTCCACTCTCCCAGGCTTCCTTGTTTCTTCCATGAGACTGAAAACCGAAGCGTGAACGTTCTGATGCATTTGCTGTTGAAGATTCTGACAATTTAGGAGCAGAAAACTCATAGCAGCTAGTTTTGAATAATATGCTGAGTAACTAAAATATGGATTTGCATTAAGAGCAAAATTAATTCAATCTTTTAAAAATTATTTTCTCATTTCTAAAGCTTCCACAATGAAATTCTATGCGTCTTTTGAAGGTTCTTATTTGTGCTTCTCAGAAGATAATGCAGTCAGTTACTACTCAGAATACAGCCAAATGTAGACAGCAACCCACCGTGTTCTGAGCATTGGTTGGGCTGGTTTCTGTCAAAATAATCAAATAAAGGATATTTGTGTCAGTATATAAAAAAATAAATAAAAGCCACCAGGCTTTGTTGTGGTATTCCAGGACCTCCATAAGCTGATGGATTAGTGACCTGTTCTCTTCCAGCAAATGCTAGATAATCTACTGATTCTCTTTTCAGTTCTCTTACAAGCACATCTGCACAAATACATGGCACTCTAATCGAGTGGAGACAACAGTCCTGCCATATGCATGGACATACACCATGGCCATCCAAACCTCACCCTGCCATGCCTGTCTTCTCTAAACTTAATAATTTCTCTTCTTCTCTTAACTGACCCATCTCCTTATGGAGTTCTCCGAATCAACTTTATCTCCATACTTCAGCTAGAGTAATGATAAAAAGGAACAAAATAAGTGATTGGAAGAGATATTTAGGGGGGGAAAAAAGAATATGTTGAGCCTGGAAATTGATAGAATATGAAGAAGTCTACCTGAAATAGTGCTCATTGAAAGGTTTCTAAATTGTGCAGAGGAGGCATGAATGGCAGAGTGTGGCAGAGAATGCCAGGACATAAATGCACGCTCACTGCCGGAACCTAGACACACTGTCCATTAGGGTTCAATGTGTTTGAACAAGAGTGCCTGTAAAGGAAGGACTTGGAAACAGATTTAATATGGAGGGTGGAGAGTAGAAAAGAATAAAGAAGACTCTAAAATGTCCCTAAAGTTCCTGAATGCATTTATTAATGAAACAAGGGATAGTGGTGCTTCTAATATTAGAGCACTGGAAGAGCACCAGGGACAGACTTGATTCAAATATGAGGTGCTAAGGGGTATTTTTAAAATATAGGTAAAATCCTGACTCTCATACATATATAAAATAAGCATGTGTGAGAGTCTATTGAACTCATTAATTAATGAGGAGACCAGTGAGATATTCTGACAGTTCAAAGGAGCAATCCAAGGAGCAGACACATATGGAAGCAAACAGGACAGTTGAAATGAACTTGCCCAGTAAATGCAAAGCATGCATCTTCTACAAAGAAGAAGGGAGATCAATTGTACTTTATGAGACAAAATTCATTTGCATGTCTAGGAACAAGAATCATTTGCATTTCTGTCATTCATTCACATTTTCCAAAGTGGTAAAGCTTAGAGACAATGAAAGATGTAGAAACACCAAAAAAATCAGAAAGGTGCATTATACATTACCTAAATACTATTGAAGATACCCAATATTTTTTAACTCATTTAAAACTATTTCATCATTTTTCCATACAAAGGCTATTTAGGGACAACTATGTATAGATATCAAGTAGCACCTAGATACCGGTCCACTGTCTTTCTATCAAATAGCTCTTCATACTAAAGATTTAGTCAAATTTGCTTAAAGAAACATACAAAGGAGCACCTCTTTTATTCTAATCTTGAACAATTGGTAAAACGCTTACTCCCTACATTATCATCAGGGGAATGCTTTTATAATTTGTTCCCTTTGCTAAACAAAAAATAAATTATTCTGATAAAGACAAATGAACAAGAAAAAATTACACATTCATTTTTCTCCTTTCCATGCCCAACTAAAGTTTTAATCTGGTCCAAATCTCTTTGAAAATATGAAACATGCATCTTTCTGAATACTTTACAGTGAAACAAAGGGGGTAGAATACTGTTGCGAGAAATATTCATCAGTTGGAAAAGAATTGAGCTTCAGAAAAAGACAACACTGGGTACAAATTTGAGGGGTGGTTTGTAGCATCGGTTTGGGTTAATTCATATTTAGATGGCCTCAAATACTGAAAAATATATATATATTTGTTCTCTATTTACTTTAAAACTGTTCTATGCTATTTTAATCTCTATTGTGGACAGAAGGGAATTTATGGAGTAGATTAACTTTGGTAATATGAGATGTTAATTTCTCAAAACACAGGTTTTCTTGGAGTAGATGCAGTGTTGGAAACTACTCAGAAGGATCAGCATCACTTTCATCCACTTGACCCTCCTACATCCTGATAGCAACCAAACCATAACAGGCTTAAGAAAACAAATTGATCACAGTATTGGCACCAGAACTAAAGAAACATTCTAACATTCTGTTCAAGTGTTTGGTCCTGAAAAGAGATTCCAAAGTACTCAAGCGGTTTTTTCTTTCCTTTCCCATGTTCCAAGTGGGCTTACTAATGACTGCAACACACCTGCCCTGCAGCGCAGTGATTAATAACCTTGTCGCAGGTTTAGTCATAAGTATTTTGAACTAGATTGTATTCAGTTCAGTAGGATTCAGTTTTAAGGTGTGATAAACAAATCTAACACTGAAATGTATTTCCTAGAAGCCATCTTTGAGAATATATTTTTGAAACCAGGAGATAACTAGTCTTAAAAATATTTTTTCAGAGTTTTGAATATTCCCAAGTTAATTGTGAACTTTTAATTTGAATCTAGCAGCTGACATTTTGAGCTTTTTCATTGTAGTGCTATCAAAACAGTTGTCACGCTGTGGTTTAAGGTATTTTTTGCCACCTTTCTCCTCCCTCTTCTTTCTCATAGCCCTGATATTCAGAGGAAACATGCCTGTCTCAGCTTAACACACATTTTATCATTTCAAAGAGATCATCGTTTATATTGTATTGGGATAAACTCCTACTGAACAAGTTAAATTAGGCACACCACCTTGAATTGATCAGTTATCTGTTGATCTAGGGCAGCTCTCTTGTTATACTTTCTTCACTTTTTTGTCTTTTTTTCTCCTTTCAAATATGTACGTATAGTATGTAATGTATACTATATAGGTGATATATATTAGACTAACATTCAGTTTACCTTTGAAGCTCATAGATGAGCTTTGGAGCTATTTTGATCTCTAAAGAAGTAGCAGGGTTTCCTCTCATTCTTCTATGTTTACAAATGTCCATGCCTCAGTTTAAGTTGATCATAAGTTCTTGCCCCAACCTGATGTGCAGCCAGAAGTAGTAGAAATAATTCTGCATTTGAAATAGTTTTTAAAACCTTGCTCCATGCTTAACAGGCAAGTAAAATCAAGAAAGTACCTTTCAGTTCTCCTGATTATGAACTAGGATACTGTCACTTAGATATAATAGGGCACATGTGTTCTTAAAAATCACTGTACTATACAAGATTAGCCCATAAAAATCACAGGCTTTATGGGGAAATGGAGTTAGTGACACCTCTCAAATAAGAGAAAAAAGGTAGGGACATAAAATCATAAAACTTATAGTACAATTTTATACTTATTAAATAATTAAGAAATACTTACATGCTATATGAAAAGAGGCTCAACTTCACTAGCTATGAGGAAAATGCAAATCAAAACTACAACAAGATACCACCTCACGCCTGTTAGAATGGCTATTATCAACCAGACAAGTAACAATAAGTGCTGGAAAGGCTGTGGAGAAAAAGGAGCCCTTATTCCCTGCTGGGGGGAATGTAAACTGGCACAGCCACTACAGAAACCAGTATGGAGGTTTCTCAAACAATTAAGACTAGAGTTAGCATATAACCCAGCAACCCCCATTTTGAGTATCTACCCCCCAAATTTGAAAATTTTAGTCACAAAGATATATGTGCCCTATTTTCATTGCAGCATTATTCACAGTGGCCCAAAACTGGAAACAACTGAAGTGTCCTTTGATGGATGACTGGATAAAGAAGATGTGGGACATGTACGCAGTGGAATACTGCTCAGACCTAAGGGAAGATGAAGCACTGCCATTTAGACGACGTGGGTGGATCTTGAGAATATCATGCTAAGCGAAATAAGTCAGGCAGAAAAAGTCAAGAACTGTATGATTTCACTCATATGTGGGATATAAAACTGAAAACAACAAATAAACAAACAAGAAAACAGATAAAAAGTCATAGACACAGGCAACAATGGGGTGGTTACCAGAAAGAAGGGAGGTAGGGGGGTAGTCAAGGGTAAAAAGGGTCAAATGTATGGTGACAGAAGATGTGACTTTGAGTGGTAAGGGCACAATGCAATATACAGATTATGTAATATAGAATTGTACACTTGAAACCCATATAATTTCTTTAACCAATGACACCTCAATAAATTTAGTGTAAAAAAAAAAATATGGCACTTTACCTTGAAAAAGACCTGGAATTTTGTTTTGGCACTTGTCACTGGAAGGGTTGCAGCTTGTTAGTTACTGTGAAGTGGTGAAGGAAGGACGGCTGTCTGAAGCTGGAAGGAAAGTTGTAACATTAGGGGTAGATGACAGATGTCTGAGATGTGTGTGTGTGCAGTTTATGTATCCCTATGTGGCTGGCTTAGCTGTGTGCAGTGCGGTGTTCTGCATTTACCTGGTGTTTCTCAGTTGAAATCATGAATAAACAACCTGAAATTTTTGCATCATGTCTAAACTGTTTTCTAATATATCAATTGCATTGATATAAATTTGCATTTTGAAAACAAATATATAAGAAAACTGACTACACTGCCATCTGCTTTGTCTTTGTTGTGGTGGTTGAGAATGCAGATCTTACAGCCTGACCGAACAGGTTCAGATGCCTGTTCTCACCTCTTTGGTGTGTGATTTTGGACACATATGTAAGATCTAAGCGTCACGCTCCTCATCTGTAAAATGGAGCTAATAATTGTTTCCATCAAATAAGCTTTATGGCATGGACTAGATGCTTAATGCATGGAGAGGATTTTACACTGGCTAAGGGTTCAAAAAATGTACCTATAAATATTGTCTTTAATAAATGAGGAAATGCCTTGCTGAAAATATTATTTAAGCTAGAAAGCCATATACACTTGAAATAATTTATTTTTGCATTAAGTTGTACCATATATAAAAATTATCAGTATCTGATCATTTTCTGTATCCTACACAGTCACCTCATATGGTTCATTCTAATATTTCTTGTGCCTTTTGTTAATACGATACTTGTATATAAGCAGTAATAATTTTAGAATTATATAGTATTAGCTTAAAATTAAAGAGGTGGAAAATGTGTTTAATACCATATATAATATAAGCTAGTAACTTTAATTCATGGTTGAGTAAACTGCATTTGGATTACACAAACCACTTTCATAACTAACATTCTGATCCTTAATTTGCACTTCCTCCAGTCCTAAGGCATTGAGAATATAAATTAACATGTAAATTTTCTCCATTAAGGAAAGTTTGAAGTGTTCTATTAAAAAATACACAAGATGGTAAATTAAAGATTAATGGTAATTTTCCCCTTTGGGGAAATTGAAATGGTTACAGACAAAAACTCACTGAGGCCTTTGGCACAAAGTAGTTCTGGAAAGTTGGGAGACACATTGTTAGCTGGAACTTTTGAATGCACAAGTTTGTTTCATATTTTATTGTATTTTCTCATCCTCTTTTGTTAAACAGTTGTTTTAAGTCTTGTCAATTAAATAATTTAGCATTTCATGAATAAAGGCCCAACTCATCCGGCTCCAGTGATCTGGGTTTGATGCACTATTATAAAAATCTTAATGTGATAGGAGCATTTTAAGCCCCAATTAGTAAATTTTTAAGTAACATTAATTCTGAATTTTGTCTCTTGATTAATAGTTGAGGATCTAGGTCAGACTGCAACATTGTTTTCTGTCAGTACCTTGCCCCCTTGCAATAAAATAACTGCTAGAGAAGAAGGGATTAAGGCCATGCACTACTACTTTCTGCAGGGAAAGGCACCAAAGCAAATTTCAGTGGATTCACAATGCCTAACTGTCCTACTTTCAAAAAGGGAAATAAATATTCAAACTATTATTCATAGAAACCAGAGAGAATCGAATATTCCATCATTATCTTTTAAATGACAGTGTTATTTATAAGTCAGAAATTTAATCATTATGGTATTTCCTGTAAAAGAAATTTAAATTATAAAGCTGATAAAATACTACATTCACCAAAATTTTATATCAGTTTTCTCAGGCACGTAATTGTAATCCTGTAGCTTGTGAAAGCATTTCATAAGATATTCCCATTATACGAAACTCCTAAAGCCATCAATTTGAAATTTTAAAACTGACAAATTGTCGTAAAACCTATATTTTAAAAGTGATTTGTTGAACTTGATTGATTGCTTGGTAGCATTCATTTTAGTGTTTGATGATGATCTGTGGCTTTGTGATAAGGTTTACTGTAAGCAAGTTTGTCTGAATAAAGATTAATCAGAATTAAATCTATATGTTTAGCAAATAGATTTAACTCCATTAGAAATTATATTCTTTGCACCTGTCAATTCCCTGGAACAAGAAAATTCATATTTCCAAAAGACACCAATCCAAACCAAACCTAGATAATTTATTTTTCAGGCAACAAATAAATGACAACAACAAAAATAAATAAAAGGCCTTAGTGCTTACACTTATAAAAAATATTTAAATTTATTTCACAGTAGAATTACTACCAAAGTGTTCCTTTATCACTGCAATCCTGAGCATCTAACTCTTCTAATTAGATTTCAAGGGGGTTGGAGGGGAAAGAGTGAATGGGAGAGAGATGACCGCTCTAAGCTTTTGAAGAAAGAGGGGAATGGCCTCTGTGCTGACAGAAGGAGACCGATTTTCACACCTCCTATCTCTCAGGAAAATGGAGAAGTGAAACTTCTATGTTGCCATTTCTTACAGGTAACCCAAGGGGAACTTTCAGGCTCACTGGCATACTTCCAGTTTCAGAGGGCTCCCCAAAAGGGCAGCCCAAATTACCTTCCGTTATGTCAAACAAGATGCAGGACCCGGAGGGTGCTGGCATTGTGTCGTAGATGCTAGAGGAGAGAAAATTAAGACAGGGGTCTATTTCTCCATCTATCCCGATACCTCATGTTATCTGTGAACAAGGGAAAATTACACTTCTGTATGTCTGGCATTTATTGAGTATGCAGGAAAACCGAGACTAATCTCCTGTGAACATAATAAATATAATATAATAATATAATATAATTATAATATAATAATATAATATAATATAATATAATACAATATAATACAATATAATACAATATAATACAATATAATGTATAAAAATATCATTAATATATAATATACTCATTAGCATTCAACAAGAGAAAATGAAAAGAAGGCCGTGTTCCTTAGTAAAACAAGACTTGCCATTTAAATTTTGCAAGTGGTAAATGTTATTATTCCAGCTACAGATAAAAAAACTGAAGTTCATCATTATTTATTGCTTTTTATTTATTTTCATAGCAGGTTTCTTCAAGCTGAGTAACTTGTTCAGACATGCAGACTTTCCCTGAGAGAATCATGATACAACTGTGTCTCAGCAAAATGTGTGTTACTCTTCATGTATGAACTTGAAATAATTAGGAAGTATCTCAAATTTTAAATCATAAAAAAGTGAAGATCCAAACAATATGTCAATGTTGTAGTAATTTGATAGTTTCCAGTTTATCATAAATTTTAATCTTTATCATTGCTCTAATACCCTAATACTTACTAAAAAATAACTGTTTAGGGCAAATAACTTTGTATTCTTGGAAACGAATTATACTGGATACCCAAATAATAATTTTATTCAGAATCTTAGTGTTGGTCAACAGACTCAGACACTAAAAATTAAAATAAACACAAATTCAGACAGCAAAAGATCTGTAATTTTTAAGAACATAAAGTCACTGAAGTTGACCCTTGAAAAACATGCGTTTGAAGTGCTTGGGCCCATTTATATTTGGATTTTTTCAGTAAATACTGGAAATGTGTTTTCTCTTCCTTCTGATTTTCTTAACATATTCTTTTCTTTAGATTACTTTATTGTAAGAATACAGTATATAATACATATAATATGTGAAATATTTTATCAGTATGGGTTCAATCAACAGTAGGCTATTAGTAGTTACATTTTTGAGAATCAACAGTAATATGAGGATTTTTAAATGTGCAGGGGTGGGCGCCCGTCCCCCTCCCATGTCCAAGTCTCAACTATATTTAGCCTTTGCCCTGGTGATGACTTAGTTACAGCAACTATTCTAATTAACACAAAATTAAATCTAATTAATTCCTCTGAATGCATGCTCAGCAAGATGAAATCATCTGTTTTTGGTCCTCAAGCAACTCACAAATTACTAATGTGGGGGTAATTTATGTTCTTTCTTGAAATATACTTACTATATGTAAGTAATTTATACATATCCTTAGAGGATAACTATAAAAGCTCTGAGGAAACCAAGAACAATTTTTTTTTTTACCAAGATTCTGTTTGATAAATTATTCACTAGAGTAATATCAGTGCAAGCCCAAGAGAGGACCGCAGAGTTCACATCCAACATCTGGATCTAAAATACACACACGCACATACATGGTCGTTAGCAAACATGAAGCAGACCATGTCAAATACTTAGCCAAATGAAATAAAGTTAGGGAGCAAAAGTGAACAACGACAAAGGATCTGGATTTAAAAGACGTTGGCAATGCACAAGTTGACTCGTCTGAATTACAAGGATGGTGAAGAGTTCCAACATATCATTGACTCTCTGTATCAGTACTGAACAATCTCCTGATTGAAAATAAGAGTGCACAGGACTTTGACGTGGTAGAAGGATGGCTTCTGCAAACATTTTTATTTCTTCCAAGGAGTCCTGTAAATATGTTGGTTTCAGTGGTCCCAGTGTTCTACTGTAGTCAGATGACCTTACACAGCAACAAGGCAGTGACATCTGTTCACTGCTCATGCCTGTAGTCTAACCTCCAGTGAACCCCTAATAGAGAGTGGTAGTATCTGGATAGCAGACTTCACATTGGTCCCCTGAGAATTGAAAAGCTGATGCAACAGCTTTAAGCATCCACCCCTTTGACCTTTTTCAATAATGTATGAAGAAATATGTCAGAAAAATCAAAACTCCTGTCCTTTGTGAATCAATAATCCTGTGTGTTCAGCTCTCCAACGTGATTATCCATCAAGCAAAGACTTGCGTTAGCTGTGAAACTGGGAGTCATTTCCTTCTAGATCCTCTACATGCACCCTGTATCTTCCCACACATCTCTTTAAACTTAATTATTTATTCAAGTGAGAGAAAACTCCAAAGAACTCATTTCATTATATCTTCAACTACTTTCTCCTTCCATTTTTTCTTTTACTTTTCATTTCCTTTAGATCATCTTATTTAAACATATTTTTCTTTGAAAAGATAGTCTAATCTCAAAGTCCTCCCAATTATAAACTGCCTGAAAAGGAAGACAAAGTGAAACTATCTAAAATACTTAGCTCTATATATTTTCCAACTTATGTATACTCATCAGGGAGCTAGTAAAATTTTTGAATATATGGGAATCATCATGAATTGAACCCAAGCATAATTCTATTTTGTTTCTAGTCAACAAACCTTCCTTGAACACCTACTCTATGCAAGCATGGTGCCAAATTCCAGGGGTAATTTTTGTTCTTCAGGGTTTCAGGGGTGGATGTGTGAGAGAGACATATATAAAAACAAACCTCAGAACAAAATGTCACATACTTTATTTAAAGTATGCACAAAATCTCTGTGGATTTTTATAGTAAGAAGTATGTCTGTGATTTCTCCTTTAAAAAAGTACATTACAGAAGTAAGAGGCATTGTACAGGCTCATGAACCCCTTCACTCTCAGGTTTTTGAAAGTGCCATTTGGTATCAGTATGACTGATCTTAAAATAAAACTGGTTTAAGACTGAATTCAGTTGCAATACGTTAAATTTGGTTCATATTTCGTGCCTTAAAACTGAGTTATCCATCAACCTTTTTTCCTCTCATGAAAATCCTTCACATTATCTATTGATTAATCACTAAAACAGAGTGATTTCACCAATAGGTGTGAATATTTTCCTTGTTTTTATATTATTCTAGATTCCTTCCAATATGATCAACTATGATTACATTAACTTTTTTGGTAGGTTCTATTTTACAAGTTTGAATGTAGAGATAGGCTATTTACCTAAACCTTGACTATCAATTATGCTAACTCACATGGGTATTTCATGCCGGGTATCATGATATTTTAGGGCACCTAAAATATGCACTTAGCTATTTCCAACTTTTAATAAAAATACATGAATCTATAAATCTGACAGAAGGGAAAATGTTCATTTGTATAACACTAATGTCTTACCTAAAATGGAGTAAAATATAGAGTTATGGGTATTTCAAAAGTAATATTTTCATTCCAGCTTTTGTTCAATTATCCATACATAAATTTGTTACCATCTTCCTGTTAATAGTTGACCACAATGGCTACATCACAATAGTTAAAGGTTACTTTTTGCTTAAAAGGATTTTAATTGATTTTTTTAAACCAAACTAGTCTTTATGTGTCAGAGCTATAGTAAATTAATTACTCCTTGGAAATAAGCAGCAGGAAGAAAATGACAAGTGTTTACTGCATATGATAGTTGTGCTTCACTGAACATGCTCAACCAAGGATTAATAGGGTAAGAGGAAAATTAAATAAAATGGATAAGGGTCTCAGAAAACAATATTGGGAAGGAAATTACTATAAGATAATTGGTAATATGGTGAAGAAATAGAATTTGATTCCTCTTGAAGACAAATAAATAAATCCCTTAGAGAAAACACGTTCAAAAGATTTTTTTTCACTTTGCAAGGGCACAAGTATAGAAAAGTAAGCCAAGAAGGAAAGAAGAAAGGAATGTCATAGTAAATATCACTTGTAACATAGCCTGGGGACAACACATTAATACTCCAAACATATGCCCCAAATCAAAAGCACTAAAGAACTTATACCTCACTGGGCTACGGCCTCTGCTCCTTGTCTCCACGCCTCTTGTTTTTACTCCCTGAACTTCCTCACCAGCATTGCTCAGGTATTCTCTGTATTCTCTAAGTGCTTTTCCGTGCTCTCTGGCCCAGTGATACCTGACGTATGTTCTTCTTGAGGTGGACACTGGAAACAAGAGAGGGTAATCCTGACCACACAGGCCATGTCTAAAATCTCTATGCGTGATGTCTTGTCACATTCCAGAGCCTCAGCAAGTCACATACTCAAGCCCCAAGTCAGGGATTAAGGAGCTATATTTTACCCCGAGGTGGTAAAATATATATTATTTGTTGAATAATAGAATTTATGACATTAAAATTATTGTTCTAGTTTTTGCAGATAATTTAACCAAGATTTGAAGATTTTAAGCGATTTGGTTAGTTTTATAATTAGCCAATAGCAAAGGTAGGATTCAAGCATGTTGTTATGTGTTTCCAGTGTTTACCGCATTACTTATTGTCATTTCATTTTGTCACTCTGATGCTCTTTTGATTATATGGGCACAAGACCACAAGAAACACACACACACACACACACACACACACACACACACACACCTGAACATACATAAACCCAGAGTCTCTAGATTTTCATTAAGTGGTATTTTCTCATTGTTCCAGTCAATGATATTCAATGTTTCTTTTTTTTCTAATATATCTTTATTGATTTCAGAGAGAGGAAGGGAGAGGGAGAGAGAGAGACAGAAACACCAATGATGAGAGAGTCATTGATCAAGCCCGCAACCAGGCGTGTGCCCTGACAGGGAACCGAACCCCGATCGCCTGGATCCTAGGTCGGTGCTCAACCGCTGAGCCAACCCCAGCCGGGCTATATTCAGTGTTTCTTGCATAATCTCTATATTACCAATTGTCCTGTAAGAAGTTTAAACTATAACCAAAAGAAACTTACTATTGAGTTATTACTCTTTTTTAATTCTTTACAAGAGAATATTGCCCTAAATATTGTTAGCCTGAAATTATTAGTAGAGTCCTCAATGTACACCTTTTTCAGGAAATTTTTCTTTTTTTGGACGTTGTATCCTGAGACCATATATATGCAAAATTTAAACATATATTAGAAGAACATAGTATGTACATGATAAAAATTGAGTAAATTATTAGAATAGTTAAATAATTTTATTTAAAAAGGAGTTAAAACTTGTTATATAGTGATATAATTTTTTTAATGTGAAAACTGAAATATAGAACAAGCAACAGACTTTAACTACAGATATTAACTCACATTTTTATGTTGGTTTCAATAGTGTTCAACATTCTAATTGAAATAGGAGTGAACTAGATATCAAGAATTTAGTCTCTATGCTGTTACTAACAAGCTTAAGTAACATGGGTGCTTTCTTTGAGATGTAGAGTTCTAATCAAGATATTGAGTTAGTTTCGATTATCTGTAAATTCTCTTTTAGTACAAAATATTGTTGCACAAAAATTCACTATCAAAAATCTGGAGGTTGCCTGGCCGGGTGTGGCTCAGCAGTTGAGCCTCGACCTAGGATCCAGGAGATCGGAGTTCGATCCCCGGTCAGGGCACACGCCCGGGTTGCTGGCTCGATCCCCAGTCGGGGGCGTGCAGGAGGCAGCCGATCAATGACTCTCTCATCATTGATGTTTTTTTCTCTCTCTCTCTCCTTTCCTCTCTCTGAAATCAATAAAGATATATTAAAAAAATAATCTGGAGGTTGAGAGGGAAATTATTAAAATAGCATTACCAACTAGAATTGAATGAGATGCATATATAAAAAGCAGCCAGACATGCTTATTTATCTATAACTAATTGCTACAGTTGAGTCACACATGTATATATGTACCAATCGAAGTAAGAAGAAAAAATACAGAGTTAGATCATAATCATTATCTCTTAGGGGATGCTATTAGATTTTATAATAATCTCCTTAGGGATATGAGTGGGTGATAAATATATAGAATAGCCCAATATAAAGAATGAAAAAATCAAAAGACTGTTTGCACTAGATGAATGCTATACTGTCAAGAGCTCAATTAAATGATTTGCAAAGGATCTATACCATTTATTTTTCCTGATTTCAAAAATAACTTTAGAGCTTTTCTCTAACTATGACTTTTAAAAAAAAATAAAGTCTCTTCTAAGCATAAGTATTTCTTGAATTTCAAATGAAATCCTGACCCTTAAAAATGTTTAAATCATTTTTTACCTAGGTATAACTTATTTGATTTGGACATTTAAGACATCTACAAATGCAATTTTGGTTATTACTCAATACTAACATAATAGTCATATTACACAAACAACGAGTAGTGGCAAAAATTGATGCTACTGATGAGGAAATAACCTGGGCTTTAGAAATGAATGGGCTACATTCTTGTTGAAAAGGAAAAACTTACCATTTGGTAAAACTTAATGTACATAGTCCCCCTTATACATGGTCTTACTTTCCAAGGTTTCAGTTACCAGAGGTCAACTGTGGTCCAAAAATAGTAAATAAAAAATTCCAAAAATAAACAACTTGTCAATTCTAAATTGTTTGCCATTCTGAGGAGAGTGATGAAATCTCATGCTTTTCCCAGTGTACTCACACTGTATAGTTAGCTACCTGTCTCTTAGTCACTTAGTAGCCAACATGGTTATCAGATCAACAATCACAGTATCACAGTGCTTGTGTTCAAGTAAATTAATGGCCTTAATTATTAATTGTTCTATTTTATAATTATTGTTGTTAACCTCTTACTGTACATAATTTAAATTAAACTTTATCATAGGCATATACATATAGGAAAAATAGTATATATAGGGTTCAGTACTATCCGCAGTATCAGGCATCTACTGGGGGCCTTGGAACATATTCCTAGCAGATGAGGGAAGACTACTGTATACCTAAAGTTGTGAGTTAGTTTCTGATTAACCGGCCTCCTTTTACATTTTTATGCACATAAAAGAACACCTCACTTCCTCATAAGGGCTCTCATTTGCCTACCTAATACTGAGGAAACTCCTTTTGTTCACATCACACTTTTAATGTGATTTAATAAACAGTCATGGTGAAGGTGACCTAATATAAAGGATATTCTTTCTCTGTTCTTTCTCTGTTCACATTTTTTTCAGCAGAATCCAGTGACCTAAACGGAACCATCTAAAGCCATAAGGAACCCATAAGAGAGTACATTGCTGCACTGAACGTCTTTTTTTTTTTTTTTTTTTGCTGCTTTGGCCAGTAACTTAATTTATCATTTGATATTTTTAAATTTTTATATTAAAGTCTACCCCACCCACAAGTGCATATTTCTATCCCTTCCCATATACATAACTTTAAACCCAAACTCAGTTGTCAGTGCTTGTCGATCAATATTATAAAAGTTTTATTTGAAGGTAAACAGGTTTAAGAGCCTGATTTGCTACTACCTGCTTTTATATATGGTTCTAACTAAGAGGAACTTTCAGAGGTACTAAAGAGTTTCCTCACATTTTGCTAGATGGCATCCAATGATAATGGCCTTAACATGATGGGAAATTAATTGAGAAAGCGTTTTTACCCTGTCATAATTTTATCATCCATTCTATTTGCTGCTATTAGCAGGAATCCATAAGCCCATGGGTGTTTCAAGCGAAACTCTTTTAGCAGAGCTAACAGTCTGGAGGTCATACTGTTAGCTACTCCCATCAGCCAGGTGTCAAATCATTGTCAAAAAGAAATTACTGGTGTATTCATTTTTTTAGCTTCTAGCCTTGGGCTGTGGTGGATGAGATGATTTGTAGAGAGCCACTGGGGAAAAAAGAGTGCTAGTGGTCATTGAAGGCTTTTTTCAAGTCAGCACTTAGTGGAATCATTACAAATTAACTGGGATGTGTGAGGCACTGCCTGCAATTGAACTCACTTTTCAGACAGAGTTAGAAAATCCTGGATTCTAATCCCTGTTGGACAGCATTTTTTCTTAACTGAATGACACCACAGAGAGGATCAGTGCCATCGGGATATTCAACAGGCCTGTTAAGATTCTGTAGAGGGTTCTCCCATTGTATTGAAAACATACCCATGCATTGTTACACAAACAATAGTAAATGAAGTTTGTTATATTTATGACTGATATTCTCTGTTTTCATTTCACTGCATACAATACATCGGTTTTCCATACATGCATTTTAAATACCCTAAATGTAGTGACACACACACACACACACATATGAGACATGAATAAAATTCAAAGGAGAAAGATTATCGTACGAAATCTATTGTTCTTATTCTGCTCTGTTTCTGTCTGATACAGAGCAAGCAAACACTTAATCTCTAATATCTGTTTCTATGCTACTTTCACCGTGAAGCACCGCAGACTACGGGGATTCTTCGATACACTTGTATAAGTGTTCCCATGCTTAGAGTCTGTGTAAATTGCCGGTAAATATAGTTGGTGTTTTCCTAATAATATTTTTTTAATAAGAGAGTAAAGAAAGGGCCGCTGTCTATCTTGCCTCCGCTGGCATTTAAGTAAATGGAAACAATTACTGAAACATGACATATGATAATGGCATATAAGAGGATTTTATGTACATCCTAAATCAATTGTACTTAGAAAAATAAAGCACTGCTCTGACAAGCACAGGCACACTGGTGTATAGTTACACTTCCTGAAATCTTTCACACGGATCTTAATGGCTTTAACAAGTTTATCATAAAACGGCTGTGCCAAGACCGGAGCTTCCTTCCCTCGAGTGGACTTTCTGAAGCAGCAGCAATGTTGAACTCCTCAAAAAATGACACGCAGGCTGCCATTCATCATATAAAGGCCAGGATGGGAAATAAAAATGACCAAGGAGCCAATAAAAATGAATATATAAGAGTGGAGGTAGGATTTATTATAGCTAAGGATCGTAGGCAAGACTATTCATAAATGAGAAAATGTTCTCTGACATTTAGAAATAAATGTAAACAACTACATTTATACATACGGAAAAATGTTTTCTAGAAGAGGATTGTTACTCCCTAAAACATGGGCAGTTGTCTCGTGATAAGTCATGTGGATCTGTCATTCATAACTTTGTCCAAAGTCTTTTGAACATATTCATATATCTGTCAGCATGTCTTTTGAGTCTATTAATATCTGTTTTCTGACAAATATAAAATGTATTGTCATAAAAAGGAATTTGAAAACAAAAACTGCATACAGGTAAATATTCAAAATCTCTTGTGTATTGAACATAAAGTGAAATGTGTGTAGACTTTTTACAAGTAGAGTATATGCTTTAAGTTTCAACTATAATATTCCTATGTGGTAAAAATGATTATTGATTTAATATACTAGCTTGACATTATAAAACTTGTGTTATAACCAAGAATAAATGAAAAAATTCTCAAGGAAATGCCTTTTTAAAAATGTTTTAAGTGACCAAAATGTACCTCTAAATATTTTGATTTATTTTGAAATTACTAACAACTAAAATTTTGTCTTAATTGTTAATCGTTTGAATTACTGTCAAGAAGAAAAGTTTTTTCTGCATTGGAATCAGTGATACCAGAACTCAGTGGGTAAAAAATGAAAAATTGGTCAGGAAGCAGTACAATGATGAAAATCTCTATGAAGTGACACAGCACCAGGCTACTGTATGGCTGGACAACCATATTAAGCTTAAATGTGTGAATAATTTCCAACAGATTCTAAATAATTTACAAGGAGTGATGCTCCAGGGTTATAAAATAAGAAACATACTTGAATTGAAGCTATATTCATTTTGTTTTATTTTCATAAATCTACAAAATACTGAATTTGGGCTAAATAAATATCTACATTAATTTTTGTTGGTTTGAAGTGCTTATTTTCACCAAACCTCATCATGAAAACTTGAGTTTAGGAAAGTAATAAATTTCAACTTATTTATTAATTCTAACTGAATGCACTACTCAAAGCCTTGGAAAACATTGACTGGGAAATTATTTGAATATAGCACATTGTTTTTCACTCTCTTAGAACCCCTTATATGAGATTTTTATATCTATACACAATAACATTTTTGTTGGTTTTTTTTGTCTAAAAGGAATATGAACTCTTACCATTTGATTAAAGAATTTGCCTTCTGCTCTGACATTTACTGGAAGTTAAACACCATTGAAAAAACTATTATCACTTTTAATTTATCTCTTTGAGGTCAATAAATCAATACTCTTAAATAAGAATAAAATTATACATGTTGTAAGGACACAAAATTATTTCAATATTTATCATGCATTTTAAACACATGTATTACTTTAATTAATAAAATAATATCTAACTTAATGTAAGTACATTTTTAACTATACAAAGTCAATAAATTTAAAAAAATACAACTTTGACTCAAAGGAAAAGATCTATGAGCAAACTTTTCTCAGAATTAATATTGTCATGTTCTCTGCAATGATGTCTTTACACAGAAGCTGAACTTTTGCTTTGAATAACACATTATAAAATGCCCTGCTTGAAAATATCCATATTTATTTGATTTTTCATTTGTTTCTTTCTGTGTTTTGCTCTGTGAACTGTTTGTTAGAAGATTTCTCTCAGGAAAAAAAATGAGCTTTATATCCATGGTCATAGATCACAGTGTGAATCAACTAGCTGCAGTCCGCTTGACAGGTAGGAATATCAGTAAATAACACTGAAATATAATTTGCTTCAGCTCCTGGTGTTGTCCCCTGAAACCGCTTCTTTCTTATATCACCTGACCTAAACAGCAAGGACATGTTTTAAATTCAGATTGCCTTAAATTGCTATATTACAGCCTTTTAATATATATAAACAACAAGTGTTACTGAGGTGGCAAAAATTGCTTGTTTTTCAAAATATCCTATATGTTTTGGTGAGGTGTGTATGTGTGGGATATTTACCGGAGTGACAAAACACTGACAGTACTGAGTGCATTTGGCCTATGAATAATATTCACTGGGTTTTGTGTTTATACTACGCCGTTTATATTCAGATTGCATGAGACTACTGCATTCATTATTAAAAGACAAACTGTTCTTTCTTTGCTATCAATTGAAGCATTACTTATTGCTTATATTGTTAATATACTAGACATGTGCTTGAAAATGGTCCTTGGCCAAATTTCATAGTCAGTGGTTTAAAAACACAGAAGACACACTCCCAACCTGATTAGCTTGTTCCCCCTGACAGTGGGGGGGGAGGCAGCATTGGTAATTTTTCAGTTCATTAGGTGCACATTCATCTTAATGGGCCATCAAAGTTTAAAACTATAATGCATTCCCCTCATTTAATCCACCAGAGAATATGCATAGTAACCACAAGAAAGCAGAAAGGATTTCAACACTTTGAAGCTGCACAAGCAGGTGTCATCTTTCCCTCTGGGCAGAAAGGAAAAATGGAAAGGGAAACTTGATTAGTCTCATCCCGCCTCTGTAACCCCTTCGCTGCTCCCTCCCCATCCGGAGTGGAGGGATAGCAGAGCATAACCTCAGATAAAAAGCAAATTGAAGTGCCTTTGGCTACATTGTCAGGCAGTGGGGGTGGGGCGGAAAGAAACATGACCTAAGTCACATTCTCTCCCATAGAAGTACTTCTACTGATTCTCTCACGCACGTTCATTAGCACCCTTTTTGCAGAAAACACCGCAGGATGCTGCAGAGTGGATAGTATCAATATAAAGAAAGCACTGAAAGAGGGTATAATTCTTTTTGCATTCGAACATACTCAAAAAGAGTTTAAACAAATATTAGACTTTATAACTTACTTTTTCACAATTTAACTTAGCTGGGCAGCTGGTATGTCCTTTGAAATTCTCTCTTGCATATTTGTTTTTATGCTCAGATAAAAATAATCTCTGTATTGGTTTTGCTGCAGTGTAAGCTTATTATTCATCCTCTCCTAAAACACATCAATACTAACTTGCAACTTATGTCTGACTCAAATGAATGATTGGAGTTCTTTTCAACTTAGTTCCAGGTAACCATGGAATCGCCCCACTTTAATCTGCGGGAAAGAGGAAGGTGTAACAGAGGGTAATATTTTGTATAATGTATGTCTTTCATTTTCCTTTAGTTACTTATTTTAAATTAATCTGAAGTTGGAAATAGAATAATTAAATATTGGTTGGTGATGTTATCAGATTTGTATAATAACCTTGTAATGGCTTAAATGTTTTAGTTGGCTACATGCAAGCTCAGTGGCTCTGCATTTTCCTGGATTGACTTGATTTCAAGGAAACATAGTCTAAAGAGAGTATCTTGAAACCACTTTATCTGGACAGAACAATACATTCCTCATGGGTAACGTATATATTGTAATGTGCACTGCATACATTTCATGTGATGAAGCGTATTACTTTATATTTATATTATTGGTGTATATGCATATGCGGAAACAGGCCCTAAAATCAAAAGGGCAGTGTAATGCGGCCAGGAGAGAACACGGTCCACAGCAGGCAAAGTCTGGCCTGTGTGCCTTGTTCTTCCCTTGTTCTTCCTTCTTTCGTTAATTTTCCACCAAATCAAAGTCTCAAGTTACTTAAAATTTTCATTTGCTAGTCGAATTTAATCAGATGAAACTCAGATTTGAATTAATAAATACATTGATAATCTTACTAATTATCCCAAAAGAAGACTATAAAAGGTCTTCAACTGATGAGTAAGAAATGATGCTTTTCCCTGTCACAACCCCAGGCGCTTTTCTTAGTCCACAAGGCTGTTGTATGCACTTCCTTCTCCTTCCAACCACGTATATCAAGTAAACCTGAGACTAAGATGCACAGAGGAAGCGTACATGATATATTTCACACTGAATTCTTCTCCACTTTGTAAGTGATTATTTATCTAAAAACAGTCTGTAAAATTACAGTCATCATTGACAAAAAGGTAAGAATTTGTAGCGTGATAGGTGGACTTCTCAACTGTGAGAAGAAAAATCATACAATAACCCTATTCCTGTTTGGAATACTCTTTTTTATTACCATCAAAGTAAGAGTAACATCATTGCCAAATTTTCTTGTTGTTTTCTGTTGGGGTATTTTTTATTTGTACCCTTTACATTGCTAATGCAAATGAAAAGAACACAAATTCAGTAAGTTGGTGAATTCTTGCTAAGAACAGTCATGAAAAGTACTCTTCGAATTTATGTGATATTATAGGTTACTGCTTTTATGATTCACTGGTGTAGAATCTAAAAGTTCTAAGATTATTCATTGCCTTGACCATTCATTCACCTAAACTCTTCCTGGATACCTAGGAGCCTCATCACCATCTCAAACCCAATATATTCCAGACACTTTATTTTCCCAATAACACAGTCTTTCCCTCAAAGCTCCATACTTGACATTTATCTACATGGATTTTAAACCTACCTCTGCCATTCACTAGCTACATGGTCTTGGGTAACTTACTCTCTAAAAGGCAGATAATGATAACTATCATTTAAACCTAGAATAATAGGCACATAAAAAGACTACAAATTGTTAATATTATCCAAACTAGAAAACTCATATTTATCTTTGTCATTTATTTCTTTATCTCAAAACTCTTACTAATAATAAATTAAAATTCTATGTTTTAATCACATCTTGGATTCATCTTCTGTGCTTTCTGAAAAACAAGCTTTATTCACTTTATACCTTTAACTTTAGGCCAAAGTCTCACCACATTCCACCAAGGAATCTGTGTCACATAACACAGCCATGCCAGTGGCATTAACATCTTGCATCACGCGATCATCACTTTTAAAACTGAGAATGGTTTTTTGTTTTGTTGAAGAGCCACTTGTACATTTTTGCCTGGTTTTCAAATTTATTCTAATTTTATCCTATGATACCTATCAACCCCAAGTTCTTACTGCTCCTACTTTTTGTATGCAAATAACAGGAAAGCTTACTCAAGCTGGCTTAAAAATATTAAAAGTATAAATTCATAAAAGCTAATAAGTAGGGCTGGAGTTAGAGTCAATAGATCCAGAGGCTTAAAATGTGATAAATTAGTCAAGCACTTTCTCTAACTCACACTGCTGGCCTCTGAGGCTAGTTGATCACAAGAGAGTAGGGTATGTTTCCCTGTTCACATTCTTTTCCAAAGTGACCAACCCACCCCCCCTTTCCTTTCACTGTCCAGGCAAGAGGACTGAGATTAGTGTGACTTTTTCATATTATCAGCTGGGGTGGAATCAAAATTGCAGACTCAACCTCAATATATTAGACATGCTAAAATTAGTCAAAACTCACTAAATTCATGTTGGTTAGTCAATGACTAAAGTCTGCTTGCATTGCAAATTAATAAAGTGAACAAAAATCTGTGAGTCATCGAGTTTCTGGGCTTGGAAAGCATGATTTGGGTGCTTTTATACAGTATATGAAATAATAAAAGGTGATTAATCTGGGAGATAGAGATGTAAGATTGAGACTCAGCTTTACCATTTACTAATAGTTACCCTCACCCTCAGTTTCTTCAATTATATCAATGGGAATAAATACAGAGCATAGGTAATAAGATGATTTTCATATTAAATAATAATAAAGCACTTGGCCCAGTGAGAGTAAATATTAAGCTCATAATAAATCTTATTTTATATTTTCAAATTAAATAAATTATAGTCAATAAAGACAAATGTAGAAACATATTCTCAATTAAGTGGGAATCTAAATCATAAAAATATTATTTAATTGATTCATGATTATAAAACATATCAGTTAATGAGGGTTTACTGGTTAAAAATACAAAAGCATTGAGAAACCTACTATACTATGTGTAAAAGAATGATTTGTAATGACTAACTTTGCAACTACTTGTTTAAAATTGTTGATTCTAATAATAACAGAAATTTCTGGAGTCTCAGGAATTTGTGTTTACTTTGCAATTGATTAAGCAAAAATCTTTTTTCTACAGGTAGTTCAAAGGAAGACATCAGGTTAGTACTGTTTAAATTCTCCTTGTATTCTATGTTATGTGTCTGAATCTATGCGGTTCTAGTGTATCTACTTAGCCTACTGTTAGGCATGGGTCTGCATTTAATATTTAGGCAACCTGAAGCGTTGATCAAAAGGAATGACCCCATTCTTCATGGTTTCCTAGCAATCTGTATCTAGGGAGCACTGCTTCAAGAACTGCAATCCTTAAATCATTCACTCTGCCCTCCCTGCTTGAAGTTATCTTCAATTCCAGTTCAAACGCTCCTTGGGAATCCTGCTGCCATCCATTCTTTACACATCTCCAGCGGAGCAGTGTTTCATTAATCATCATCTCAGTGCAGGCAAAAAACATTGCTGATGGGAACCTTGTCCTCTACATGCATTTGCCAGAGCTCATAGGTGATGCTGCTCCAGTAGGTTTACTCAAAAGGCAATGAAGAAGACTGACATTGCCACCACTTAAGAGACCTGTCCTTTCGCCTCCAGCTTGCTTTCTCTTTAAAGTCACTCCTCCCAAAAAGAAAAGAAGCTCTCCATTCCCAATGTTGTGTGTGAATACAGAAGTTTCAATAACGTGTGTCACCTCTGGGAAGCAAGCTTGTCCACAATGTCTATATCTGAGTTTGTCATACAAACAAAATTTGGTTGTAACTTGGAAAAGTAAATCTTAAAAATTTTATCTTCTTAGGCAAAGATCTTAAGAGAACAGATATTAATATTTACCTTTCTTTTAATACTTTCTTTGAGATGTTAATCTTTTTATGCTGTTGAGTTCCCTCACTTGGAAAATGAAAAGAAAACATAAGTTCTAATAGAAACCTGAATTTGAAGGGGTCATTCGTGATCATCCATCCTAAATCCTTCCTTTCACAGATAGAACTGAAGCGAGGACTACTTGCTTGGCATTACAATTTGATAATATTACCACAGCTGTGACTATTACTGAGTATACATTGTTCCAGCAATCAAAGTGAAGATTGTGAAAACAGAGAAGTATATAGCTAATCTATCTTCCACAGAGGGTGACAATAATGAAGAATATATGGGAACTTTTTTTAATTTTTATTTTGGGAATTGGCAAAAGACAAGAATGGTAAAATTTCCAATCACACTTAAGAACATAAAAAATCTAAAATTAAAATAGTATATAAAGTATTGAGAAAGGCAGTCTCAGGTGCACAGTCTTTCTACCCCCCACTCAGCCACGTAAGAATGGGCCTTGGGCCTGTAACACTTCCTTACCAAGAGATAAAGAGCCCACGCAGCCTGAGTCCAGCTTAGTACCTGTATGGGAATACCTTTCTTTGTAAAGGCACAATGAGTACTGTTTTTGTCTCTGATTAAAGTGTGTGCATCATATGACATTGGGACAACCCCGCTGTTATATCTGTCTTCTGCATTATAAAGATAATATATAAATCTGTGTGAATCCTTCATGTTGTATCACATCAGGTGACACTTAATGTCCAGTGGTATTACTAATCGGTGTGTTCAGGAGATGGAATCAAGAAAAACATCATAAAAGGCACAAGCTTATCTCTTTGACCCCTTGCCCTTCACTATTTTTCCTCCACACTCTTGGGAATGCTGGCATGATGTCTGAAGTTTCAGCATCCATTCTGTGATCATGAGGACAAAAGCCACAGGCAAAGAAGGAAGATACAAAGAGCATGGACACATTATGGTGAAGACATATGCAATCTAGGGCCAGTCTAATCCTTTATTTATTATTGGGGGGGCGGGGGAATGAACACCTTATTTATTCTGTTACTATTTGAAATTTCTGCCAGTCGCTGTTAAATGCAATACTGATTCACCAATTTTTTGCATTCCCCTTCAGCAGCCCTAGCTCTGTAAGTGCCAGGAAAGCCATCCTGGTTGTATGGAGCTGGCATCTGTTCTGATTAGTGAGTGACTGTGCCGTACTGGTCGCTTCAGTAAGATTTCAAACTCATGTTCCATGCCTCAATTTCTTAACTTTGAAAATGTGAATATTAACAGAACTGACTTAAGTTTTATTGTGAGAACTACATTAAACAACTCAATTAAAACAAGGCAGCTAAACCATAGCACCTGGAATATAGTAAGTAGTCAAGGAGTAATAGCTATTGCTCTCTTCCCATTATCCCTCTAGATCACTGAAACTAGTGTTAGGGTGACTGATATTTATTATCACACAGGAACCTCACAATCATTTTCTTTGTCACTTACTACTTAATAATCATCTGAGGTACTCTCTTGTGAAGCTATTACAACCCAAAATTTTTCATAGGAATCATTTGTTCATGAAAAGAAAAACCATTGTCATGCAGAACTAGAGAATAAATAATAGTAAATTATGTGTTAGTATCAGGATAGAAGTTCCTAAAAGGGGACAAGGGAAAGTATTATAGGTAGTTCAATAAATATGTCACCAACAGCTAAGTCCATGTTCACTATGAATTTGTACATTAAAAACAAGGCCGTATTGAATATGTGGGAAAGCTATGCAAAGGCAGAGCTGCTAGCTGAGAATTATGAATTTATTAGCATGGTAGGAGAAATTTAAGACAAAATAATCTTCTGAACAATATCTCAAATCCATTATAAGCTGATAAATCAATAAATCAAATTTGATTTACCTAAAAGAAGACTCTGGCTTGACCAAGAAAGAGCAAATCTAGGTCAAATCCACACTGGAAAGATAAACAATTTAGGGGACAGTCAAACATCCTGCTGGTTCAGGAAAACACAACAAAGGCTCTGAAAGGATAGTGTTCAGACCTCAGAGACGTTTGAAACACTTATGAATGAACAAAAAGGACATAATCACTTGGCAAATTTGATTGTCCTATAAATCATAGAGCATAAAAAAGTTATAATAGAGCTCTGACTTTCCGCATGTTGGAGTAAGGAGGTTGATAAATCCACTTGTTAAAATGCAACTATAACATGGGGCAAAAATATTAAAAACCAATAATTTCATTACTACTCTGGAATTCAGTCAAGGGTATCAACAAACTGAGAAGTGTTTATTCATGAAAAACATATTTATTAATGAGCTTTGAGTAAGAATAATGCCAGTAAGTGCATTGTTGCCCACAGCTGTTTCCCTTTCTCCATAACCACAGCCTGAGTTCTGCCATCACGGTACTTCATCCAAAGCATGCAAGCTGTGAAAACTAGCAGATTTGCTGCCACTGCTGGAAGAGACCCACTTGATTTAACTACTGTCGAAGTGTCCTTTTGGTAGTAAGGAAACAGGGAGGGCCAGCACACTAACTGGGGCTTTACAGAGAGTCCTGGGAGGTGAGGAGGCCATAGAGAGCAAAATAAATTCACTACATATCCAGTACCCACCAGCAGCTATGTGACTTAAGTATGCAAAATCTAAAAACAAACAAACAAACAAAAAACAGCCAAGCTCATATATACCAAGAACAGATTAGTGGTCACCAGAGTCAGGGGGTGCAGGGTGGAAGAAATGGGTAAAGGGAGTATACATTTATATACCAAAAAAAATGTTCTCATTGTTTATATATGAAAAAACACAAAACAAAATAAAAATGTAAAAAGACAATACTTGGAAATAATTCTAAGACTCTGGTCTGCCTCACTTATTCCGTCCCCACTGGTTGCAGCTCTGATTTTCCTAAGGTAGCAGGCTCCTACTTGTCTCACTATTCGTAATGCCTGGATCAGAATCCTTACCTGAACCAGCCCCACCCCTAGATCTGTCCATGGTGACGAGGTACTGGCTTAATTAGTGACTGACGTCTTTTCACAGCCATTCCAGATAGAAAGATATTATAAAGAAAGAAAAAATATGATGGTTTTAAAAGCGAAGGACTTGTTTCAGTTCAGAACTAACATTAAATATTACTAGACCACTCTGACACTGAATTTTAATGTATAAGAGGTAACTCCCAAGCATTTAAGCCATTAAATAAATATTAATACATTTACTGGCCAGTAGTTACTGTTTTGGAAGCAAGCCATGGTGGAAAAGGCACGCATTAACAAAATAATGATAATCGACACCCAGTTTCAGTGGTATCCCTATTTATTCAACAGTTAAATTTAAATCATTAGTGAAAAAATAAAAATAAATTCAATTGGATATATGATTTATCAGATTTAAGAAAAATGGGGTAAATATGATAATAATCTCTTAAAATTTTACCTTGATTGGGAATGAACATGAGAACAACTCACTAAACATATTAAGAATTAGAAGACAGTCCCACCAGTGTGGCTCAGTTGGTTGAGCGTCATTCCACATGCCAGGAGGTCACCGGTTGGATTCCCCGTCAGGGCACATTCTCGGGTTTCAGCTTGATCCCCAGCAGGGGCTGTGCCAGGGGCACCGGATTGATGTTTCTCTCTCATCGATGTTTCTATCTCTCTCCCACTCTCCCTTCCTCTCTATGAAATCAATTAATAAAAAACATTATTAAAAAAAAGAATTAGAAGACATTCACCCTTGAAAGTTATTCTAATGAGTTATTTTTGGAAGGATATATAATCCAGACTGGGATTTGCTTTATAAAGGCCAGAGAATTACTTACAGAAACATTGAAAATGTTAAGCTCTAAATAAGCTGAACAAAACAATTGAGCACATGTCTTAACCAGATGCCTACCTTGATTATTCTTATGAACAGCTATTCTGCTGCCCAGCTTTTATGTGCAGTTTTATTTTACATATGTGCACCATAGAGAAAGAGAAATGAGAGAAGTTCAACATTAACCATATTTAGCATTCCCTTAGGGCATAGCACAGTCCCCAGTTCAGTCACAAAGTGTTCCAGAGAAAACGGGATGAAATCATTGTAGCTGTTAAGCATGTCATTTTGTATTGAGAGCTAATATGAAAGATGATAAAGTCCATAAGGATATTATCCCTAATTGCTGAGAAAAAATCCTGTTTAAAAAAAAAAGGAGACACTAAACCAAAAGTCATTTCCACTATCAACAACAAAAACATGAATCAGATCAAAGGCAGAAATATTCCTTATTAAAAAATGAACACACAGACTAACATGTAAATCCAAGCTGGAGTTGAACATATTTTTACAAGATGCACTCCTGCAGGTTAGTGTGAACAGACAATTGCTTGCTCTATTCTGTCTTCAAAGACTAAAATCAACAAGTTATGTCAATCAAGAAATATTGGATCAGCCACCTGTATTGATTATTAACATGGCCAGGAGAGCTTTACTGACCTTTTCTGCTGTACCCTAATCCATTTGGTTAGAAGCCAACTATCTTTGTTAAAAGTGAGTTTCCAACAGTGGCAGTCTTTGCTGACAAGCAGATGCCAAAACCATGCTGACTTGAGAATGACAAACGACCTTGCCAAATCTACCTCAGATTTTACTGAGTTCTTAATCACCCCGCCCCCCCAAACATCTCCTAATAGGTGATTCATAAGTTCTGTGATATCCTTAGGAAAATTCTTTCTTTCCAGAGATGTAGCAGCTATCTGTACTTTTTATATCTTAGTAGAAATAGAAGTTTGATAAACAGATGATCCTAGCCAAGAGAAGACTTGTTCCTGTGTTATGGAAGATAGACATATTTTTTTTCTAAAGCTTGTTATTGAAGGCTGACATCCCAAACACGTGTGTAGGCATTATAAATTCAGTTTATTGAATTTCCCAAACTGAACATATCCTTGCAATAAGCTCTCAGGTTAAGAAACAGAAAAATATAAGCACTCCAGAAAGCCTCCTCTTGCTCCCTTCCATTCACTGCCAATGCAATGCTGTGGCCAACAACGTAGAGTAGCTTTACCTGTACTTGTACATTATATAAATGAAATCAGATGGTGCAGATTCTTGTGTGTGACTGTATTCCCTCTCCATTATTACATCTGTGCTTCTTATACCTCTTGTTTATGCACATTTTAACAGATATGTACTTTTTCTTCTGAATTTCATCAGATATTTTCCAAACCTAGGTCATGCTAATGTGCAACTTCCAAAGTAAAATATAATCAGAGGATATAGGCCTCAAAATATACATTTCAAAGACACTGTTGGCAAACTGATGGGAATTATCCCAGTTTCTTAGGTCAAATAAGAAGTCACCAGAACAACGATTTGACTGAGTAGGAAGGCTACTGGTAAAAGTGCTGAAAATTGACCACTAAATCACTATGTACACTCAAAAAGTAACTGAGCAGTCTAAATAAATAATAATAATTGATCATTTTAAAGGCTTTATATACAGATCATTGAGCACTGAAGTGAAACATTTTGTACTTGAAACCGAATAAGCTCAAACCTTTGACCTATCTGTCTCCAAAAAATATATTGCGAGAATAAAGGCTAGTATTATGCAGCTGAGCTGAGTGGTGAAGTAAAACAGATTAGAGGGAGAAAGGATAGACTCAGTAAGTTTACCTCCAAATATGCATTAAAGACATTTATGCAACTTTACACTTAGCACTAGATATTGTTGTGTTCTTTCTTACAGAAACCTTGACTCCATTTTTGGAATTTTAAATCCTTACAGTTACTGGCAAATCATTGGTTTAGTACTGGAAATAAGTAAGTTGTTTTAAATTGCAAGTTGTCACCCTATTTTGGACTATATGAATACTTGTGAAATATTCCTCAGACTTTATTGTAAACAGTAAAGTTCTTTAATCATTCCTTCATTCTTTCAACATTCACATAATATACACTGATCATCTAATCGGTAAAAGTCACTGTTAGATATAGTCTGTAATAAAAAACACATTCAACTCTTAAGATGCTGTTTACTGATTAGTTTATTTCCTTCCTTCTCCCTCCCTTTTATTGTCTCTTTGTCTTTCCTTCCCTCTTTATTTCTCTTTTCTTTCTTCCAGAAAAGTTTAGTCCTAAAGCCAATACATGGAAGTGAACAAGGTGGACATGAATGGGGGAAGTAGGAGAGATGGTGCTGGCTGGGGGTGTTGGAGCCTGAGCTGAGCTGACCATGGCATCTGTGCAAGGAGAAGTGAGGCAGCACTGATTACAAAAGATGGGTACATGCAAAGAGGATTCATATGCAGCATTATACTTTTATATAAAGTATAAGTATATTATATATTTATCATAAAAACTATATTAAAAAGACCTATCACTGTACATGAAGGAAGTTACAAGTATAAGAAGGAAGAAAAGTAGATTAAATACCATTGTGGTAGATTATAATTGGAAATATGGGTTTGAATACGTGATTTTCACTATGCATATGAAGAGATAAATATCAAATATTATATAAGTAGGTGCCTGCTGAGAAGGCCTGGAGCAATGACCCACCTAACCTCTTCCCCAAAGCAATGAGTAGACCTGGAGCCCCAATCTGGGCTTCCAAACATGTTTTTCATGAAGAGGAACTAGAACTTCACAGAAAAATTGCTGATTACAAGGCCAGGACAGGGAATGACCCAAGGAATGGCAGAATAACTGAAAATATCCTTGTGCAAAAAATTACAAAGGAGGAAAAAAATAATGTAACATGTCAAAAGTACTCAGAAGCCAGATAGAAGGAGTTTCTTCCAGCCAAACCTAGAGTAAATTCAGTATCAAAAGAGTAATGATACTAACAGATTATAACCCACTGAATAAAAGAGAAATCTATAAGGGCATAGGTATAAATAAGCAAATAAATAAATGGAAAGAGGTGAAATCTCTTTCTTACAGTAGAATGTCAACTAATAAAATAATGAAATTTAAAGCTATAAAATCATATTTAGCTACTCCCATAGCTAAAATTATTTTAGCCAAAAAACATCAATAGATACTAAAACTAGAATTTAAAAGATTGATGAGAAACAGGAAGCATACATTGTCTCAAAGTGCCTCCCCAGAAAACACTTATTAATTAAAAACTTTAAAAGTATGCCTTTATAGTGAACAGACTTAGCAAATACCATTTAATCTTGTGGTCAAACTTAATATCACCAGTAATGGGACAAATCCATTTCACAGGATTCATTAAGAGGAATACAGCATCACTTCTGTGGTTTTCTTGCAAGACATAACCTGATTCTAAATTGAGTAAAAATAGACAAATCCAAATTTGAGGGAAATTCTGGAGAATAACTGGCCTTGTAAGAGTCAAGGTCATGAAAGTCAATACTGAAAAACTGTTTCAAACTGAAGGAAATGAGACACACAACCAAATGCAACATGTGATCCTCAACTAGATCTTATTGCTACAAAAGACATTAGGATAATTGGTAAATACTGAACAGGGGCTATGTATTTGGCAATAGTAGTGTTTTATTTTTTTTAATCCTCACTCCAGGATATGGTTATTGATTTTTATTTTTATTTTTGAGAGAGAGAAAAACATCAATGTGAGGGAGAAACATCAGTCAGTTGCCTCCCATAGGTGACCCGACCGGGGATCAAACCTGCCACCTACGTATGAGCCCTGACCCACATCAAACCCGAAAACTTTTGGTGTTTGGGAAGATGCTCCAACCAGCTGAGCCACCTGCCAAAATGATAGTAATAATGTCTTACTGTTAATTTCCTGGCTTAGATGGTTGTGTTGTGGTTATGCAGAAAAATATCCTTGTTTGTAGGAAATATATGGCAACTTAACTTCAAATACTTCAGGAGGAAAAAAACTTTCTAGTACTGTACTTGCAACTTTCCTATGAGTTTTAAAGTCCTTCAAAATAAAATAATGGAAACAAGGAGGGGAAATTTAATGGCTTTAGAGTTTCAGTTTTGCAAGATGAAAACGTTCTAGAAATCTGTTACACAACAGTGTAAATATACTTAACACTTCTGAACTAAACACTTAAAAATGGTTAAGATGGCTAAGCATCTAAATGGTTAAGATGCTCTGTGTGTGTTTTTATCACAATTCTAAAATTATGGAAACAAACAAAAAGAGTAGCATTGTTTAGGAGAGGAGTTATCAATCCGGAACAGTGTAGTTTTTAGAAAATACAAATGCACGAATCCCAATATCACAATACTGTAGATTATGGGTTGGGATGTGGGGCCTGGATTATGGTTTGGGATTTTTCACACTTGGCCAGGGATGTGAAAACACTGATCATATTCCACTACTTGCAAATGGGTAACAAGAGCTACACTAGAGTAGAAAAAGCACTTGACCCAGTTCACAGCAGTTCACTTCCTAGTTTTATAACCTTGGAAAAATCACATCAACACTCTCAGCTTTAAAGCCCTCATCTCTAAAATGGGGATAATAATTCCTGCCTCATAATATCGCTGAGCTGCTCACAGGAGATAACACAGATAAAAGCACGGCAGAAATAGAAGGCAATATTGTAATACAAGAAATTAATGAGTAAATTTCCCTGCTATAAAAGGAGTCAAACAAAGTATGAAAACTATATCATGTCACTAAAATGCAGCAACGCACTCCAGTGAGCCATTCCACAATCTCAGATGATACATCTGAGTGGTTCTTGGCTTTAGAGCACATAAATTCAGAAGCTAGTAAGCAAATTACTGAGATAAACTCTCACAGTTTCTGTGAGTGTGAGACCTAAGTGAAATCCCATTAGCAAGTTTAAAGCTGGTAACTTTGCCATCTCAGTGGGCCCTCTATTAGAAGTTTTGGTGGGCTCTCACACTGGAGGAAAAGTGAAAAAAATAAGATAGTCTACTGGATACACAGAAGGTCTGGCTCCTCAGTCTTTAGCCAACATGGTATCCACCTGGCTGCCCAACAATTGGATGCCTGGAAATTTCTGGTGAGCAGACTGAAGGTTGCTAGCTCATATCACTGCAGCTAGGACAGTGCCTTTGAGACTTTAGGTCAAATTCCAGCCAAGCTGGGCAACCTTGGACATGTTACTTATCTCTGATTCTCAGGTTCATAATCGGTAAAAAGATGATAATGATAGTATGAACCTGATAAGGTTAAATGAATAAGTGCTTGATAACTGTTAGCAGTTATGACTTCTTATAAATGATAATATTCAGCACAATTCCCCCTCTATCTTTTCTGTAACAAGAGTTAACAATTAAGAGAGCAGCTGGGATTAGTTTTTTTTAATCCACTTTTTTGAGTTATAACATATATGATACAATGTACCCATTTTCAATGTAGAATTTAATACGTTTTGACAAATGTAACCCCACTGCAGTCAAGATATAAAACAGTCCCATCACCCGTTTCCTCCTTCATGCCCTCTGCACTCAGGTCCCCCATCCCAGACCAGGGGGTACACTGACCTGCTTTCTGTCACTATAGATGTGTTTCACTTTTTCTAGAATTTCATAACATTGGAATCACAGGGTATGTGCTCCTTGATATTTGGCTTCTTCAATGTCTGTGAGATCCATCCATCCACATGTGTGAGAATCAGTGTCTCACTGTCTTACTGTCGAGTAATATTCTGTTGCATGGATTACTGCAATTCGTTTATCCCTTTCACCTCGTGTGGAAGTTCTGTAGTTGTCCAGTGTTGGACTATTGTAAACAAAACTGCTATCAAAATTTTTGTACAACTCTGTGTATGTATATGTTTCATTTCTTTTTGGCAAATACAGGGGAAGTTAATAATTTGGGCTCATAAAGTTACTAGATTAATATTGCAAAAGTAAATTGATTAATGAAAATAAGGCCAGTAGAGCTAAAAGTACAGTTTAGATTGGCAGACAATATCTGCAGTGTTTTAAGAACTGTTAAATTAGTGAGGAGTGTGAGGAGGTGTTTAACATATAAAAACCCCATACCCCCAAACCAAAGTATGTTCTTTCCTAAAGGTTCACCCAACACAGCATTAATTCTCAATTAACGTATTCTTTTTAGGAGAATTGTATTGTATCTTTTCCAATTTAGACTCAGAAAAATAAGAAAAAGAATAATGACAAAACTCTGTTTTGGGGACAGTAGTCACATAAGGATGCTTAAGTACAGGAAAAAAATCAGTTGAAATATTGTCTTATATTAGCAAACTAAAATTCCTATAAGCTCATGTTATGGATCAATTCAGACCCTCCACAGTAGCTACTGACTGATTTTTAAATACTTACTAGTTACCATTCTTATAAATCCATTCACTTTCAAGATAAAAAATAAAAGTCCTTTCAGAAACTTATTTTTCTTCATAATTCTTTGATAAAAAATTATACTATCTACTTTACTCCTATAAAACTTAGTATATGTGTGATAATTCAAACATAAAAATTTACTCCTCCTATTGTATAAAGTTGATTGGCTTTAAAATACTCAGTTACTGTTTGTGGAATAACTAAAATTTTATTTCCTTACTCCTATTAAAAATCATGGTCTTTAATATTAGTACCCAGTTTTACAGAATAATCTATTAAAACTTTCAAGGAATTTCCAGAATTCAAAATTGCTAATGTTCCTCAGATTGTAATGTTACTATGGTCTTTGTCACAGGGCCTCATTCATCAGGCATCTACCAGGGTTTTGAATCTTTAATGGAATTGCTATTATTATAAATACATCGGTGAACAGATAGTTAAAATATTTTATAACAACTCACATAAAAATGCAAAACAGTTCTACTTTTTACCCCCTCACTGTTTAAATAGACCATACATTTTATAATCTTCCTCACTTTGTTTCCATGAAAAAATGACAGGTACAGAAATGTCTGCGGGGAAAAAACATGCAGATTAGAAATGGTTTCATACTATCATTTTATATTTTGAAAAAAGTGATTAGCTATCTTTTGTTCCTTTACAATAGTCTGTTGATTTTCTTAAATACAGCAGAGGAATTTAGAGAAAAGGAAAAAAAAAGAACCACACAACTAATTTGTAGGTATACTTCTGTGTATTGCCTGGTCAGGATTGTATTTTTATTATGGAGGAATGTTGGAAAATAGGAAAAAAATTTACAGCACATACCTCTAAGGTTTGCACACACTATTTTGGCATTTTGGAGCAATTATCAATGTGAAACTTTCACAAGTATACCTCATTTCCACAGGTAATTAAGGTGACCTAGTTTTGTCTGCGGAAGTCTTAGTCTGTGAATAATGCAGACCCAGGGGAGCCTGACAGGTCACTACCAGCAATCACTCTAACTGGGGGAAAAGAGGAAGAATCTTGATCATATTGCCCTATACTATTGTAAGGCTATTTTCAAGATGCTTTTTTTTTTTTCACTAGTACTCTAAGAACAGAGAAATCATTTCTTTTGAACAATCCTTGGCCTCAACTGAGGTGTTGATCGTGGTCACTTCTTATCCTTAGTCATAAAGACAATTGAGATGTGTTTTTCAAAATGAACTTCAATCTCGTTGGTTTCCAGAACCATGTTTAAAGAATTGTTTCTATTTGCATGTGGTTAATAAGCCCTCAGCTGGGGCTCTCATGCCTGCGGATTCTTGTTTGTTACCAAGGCCTTACAGATGCGGCTCCGCCGCTAAGTGTCGGTTGCCCCAAATGGCTGCCTCCTTCCTAAGGACAGGGCTCAGCCCAAAGACCCAGCCACCCAAAGCCAACCTCCTGGGACCTGCCTGAACTCACTGAGAGGCAGGGAGTTCGGTTCGCACACCAGCCCACGATACGCAGCTCCTGGCCTCCTCCTTCGCAACCTTGAAATTTGCTGCGGAAAATCAATGCATCAGAAACACTACACCAAGAGCACGACCTCGCTCAGGTCACAGTGCGTTTACTTAAAGTGGGCCTCAGGTTAATTAACGGACATAATTTTTGGAAAAACGAAACCAAAAGTCAATTGAAGTATGAAATAGTTCAAATAATCTGTGGTAGATTTAAGCTCAGAATCTTTTTTTCTAACTCATGGCACTATGACTGGGAAGACATGGGTAATATAGTTCACATTTTACTTACAAATGAGTTTTTCATCGGCACTTCTGGGAAACACTAACAAATCAAACTTACTTTCTTAAATGATGTTGTCTGTGCTCCTGGACATTAAAACTCTAACATAGTTCAAACTGAAACATATTCAAAAGAAAAATATCTGCTATTAAATATGCAAAGCACTTGCATTTACTCTCGAATCATTATTCAATTAATGAATGACTTATTATCATGGCATAAATGAGAATGATACTTGCACAGCAGCTCTAGTTGCTTGAGGGTGAATGCCATGTGCATTTTTCCTGGAGTCCTTAATAAGTGACACACTGTGTCATTACATTTGAGGTGAAGCAGAAGCCTCTGTCAGATTCGATTCACATGGGCAATCCCCAGTGGCAAAACATCTGATTAACTAGCAAAGCCACTGTCGTTAACAGCTGTATCATTGGAAGCTTGGAAGTATTCCGCCTATTTAGTAACTGAATGCATTATCATAATCACTCTCTCTCTCTGGCTCCTATCCAGGAGATATTAACTACTACCCAAGTAAATTACCGGTAAAATGATTAGGCATATATGAAACAGTGTATGTGTAACTTACATTGAACTGTATAGGCCACATGTTCTGTTTGTTTCCAATAAAACCCATTTGAGTAACGTATACATGGCAGTAACTTCAAGGCAAGCTTTTGATGATTTCTTCATTTGTAAGTTTGCTGGGTTGGTTTAGCAAAAATCCCTTAAATTTCTGTAATAAGACGTTGCAGATGGATTTATTATTAATTTTATTCTAAACTAAGTGTATTCTCTACCTTGTGAGCACAGACATTTGCATTTGACTGACCTGATATGGTTCCAACAGGGTGTGCATTTTAATTATCGGTAACTGTTTTAATCAGACAATTTTTCAAGTCTCTCAAATATTTATAAACCTCATTATAAAAGAGCAAAACACTTAAATGATCTAAAATATCGAATCTTAATAAAATCTCAGTTTTGTGACTGATGACCATTTAAAACAGCTATAAAAAATTGCCAAGAATAAATATAATGCCTGAGGGTAAATAAAACTTCCTAGTATAAATTGCAAAACAGTACCAAAATTTAATATGTGATATTATAACTACATGAAAATAAGAAAAATAATTTATTCAATTTAATTTTATTTTTAACAAAATGTATTTCAACCTTTAGCCAAGTATAAAATTCATTGTTTAGTCTAATATGTTCATTATAAATATCACTTATTATATCTTGTCCACTATCTTATTTTACTCAATCCATTAATCTGTCATAACCTTCCATTGTTCTCTGGAACATAATTTTAATTTAGAATTTAACAAAAAAGATTTATAGTGCTTTAGTTTCCTTTGTTATAGTAGCATGGGTTTGGAAGGTGCACTCATAACTAAAAATATAATGAATTTTAAAGACAACCTGTTTCAATAACATAAAATAATTTAATAAAACTTTGCAAATATACATCTACTTGGTAAGTCTCATGACAGCACAGAATGGAAACTGCAAGGGGGCATCAAGGAAAGGGGCTTGAGATTTTATTTAAACATACTAAAGTGGAGATGTTTAAAAGTGGAGCACTTTTCTGGAATAGTGATTCCAGTGGTATGTGCTGTTTAAATCCAAAGCATGCTACCTAACTATGGGCTGCAAGTGCCTAGGTTGGTACGAAGAAGACTGTGCCCACCTGTATGTACTCCTAGGTGGTAACAAGCATAATAATACGTGACCAGTGGGTGTAATGGTTTCAAAAATAAATACTTAATGTACATTTGCCTCTTTAAAAGCACAGTTTCTAATCACTTACTCTTTGTTTTTACATCCATAACTATCTTGTATTTTCTCCAAAATTAGGTTTTCAGAAGGAATCACAGCTAAATTTTTTAAAAAGAAATTATCCTTATCATATTTGTCAACCAAAAATTTAGGCTTTAATAGAGTAAAAAAAAATAAAAAGCATTTATTTGAGCAGAAGAGCGATTGCAATCCAGACGGTACAGATTCGGGCAGCAACTTGAATTGTGTTCTGAAGGGAACAAAAAAGGTTGAGTTTATAAAGGGCAAAGCCATAAAACTGTTCTCACTTAGGTCCTCCATGTAAATGAAGGACGCTGGCTGGGTCAGCTGAGATTCGTCAGGCCCATCGTGCTCATGGAGGACGCTGATTTTCAAACTGGATCGGTCCCTTTTGGGGTGAAGAATACAGGAGGTCTGGGTGCCCTGATAAGAAGGAAGTAAAGTTCATCCATGTGCACGTAGCAATCCTTGATTCAGGATGTCCACTGCTTGGCCTTGAGCTGAGTTTAGCGACAGGGCAGCAACTTGGCAATACTTTAAAGAACTAGGGCGTAAGGCTTGCATAGGCCCGCTTCCCCAGTGGCCTCTCAGCTCAGTTTTAAGTGACTCTCTTAGAAATGCATATTCCCTATTATTTTCTTTCTTATCATATTAAAAATGTACTTTAAAAGTAACAAAAGGAGATAACATCAGCATTTAATGAAAACTAACACAACTTAATTACTGTTATATTTTATTGTCCCTGGTTGTAGGGAAAGCTTTCTCCTGATTAAATGTACAGTATGCTCTTCAAAACTGTTCAGAATCTCTCCAAAGGACAGACTAATTACCAACTGTTAATATTAATAATACACTTGGGGCAGAAAAATAGGACTTCAATTTACAGTAATAATTTTGGAATGGAGTTATTCTAGACGTAAATTGTCACAGCTGCTCAAAGTGTGATGACACTCATGAAAATAAAATAAATACAGTTATAACTAACTAGTAGATTTTGAGACACTTTGCCAAGAAACCGTAAAATATTTAGTATACTTTCACAAGCTATAAAGAGAGACTTATACCTTATGTGTGCATAGAGGTTTAAAGTTACATAATGTTTTTAGATATGACATGAATATATTTTTGAGACTTGAACAATACTAGTATTTAGCATTTAATGACTTCTCTGCTGAATATTATTCATAAAATATTTTTTTAAATTTTTAATTACTAATAGCCAAACCAAATAACATGTAAATTGCTCAAACATAGACATTTTTATCTCAGGCTAGTTTATATTTTTCAGACAGGTTGAATGATCTTACCAATATCACTACCACCACCCTTCCATCCCCCCAATTTTTGTTTCCATTAGCTGAAGGGATTCCCCAGTTATCCAGACATCTGTTTCTGCAAAGACAGACTTATAGGCAAGTAAAAGAGTGTTTAAATTACTTGGCACAAAGTTAACATACTTCCTACCTCTGAGTCTCCTGCCAAACCTACCCTCCCCATGGGTTCTTTGCATGGATGAAAAAGTTTCAGATATGATCTCACTCTTTGTTAGGGCAAAAGAATTTCTCTCTCTCCACCCCATGTAAACTCAATCTGCTCATCCCATGTATGATGACTTCTCTATCTACAAGGGAAGAGACCATCTGTCTTCACATACAATAGAATTACTTTCTACTGATTTGGGATTTTAGTTTACAGAGTATTTGCACTGTGTCATCATTTTGCATCCTAACCAGATCCTGTGACATTGATAATTACATCTTTTCTCTAGACTGAGAATAAAATTTAAATGTGAATTTTTTCAAAAGTGCTCATATTTTTTTTTACCATATTTGGTTATTTTTACTTGCTATAATATTAGGTTTTATTAGGAGCTTTCTTTCCTTTTTTTTTCTTTATGAAAGAACTATTTGCTTTTTACTGATGCTTCTTAATATTGTTCAGTGGCTACAGGCTATTTATGCACTATCATTGATCAATAATATCATAACAAATACAGCCTGCAGAAATTAAAATAAATTTATGCATGAAACCTGCCTTTTAAATCACCATGCAGCATAAGAAAATAAACAAAACTTCTAGAAGAAATTGTAATTTACTTTAGCCTCAAGGTAGCAGAAGTTCATACTGAAAAAAATACATGGATTTTGACCACTACTGCAAAGAACCTTAAGATACCAACATAATAGACAGAAAATATTTTTTATATATTTTTATATATGATGGTCATTGATCAAATTAAAAGTATCACTACCAAGTTATCTATTTATAATGCTCTCTAGGTTCTTATTTCTTAACTCCTTTTAATCACATGTCCATATTCTTTTGCTTCTACACTCTTATTTTGCACCTTAACATCCCTGTCATAAAGGTGGATCCACCCATTTATTCATGACTCTTTTTCCTATGAGTTAATAAAATGCTAATATTTTAATTATTATCCCCCACAAATGCAGAAGAAAACTATAAACTCACTTAGGAGATATGTTTCAATGGAGGTAGAAAAAGATTTGATCCCTATAATACCCTGGGTTATTATAGACTTTCTGTTAAATGGTTTAGTCATTCACATATTTATTTAACTTCATTAGCTGTGTGTTTGTTCCTGAGTAGTTGTGCTAATTCTTCACTCTTTTACAGTGTCTGGGGAAACATCATATGCTTCCCAAAGGAGCTTTCTATTTTTCCTAGGCCCTTTCATGCTTTATGCCAAGCACAGCATCGATTCCTCTCTTAGCCACTAGGAACCAGACTGGGAAAGAAAGACTGGGGAAAATAATAAGATGGCCATCAAGGGCCGACGAGGCGCTGTCACGAGAAATGGATTTCAAAGAAAGCAATTTAACTACAAAAGCTCACAAAGGCACAAATTACTAATTGTTTTAATGTTGTACAAGTCTGTGCTGTGTATCATCTAAGATATTAATGATATCCTTCTGCAGTGACTGAAGAAATCACTCTAACTCTATTCATAAGTTTTTACCCCCCTAAAAAAAAGTGCAGTAAAACCCCTTCTACTTCCAACTTCGCAGCCAGGAAATAAGTCTCCTTTTGGAGCATTCCTTTTAACCATAACATTTTTTTATCCCTATGTGACTTCTAAATAAGCAAAATCAGAAAACTTGATGAAGCAATAAATTATTTGCTGATTGCATAACTATTTTAATGACCATGAACTTTTGCTTAATTAATGTTGACTGTTGACTCTTAATAATCAAGCAGCTATCTAGCAGTGTGCTCAGTGTGCTCTGGTCTTTAAGTAGCACAGCCTTAGTGATGTGCTGGCTCAAGCAATAAGTAAAGATGAATACATACCAGATTGTCATTTTCTAACAGGTCTACAGAAAAAATTCAATTTAGACATATCAGGATAAGAAAATCACAAAAAAACAAATAGGGGGCTATGAAAGAAAATGAGAGGTTATTATCTAGATACACTTTAGGAAACTAAAGGTTTAAATGCATTTAATTCACAATCAGCTTTTAAAAGAGAAAGCAAAAAGGGAACAGAAAAAAGCACATTTCCTAGAGGATATACATGATAAAATTGATTTATTTTTAATTAGTTAAAATAAATGTCTAGATCTATTTCCATATTACAGTGATATAGAAATTAATCAAATCAAGATTCAGTGATGGTAAGAACAAAATTTTCTATGGAAAATATAAAGTAGCACTTGTTTCATAAAAGTACACAATACAAGTCTGAAAATACCAAATAATTTGTCTCAATAATAATAATATTTAGAACTTTCATGGAAAGACTTTAGGGTCAGACAAAGCTTACTGTTATGGGGAAGCCTACGTATAACCTGGCAGATTGAAGACATCCACAATATAATCATTTCCTTTCTCTCTGAATTGACCACATTCCATCCTTTTAAAGGTGTAGTCATCTCCCCACATCTGACATCAATTCAACAAGAAATGCTTCCTGCCTTAATTGCAGGAAACTCTGTAATTTCACCTTCTATATCTTGATTTAGAAAAGTAGCAAATTTTGAAGGTGATAAATTACTGTTCAAAAATTACATGGATATTCCCCAAGGAATATTGAATAGGATAATATCCCCCAAAAGATTCTCTAAAAACAGGGTTCTATGAACAGGTACGTTTGAAAAATTCTATCTCGTCATTTTACAGAGTCACAATACACACTGTGATGCTAAGAAAAAAGAGGAAGGAGCGGGAGTGGGTGGAGAGAGCCACTGCAGACCTACACCTCTGAGAGGAGAGAAGGGCGGAGGGAAGATTAGGTCAGAAATGTTTCAGGTCACAACGCAGCTCTGGGAAAGTCCAGGATAGGCTGCTTGGAGCCCCAAGAGCAAAGATTGCCCATTAAAGGAATCCTGCCCTGTGCAGGAACGGCCTGGCTCTAAAACCTCATCATTCATAATCACTGGCTGAGAGCTGCCTGAGATAAACGTGGCTTTGGCATTAAAACCGTAGTGTATCCAAAGGTGCAGCAGTTGGAAGCTGCCAGTCATTTATGCCCACAGCAGGTTCTCTTGAAGAACATTCCCGTTGCCTGCAACTGGATTTGTTTTAAAAAAGATGTTGGTTGAGCTGAAAGGCAAACCCAGAGATGAGGAGCTGCAGGAAACTATTACCACCCTCAGTAGCCAAGGGAAGCAGTGGTTTCAGTAGAGAGCTGGAGCCACCAGCTAGACAGAATCTGGACCCATAACAAGTTCTGCCTGGTGATAGCTGGTGTGGCAATAGCAGCAACTGCCCGATGAAAGCTGGGCTCACAGCAGAGACTCAGTCACTCTCAGAGACATCTACTAAAGCAGAGAGAGAAGGGAGGTTTCTCTCTTCCTTCCTCTTTCCTATGTCCTTCCAATGCCTCTTGTGGCATAAATAGAAATGGAAACTATTGGGAAGGGATCCTCAGTATATTGCAGGGCTGGCACCCTGCAATACAGAGCAGATCAGGAGGGTCAGCAATGGACCTGGGAGAGAATCAGCCCAGGACTGGCACAGCAAATCATGTGAACAAAAAAGCCTGGATTTATTCTGAGTTAACAAATTAGTACACTGATCATCAAAATAATCAAGTGCCCACATTATATCAGGAGAGATCCATGTGTCTTTATGAAAAAGACCCTCAACATAAAATCCTATTTTTCAATTGGTAATGAGAAGAAGCAATGGATACAGTATTTTTTAATATTATATATAATTTTAAATTACATAAGAAATAATTATGCTCATTAATAAGAATTTTATTCACAAAAATACACTGATAGTAGTTTGATAGTTTGGAGAGCACAGATCAAATGTGTTTTCACAATTGATGGATTTAGACATGAACTTAGCATGTGTATTAACAAAATTGTTGAAAGCAGATCATGATTGAGAGCTGTAATTTTTTAATGGATTGAATAAAAAAAATAGTCAATGGGGAAATAAAGAGGACATCTGTAATATTTTCAACAATAAAGATAAATTTAAGAAAAATAGTCAAAAGGTAGGAACCATTTTTAAAATCCAGTAACATAAAGCTCTTTAATTCAGAATTCATGTCTCATAACTGTATACTTGGTATATTTAAGAATGATTTATTGCCACAGGTATTACTTGTTCCCTGGGCTCCCATAAAGAAAAGCCTCAAAGACATTGCAAGTAACATGGTTTTATCAAGGACTTGCTTATCACATTGTTACTCCTCCCAAATTAAATGACTATCACACCCCAAAGACTTGAAATCTGGCCCCAATATGAGCACATTTCTCCTTCTCTACTCTGATTCTTCTGGCCAGGCTCAGAATATCTGCACAGGAGGCAGAGAAGCAGCACAGACATCTTTCTGGAGCTAGCTTACTATTCAGCTGTTACATCAGCGCCTGCGAGCCTCAAAATGAGAGAGGGCGAGGGATAGTGAAGTAGGAGGGACAGATGCCCAGCATGCTGGCTTTGTGACATGCTAAAAATACCACACTGGAAATGATGAGGCACAGAATAAAAGCCTCTCCAGGTGTTGGCGCCCTGGGGGTGCTCAGAGCTGCCCTGGTGTTAATGTCCACTACCCCATCACAGAGCTGTAATTGAGTGCCTTAGACACGATTACAGGCCTGTCTCTTCTGGAACAGGCGCGGTGCCCTCCCACTGTGTGTGCACTCTCAGTTTCACCACTGGACAACTAAGATCTGCAACGATGAGCTGATGTTTTGATGTGTTCTTCTGTAAAGGTCCATTGTGAAACACTGGCTTGGACATAAAAATTGGGGAAAGAAAGGTAATTTGCTGTAGTTGCTCAGCTTAAACAGGCAAAGTTATTTTATGTAGTGAGAACAGGGCATCCTGATCTCTGGCGATGTGCTGTTTAACTACCAGCCACCCTCCCGCACTTTGATGGCTAAGCCCGAGTGAGGAGAACTTTGAGGGAGACAGGGATGCGGTTTTAAGGGGAGTATTATAGCATTGCTGCCCATCTGCCGAGAGCCAATAGGCATCAAAATAGAGGGAGAAAAGCTTTTCTTTCTTTCTTTCTTTTTATAAGAACCTTAAAAGTAACAAAAGATAAGGTTAAAGACATTAAAAGTGATACTGCTAATGTTTCAGCAGTTATTTATAGAATTGGGAACTGGAGACACCACAGGAGCACACAGAGCAATACATTGATGGAAGACCTGGGTCCTAGGACCCACTCTGAATCTCCTCGGGACATTTACTAAAATAAGTACAATAACTTTAAAAGCAAGCCATTTAAATCCCAAGACAGGGAAAAGAGAAACCGTCACTGGCTGTGACCTTCTGTTGAGATCACTCAAAGCCCACACAGCACAGCAGAAAATAAATGATAGACAGCAAATTGGCAGGTGAGTCCCAGAGGACTCAACAACAGAATGCGGTATAGTTTGTAAAGGCATGGATATTTATCACACAGCCTGCATGAAGGACACACACTGTGCAAACTTTTATTAATGTGCTCCATTACTTCGGCGAGTGTCATCTTCCCCAACATCCATTATGTAAAACAGGCTGGCACTTGGCACATTGCTTAAGAAGGGTTGCAGTCAGCTTTGCAGATACTTAATTATTATGGCACGTACCTACACGTTGACTTCTTTTATGAATTTTCTCCCATGTTAAAATTATTTAAACTTAACTCTCCTTCCCCACCAGTAGGAAGAATCCTTGTCTGGTACTATAGCCTCTGGATACATAGCCTCTGGTTATAAAAATACAGGGGCCATCCTGTTCAACTGAGGGACTCATCATGGGTTTTCCAAAGTTAGCAATGAGAAGAGTGACTATAAATTATTTATTGAGTATGCTTTCCAGAGTCTAGACAATAAAGCTATTCTTAATCATGTGACTTTTAAAAAATCTAATCATAACTTTTGAGAGTGATATTTTGTTATTTTTTTAAAGCAGATGAATAATTGATGACAAATAATTTTTAATATTGTGAAATCGTGAGTGATAAAAAAGTGAAGACACTTTAAATATACATATTCATGCTAGCAAGACTGTATTCATAACTGCATTGAATCATGATCATATTTTGTGCTCTTTAAAAATAATTTTAATGTGAAGCAACTATGTAGAAAAAAGTCAGTTTTAAAATATTACACTAGTTTAATTAGAAAGTATTTTAAGCCTGGCCGGGTGTGGCTCAGTGGTTGAGCGTTGACCTAGGATCCAGGCGATCGGGGTTCGATTCCTGGTCAGGGCACATGCCCGGGTTGTGGGCTCGATCAATGACTCTCTCATATTGATGTTTCTATCTCTCTCCCTCTCCTTTCTTCTCTCTGAAATCAATAAAGATATATTTTTAAAAAAAGAAAAAGAAAGTATTTTATTATGCATTAGCTTTTATTTGGCCAAGGTCACAATTTGTGATTTGTAGTGCCTTATAGACATTAGGAGAAGTTTGATTTTGCATTTAAAGTGAATGAAACAAAGAGGGGTATAACAAGGGCCCGTCATTTTCCACTAGAAAGTGGGTCAGGACTTCACTCTGAGTTTTCTGGAAACTAACTCAAAGTGGGGAAAAAAACAGTCATTGCTAATATGACCCTCAGGGTTTATACAATAAAAACAAACTATTTGGTCAACTATTCTCGATTCTGATATCTGAGATGAAAAAGTTTCAATGCTTCTTTATAACATCACTTTGCTTAATGAACAACACATTCATTACCACAGTTAGAGCAAACAAAAGTCAACAATATGTTGCTTAGTGAGGTTTCTCATAATGTCTCTCAATGTGGCCTTATTACAGAATCTCTAAGTGAAAGTTCAATAAATGGTTTTTTAAGGTGTTTTAAAATTATGCAGCCCTTCCCTGAGTTCTAACACTCTGATTCAACACAGAAAAAGTATTTTAGACTCCTTCTTAGGTGTTTCTATTAAATTACCATTATTATTTTTTAAATTTTCCTGGTGTTGACATCTATGGTTGATATCTGAAAATTGAAGTCAGACAATGAAGAGTACCTGTATTGACTATTCTGCAACTCTGGGAAGAAAGGACTTTGAAACTGCAGATAAAAATTGGGAGTCCACTTTAGAAAAGGGATATTGCAAGAACCACTAATATATGATAGCCAAGATTTCAAGAGTAGATTGTATTTAAAAGCCCTCATTCTGTCACTATATAGAGTTTTCACTGTTATCATACTGGAGATATTATCACTCAGACGTGACTAGGCACAATATAATGTACAAATTTTTTCTATCAAAACCACCCAGTGAACCTCTAAATAATTTTACCAATAAACTCATAAGTAATTTTTTAATCCATCTAACACTATTTTCCAAATGTCTATATAATATAGAATAGCCTGGTGAGCTTACTGTCGTTGAATATGCCTAACCCACTCATGTCCATTCCCAAGACTTTCTGAATTGATATCTCCAGGAACGTAACCCATGCAAATTTAACAAACCTAGTGATTCTAATGTACACTAAATTCTGAGAATGACTTTTCTAGAATGGGATTTTCCATTGAAATTACCCATGAAGTTCTAAAATTTAGCCTTATAAATGAATTGTTTAGGTTTTTTGTTTGTTTGCTTGCTCTTCAGAATACTACAGTGTTTGTTATTTGGGAATAATTGTTAAAATTATGTGGCTCTTCCCCAGGTACTTATGACAAATATGTGAGTTGGAGACATGAGATCTGTACCTTTTCAGATAAGTCTTATGCATACAGATATTAAAGTGCCATTAGCATAACAGCACTAACCAAGAAATTAAAAAATGAAAATCAAGAATTATGTGGATAAAGCCACAATTATTTCTGTCTCTAAGATTTATTTTGAACTAATGCACTCTGACTCTGATTATCTGTTAATAAATACACATTTTTTAAAAATTGAAATCCTAAAACTACTTTCCAAATTGCATGGTAATAGTATTGATGAATAGGTAGAATCATGTAGGTATCTATTAATCAGAAGCAGCTCTTATCAACCTTCCATAAGTCCCCTTCAATTTAGGGGAAAAAACTATCTTAACAATGGAGGAGATATCAAAGGGTTAAGAAAAGTTCTCGAATTGTGGGATCAAACATATGTTCTTTCAATCCTGGTTCTACCTCTAGCTAGCTTTATGGTCTTGTACAATTTATTTAACTTCTCTGAAACTCAATGCCCCCACCAATAAAACAGCTGTAATAAAGTTGAGAATGTGAAGATTAAATAATACCTTGTATACCTTCAATAAATATTACTTTCTTTTGTCTCTGCTTCCAGTATAATGATGCTATTTTTAAAAATGTATTTCACATAATCCATTATACCATAATCTATTATCCTGTCTCTGCATTCTTCAATGGCTATTCAGGATAAAATATAGACTACCATGTGCTCTCTAATAGAGTGCAGAATGACTGTGGTGTCATGGAAAGAATGGGATCTTTGAAGTTTGATAGAGTTCAAAGTTTGGTTCTCCTACTTGATCTTCTTGACTTGGGGCCAATCTCAGCCTCAATTTCTAATCTATAAAATTCTTACCTCTTGGAATTTTATAGAGAAAAAATTAGATAACATAGTAAATGCCTGCAACATAGTAGAAACACAATAAAGGTTATTCTTCTACATCTTTGGTGGAGAGACCCTGCATGTTTCTATCACCAGCTTTAGACAGAAAGTCAACACCTGCCATTAGATAATTCAGTTGAAACTCTTACTGAAGTGTCACATTTAAAATTTTCATTTGACATAATACTAAGTGAAAATCCTCTTATAAGGCATTGTTGTCATTTAGATAAAACACCTTTATGAAGTTGTGAGCATTATTAGATCTTTTAAGGATGAAAGGAATACCCGAAGTAATTAGCAATTATTATTTCACAACAAATCATAGTTGTCTCTTCACTAAAGTATTGCACTGGGATTCAGTAGACCTGAATTATATTCCCACTTCTGCTATTCTCTAGTTTTATGACATTGGAAAGTCACTTCACCTTTCTGTGTCAGAGCAAACTTATAATTAACTTTCATTGATATATAAGCCACCTTCTGCAGCAGCTGGATAACTAGAGTTATATTTCCCACCAGAATGTAAAATACTAAATACTTAAAAATGAAAATAAAATCACAGAATAAAGAAACTAACAACTTGTCAACATGCAGAAGGTAAATAATAAAATAAAATGTTCAACATCTTACATCATACATTCGCATGAGCTCTTTTTCTACCTGACCCTTTCTACTTAATTCTAAATTCTCTCATAACATTTCTTAATTATTGAGGCACATTGAAAATCATATATGTTATAAAACTTTAAGCTAAGGTTATAAAATATTTAAATTTCTAATTACTAATGGTGTTTAATTTTATTCTGAAGATTTCTATTGTAAATTAACAATTGATGTTGATTTTTTTTTTAATAACATCTGCTTTCCAGGATTATGCAACTCACTGAATAAGCCAGTCATTGGTAAAAATTGTGAAAATTTGAGTAATATTTTTGTCAATAAACCTCTTTATGCAAACCTTTTTGCCAATTCAAGTGCCCTCAGTAATCCCATATCTGCCTCATTGATGTAACCTATTAATATGTCAAGTTCATATGTCTATCAAAAAATCCTCTCAAGCTGTTGTTTATGGCCCCAATTTTATTTCTGTGATTAAGTGATGATAAAGACACTTTTAAGAGGTAGTGGTATTGCTGAAAATCTCAGGAGGTGAAAAAATCTATGGTCCTTCAATCAAACCTTTTCAATTAAATGCAATCTACAAATGGATCTTTAAAATGGTGTCCATAATTAATCAACTGGAAAAAATAGGCTGAAAATGTGTTTGTACTGTGTGAGCCCATTCCTGTTGACATTGAAATAGGTACCCATAAAGAGATCTCTTCAAACTGATAGAAACAAAGACTACAATGTGTAGTACATACTTCATTAGCCAACCCTACTCACATAGGCTTGTTTACCAGTAAAATGGCAAACGTTGGAGTAGAGAGTATAATGCATTTAAAACAAACTGAGCCTCACAAGAAGATACTCATGTTTTACTAATAACTATAAAGTACATTGAAAGTACAAAGTGCTGGGTAGATGATAATATATTTTATCAGGGACTGGTCACTAACAGAAGCAGAATAGCATGTGATGGATGAAAGACTTGATATAACCTGGCCAAGACTTAATTCCTACCAACATCTCACCTCCATGTGAGGATGATAGGAAATTAAAAACAAGGCCAGAGCACTTCATTGGAAGGTCTCTACCAATCTTGCCACCTGCCACCTTGCATTCTCTGTGTTCATCATCTTTAGAAAACTGGCACAGGTGTGAATTACTTTGGTCTCTAGTTCCATTAGTATAGCGTCTTGTCTTGTTTTCCCCAAGATACATTCATAGCAACATTTAAATAAGCATGATGATATTAGCAGAGTGATACCTGAAAACCCTTGGGCTGAAAGAGCAAAATAAAAGCTTCATTCTGAATTTCTCCCCAGTTGCTGGGGTAGATCACACATAGGAATTTCTACTTTTAAAATAAAGAACTCTGCCATTGTGGATACTGACATGAAAGTCTCTTCTGTTTTCATTTGGAAAATATGTATTTATTAATTATATTTAATTATAGGAAATATGGCATATTTCCTCTTATTTGTACTTACTTATATCATTTTTGGATGTTGAGGTGAAACAAGTCTTGGGTCTGCATTACAACAAAATTAGATGGACTCAAGTTTCCTTATTATAGTCCCATCATATAAAAGATGACCTGTTCAGCTCAGAGGTGACCAACGGGCCATACGCACTCTCCATTTATAATCAAGTTAGCCATTATTACTAGTAGAAATCATTTTTAAATGAACATGATACTGAACTTTACACCCTAAGCTATCCTCCTAAAAATAGAGAGCACATCTTTAAGTTTATAACCCTTCTCCATAGATTTCCTAGAATTATAGAAAAGAAATACTAGCAATCAATTGATCACCTATGTAGGGTCAGCATTTTTCCCCCTAAAAGTCCAAAGTTGGGGAAAGGATTATTATTTCAAATAAACTTATGTGACAGGTATTTTATTCTGATTTGAAAAAATGAGATTTCTACTGCACCATGGTGATTCCGAACTGAGTAAGTAATATTAAGAAAGGAAATGTAAAAAAGGAGAGAAGGAAGATTTCTTGATAAATAGCTACTATAGGTAACAATGAATACAACAGTTTTATATTTTAAAATCATGTATGAAAGCTCATCATTTTTAAAAATTGACTAAGTATATCTTAGGGTAAAGGGGTTTGAATCCAATTCCAACATGTGTGGGGTTCTCCCCAACACCACCAAGCAATGCTCTGACACCAGCTGGGTGTCCTACAATTTAACCCAGTTCTGATATCTACCCAGTGATAGTGTCAGATCCCACAGGTTAAGGTCTGAGTCCTACAAGACTGTCCCCCCAAAATACACACATCAGATGCCAGTCACCAGCCTGAGTTTTATCACCTATGCTTCTGACCTACCAGCAGCTATGGATGGAAGGTTTCAGTGACACCCTTCTTGGGTTCCATTACTTTTCTTACAGAACTCAGAGGAGAGGAACATTGTACTTGCTAGATAACCGGTTTGCAATAAAGGGATATAATTCAGTAACAGCCAGATGGAAGAGATGCATAAGGCAAGACATGGGGAAGTACTTGGAGCTTCCATACCCTTTCCCAGCACCAGTCTCCCAAAGTCTCCCTGTGTTCACCAACCTAAAAGCTCTCTCAACCCTTTCCTTTTAGGTTTTCATGGAGGTTTCATTACATAGGCATGATTGATTAAATCATTGGCCATTAGTGATTCAGTTCAATCTCCAGCCTCTCTTTCATCCCTGAAAGGGGGAGGGGGGGTGAAACTGAAAGTTCCAACCCTCTAATCATAGGCTTCGCTCCCCTAGTAACTAACCAGAGTCCAAAAGTCACCTCACTAACATAACAAAAGACAGCTTTGCCACTCCCATAATTCTGGAAATCCAAAGGGTTTAAGAGTTCCAGGAACAGGACTAGACCAAATAAATACTTTTTATAATAAACCAAGGAATGGTTTTGTGTGTATATAAGTATTTTTATAACAAAATTTCTCCGTCTATACAAGGTTCTTCTATTTGGCAAACAAATGTACTCTAATAACCACCTCTTAACACTCTCCTCCCCTATTTTAGCTTTTCTTCATAACCAAGCTCCTGGGACACATTTCATGTACACATAGTCTCCTCTTCCTCCCATTTATTCCCTCATTCTCTCGCAAACACTTGTATTTGTTCTCAGTAACACTGCAAAAACGTACCCTGGAGAAAGGCAACAATAGTCTTAGTTCTGTCATATCCATTGTCGATTCTGAGTCTTTTCCTGGAAATCTTCAGTCATTTAAAACAGTCATAGCATCTTCTGAGGTCCTCTCTCTCCTTGCCTTCCATAATATTAGAAATCAACAGATCTTCAACTTTTCTGCCTGTTTCTTTGCATTCTCTTACACTTCACTTCCCAATTACTAAATGTGAGACTTCTTTAGCCTGTCATGACCCTTTCTTTCTATAATCTCTTCATAGAGGATCTCATCCATTACCAGGCTTTTACAAAGCAGCTTTATGCTAATAATTCCCAAATTAACATGAAACTCAGACACATCTTCTTGGTTCCAGACTCGCATACCTAAGTGTATATTGTTAGTCCTCGTGGCAGACAGCACCGTGAAACCAGCCTTCTCTCTGTTCTCTAACATTCTAAATTCTTCTCTCCCCTACATAGGGCATTTTCACCCTTACTCTTTGCATGATTTTCTTTTCCTCATTATCTAGATATGAACTTAAATGCCAGATCTTCAGAGATCTTTTCTTTGACTTCAATCAAAGTTAGATTTCACCCTATTACTTTTCCCAATAGCAACCTGGTCTTTTCCTTGATTGTTTTGCATCTTTATATATATTTTAACCTGCTCAGTATTTGTCTTCCCACCCACCAACCTTACCTGATGATCAGGATCATATCTGTTTTACTTACTGTTCCTACAAAACACAGGACCTGGCACAGAGTATTCAGTATGGATTAATTATATGGATAAATAAATACATTTTGGATATTGTTCCCCAGAGAAGAGAGAAAGAAAATTGAGCCTCATTTCTGTGATTCTTCTATTAACTATTAATGTAAATCTGGGTAAGTCATGCCATCTAAATTTTGGTTGTTTTGGGATTTTTATTTTTGTTTTTTATATGTAGGACTTAAAGATCAATTTGGATTATTCCAGATCTTAAAATTTGTATATTTCTGATAAGAGAAAACAATCTAATAGCTTAGAACTGCAGCACTGAAGAAAAAAAATCTTTAGATTTTGAGACTTAAACCCTTGGTCTGATGAAAACAAAAATTCAAATCTGGAGATTTTTAAGGGCATCTAGAAAAGTTGCTCATAGATTCAAGTATACCGGTTCACTGCACAATTCCTATGGATTTGGGAAAAGAGGGTTTCCATTCTGATACATTAAAAAATATATATATATGCATGAGTATTTTTATGTGTGTGTTTGTAAGAAGTATATATGAAAAAAAACAGGACATTTCTATAGCTTTGGAGTCTAATAAACAAGTAGTTGTTGGCTTGAAGCTTCATAGCCAGTCAGAAGCCTAGAAGCCTACAGGAAATGAGAAGGCTGCCAGGGAAGCTGACCAATGAATTCCTTGTTTTTCCCTGAACTGTTAGCACTCTTCTTTTCAGAGCTGACTTTTTTATTAGGTCAGTGTATCAAGTCATTAGTTCCTCTAACTCAGGCTTAGTGAATAAGCCAGAGGAAAAGAAAGAATTTGTAAAAGGGAAACCATTAAAACTGCTCTTGCAAAACATTTTTTTTAAGAGTTGGCCTTGTCTGTTGCTTTCTTTTGCAACCTGGAGTTGTTCTAGACTCAGACTTTGGCAGCTTAATGTTGATGTTGAAGCTTTATTTTTAATTTCTTGAAACAAAAATAACATTTAATTACTCAATTCATTGAATAAACATATTATTTTATAATTTAGTGTGTTATTAATTTTTTTCTAACATACAGCTACTCACTTCATATACCTACAAAATTAAACAGATGCAGGACAGGTAGTAAGGTTTAATTATGTTATTTATCCTTTATATTACATAGTGTTTTCTCTGTTAGGAGACTCATATGTGAGCAACAGTAGTACTTTTTCTGAAGAATTTGTTTTTAGAAACTGTCTTAAAACTGATATCTTTTTCTCTCACTTATTGTTTATGTGTCCAATCTCTAGTCAAAATTTAGGTTATAATACTGCTCATCTTATTTTGTTCTTCTTTTTTATTTGCTTAATTTGAAAATAATTTTACCTTGCTATATATATGTTTAATAATTATTAAACCAGTTTTGGAATAAATTGAGTTAGAAATAAATATAAATGTATACTTTAAATCTATTTAGGATGTGTTAACAAAACAATGAAATTAATTGAAATGCATGATAATCTGAAGTAAACAGACAAAAAATGCTTTTTGTAATCAGTGGATTTTGACATTTTTGAGGAACCCATAAAGGTAAGAGTATGAAAAGACTCTTCAAAACAACAAGGCAATAACAGGAGTAAAAATAGGTATGAGTGAATTGTGGTCAGAAGACAGCAAGTAGTTTGACGGGGTTCAAATAAGATAGGGCTCAGCATGAGCAGAGAACATCCAAAGCGTAGTGAACATCACGGCACAAGGACACCTGGGAATCAGTTAAGTGCAAAAAGAATAAGTATGAAAATAGCGTGTCCCCCAAAGGCAAGGACAAGTTCAAAGTTAGTGAGCTCAGGTTAAATACTACTGAGGAAGCGAGGTCCTGGATTCATTCGGACCAGTGTAAATCCTGAAGGAGTCAGCTCGTAAAGAAGGTGGCACACCCAGGGGTTCGAGTCCGTGTCCAGAGTAGTGATGGGCACACATGAGGCAGCGGCATGTCTGGCTGAACATCCAATAACTGAAACGGGGCATTAAAATTCGAGTGATAAATGGAATTCCAAACAACAAAGCCTCAACATTTGGTAGAGATGCATATAAAGGCATTACAGCATAAATGAGGTGGCTTTCTGACCCAAAGCCTTGACACGCATACTCTGTATTGTGCCTCTGGACAGATTATTCCAGGGTCGGAGGCCTGAGGATAGATGGAAACCGCCGCCCCCTGGGGGCTCTAGTAAGGGGAGACCACACAGATTCAAAGGTGCTTTCAGATCAGGGCTGAGTCAAAAACAGCATTCAGCAATGTGGCCCCAGGATAGGACTGGCTTTTCTTTTTATTATCAAGCAAAGATAATTATGATAATATTTTCCCCTCAATCTCATCTTTTTGCAATGTCATCTTTTGGCTATAATACTCTGTATAAAGCACGATTCCCTTCCCTTTCTATCTCTCCTGAGTATCTGTCAGATTAAACTTCCTAAAGTGCCACTTCTTTCATTATTTTTCCCATTTTGAAGAATAAACTTAGCATTGTATTTATTTGGGTAAAAAAGTCCCTGAATGTTTTTATCTTCATTCAAAACTATGCAGTGGCTATCAAAGCTTCTGTACTTTGCTCTGCAACCCTGGCATATTGGGATGATGCTCCAACCACTACCCAGCCAGGGCAATTAGTATATGTCTGATTTTCTACTCTACATTATATGCAACTTTTCTCTCGATAAAAAATACAACTTTTGACTTTTGCTTCTAGCAACTTCTCTAAAATTCTAAAACTTTTCTGCTGTTGTTTTCTCTCTCTACTTAGTTTTTTTCCAACCTCTTTAAATTCTACTTGGACAAAATTTTTTATGCTTATTTTTTAAAATTAGGGATAAGACAATGTTTTAATCTGAAGTCAGTTTTGAATATTTCCAAACAACAAGGGTGACAGTTATGCCAGGAAGAGTCTTTCTCAGTGGGAAACAATGAGGAAATTCTTAGGACACAACCAGAAGTCTCTTTCCCATTTTGCCCTTCTGTCACATGACTAATGTGAACTTGTGGCTGTGAAATAAAATGTGGCTTCATTAAATGATTCCCTCACTTGTATTGCACAAGTCTATCAGCATCCAGGTGTTCCCAGGTAAAGTAAAATCAAGGGACTAAGGAGGAATGTGTTGAGATCATTTGACAACTCTATTGGTATTAGTATTACAGCCTCTGCTGATTTTAGCCTCAAACTGACCCATCTCTCTCCTTGAGACTCATGCACTAGCAAACTATAAATGTCAAACTCTCCAGGTGATAGATGGAGAAGAACAATATAAGACCAACAGTAACTATATGCTGCAGCATAGAATATGTGCATTTTTTCCTTCTGTTTCTATGCCCAAAGAGAAATCTCAGTAATACAATGTTGTTGTTGTTTTAAACCTCTTATTTATAACACAAGTGATAATACTATAAAAGCTACAGCAAGACTTGGTCTCCAATGAACTTACTACACTGAAAAAAATTGCACTTTTTTATATTATTGTGCACAATCAAAGGGCCCAGTAGCTGTTCAGTGACATGAGACGCCATAGATCATTCTAGCAGTGACTACCGAAATATATAGCTACTTTTATTACCTTAGTTCCTTCCTAAAAAAGTTTATAAAGCATATAGCCTTCACACAAAGTCAATGCAATAGAAAAATCAGCAACCACCAGACAGAAATTTATTTTTAAAAAGAACACACACACACATCATGTATATTCTTATTTTTGCTTTAAAGGAGAGAGGATTACTGTGGTCTGTTTATATTTTTGCCCAGACAAATACAAACTTAGGCCTATAATTATATATACTTGTATATAATTATATATATTATACATAATTTTAAATATAATTATATATACACACACATACACACACATATGTATATATATCTGAGACCGTGGTAAGCTAAAATTTTAGCTACCTTAATAATCAGTTTGTACCCCAAATGTCAGGTCTTCCCCTATGTCTCTGTCTAGCTTATCCAAATCACGGTACAAACATCAATCCCTTCACTGTTTTATTTTTCAATCCTATCACAACCATTTTTTCAGGACTTGTAGTGTGAGTTTTATTAAAGATTGCTTCGGGGAGATGAAGAGATGTTTACCTCACACACCTTTACCATTTTCTCTTCAGACACTCCATTCCCCTTGCCCTGCCTCTTCTGTGCAGCCAAGCTTAGCCCCTGTCTTTTGACCCTTTCTTTGAGCTGCAATAATCTCCACCGGCTTCCTGTTTTTCCTCCATTAAAAAGAGCACAGCTCTCTTCCTTAAAAACCCTGAGCATTAGCCCAGTATCCAGGACAGAGAAACTTGTTTCTGGCCCAGAGTGGCTCCATGAGCAGATATGACTCTCAGGCCACAAACTCAGCTGTGCAAACAGTCGCTGCTTTTCTCCGTGTTTATAAGCCACTGTGACGTTACATGTGTGTCCTCTCCTCCCAGGCTGCAGGAAACGTAAGATTCCATCACTGCACAGGTTTTCCTTTTGTCTACGTTATAGCGCTCGTAAAGCTTCTAAGCCACATTAGTGAGGCAGTTCTGTGTCACCGAGATGCCCCTCGGCCTTGTCCCATGGCTGTTCGTGTCTGGTGATTCCTTGGTGAGCGAGTAAAGGAAATCTCATGAAGGGCACTGTAGCCCTGTCTGCCTAGATGCACCAGGCATCCATTCCTGTCTCATAATTTCACACATCCTTGCTGCTCCCACAAGAAAGTTTACCTCAAGACATGTCACTCAGGGAAACACGGATCTCTCTATACTTCTCCTCCAGTGTAGTATAATCTATTTCAGTTTGGGGAAGAAGTTAAACTCACCCACCAACCCTCTGTTCCTTCACAGACTAGATCTCTACCCAGGGATCTTTCGCTCCCATTTGGGTAAACCTAAGTTCCCTTAGAATTTAAATTTTAGAAAATTCAAGCCAGTAAAAGTTCCCAATTATCCTGGTTTTCAGCATGGACACATTAATTCAGGGAGTCACCTACCTCTGTGGGGAAAAAAGGAGAAAATTAAAATATAAATTAATATTTTCAAATAAGATCCATCCAGAAAAAATATTTTTAATAAAATAGGTGTCCCTCTCCCTATCTCCCACTCTCCCCCCACCCCCTGTAAACAAAAAGACATTCTGGTACTCTACACTAGTTTCTTCTCTTTCATCATATTTTACTAAAATTATCCACTGTCCTCTTCAAACAATATAATTAGCCATAACTGCAATATGACCTTTTTAATTTCAGCCATAGAGCTAGAGCTGCTAATCAATGAGACTTTTAAGAATAAAGATTATATTATTACCTCTTTAAAATATAAGCAATTAGCTTTGGGTCTGCCATATACAGATATTTAATAATAATTTGTTGAATAAGTGGATATACATATATTTATACATACAATTACTGGAAATCTATAAACTACCTATCATATAGTGGATTAATTTTTTCTTCTCTATTCACTACCTTGAACTAGGCATGAAATGTGCATAACTATTACCAGGTGAATGGTGGCAACTGTTCAAAGTTTAATTGGTCCAGCAGTTAGGCTTGTTCAAGGCATTGTTAGAAATGCACTGACATTTGACTACAACATTTGTGCAAAATATTTAGGACAGTTTCAATCTTGGCCTTTGAAAAATTAAATAGCCAGAGTTATATTAAACATCAAAGGTGTGCAAGAGCTGATAGGACAAGGCATGTTTCAGAATCATCATTATCTGATTGTCCATTTTCAATTATATGTATGACTGGGAGTGAAAATCTTCTTTAGTGCTTCATATGTTGGAATTATCAGCCAATTGTAGTAAAAATTAAATTGACCTTATGAGATGGAAACATATATTCATCCACAAAAACTACACAAATTACCACAGAAGCTATACTTTAACAGCCAAAATCTGGAAATGGCTCAGACGTCCGTCAACAGATGGGTGGTTAAACAAGCTGCAGTAATGCATTGGTTCCAGAAAACATTACTCAGCAATTAAAAGAAGCACCTATTGATACATGCAACTACTTGGATGGATCTTCAGAGAACTCTATTGAGTGAAAAAGGCCAAGCCCAAATTGTGACTTATTAGATGACTCTATTTTGAAATGACAAAATTTCAGAAATGGAAAACAGATTAGTGGTTGACAAGGGCCAGGAACAGTAAGGGTTGAGGAAACAGAGAGGTTGCAAAATTGCAACACTTGAATCTTTGCAGAAATAGAACTCTTCAGTGTCTGGACTAGTGGTAGATACATGAACCTATATGTGATAAAATTGTATAGAGCTGAATGTACACACACATACACACACACAAAGTAAAACTGAAGAACTCTGAATATGATTTTTGAATGGTATTAATGACAATACAGTGGTTGCAATATTGTAAGATAATTTTACACAATACACCATTGGGAGACACGGGTTAAAGGGGATGCGGGATCTCTCTGTATTAGTTTCTACAACTACACAAAATATACAATTATCTCAATAAAAGCCCAACAAAAATATAACTCTTAAAAGTCATTCTTATTGCAAGAGTAAAATGCAATAAGCAATGATGATTGTAGGAGTTATTTTATATACAAAATCCATTAGTAATTAGTTTAAAATAGTTAGAGAAATAGATTGACAATTAATACAACTATTGAGAGAGTGTGTATGCAAAATAATTTAAAGATAATGACTTTGTGAGTCAACAATTATTTGTTAAAAATAGTAAAACCAGAAAACGAGATTAGATCACCCAAATCTTTGCAGAATTGTTCATACCGCTATTATATCATAATAATAAATAAAACAATCTATAAAAACCGATTATATTTAGTTACTTAATTAAGTTTAGGGCATGAGTTAAATGAGGGAAGAAAAAGAAATAATTTCACCATTTTCTATTACAACATCCATAAGCAACCTTTCTCATTCTAGACATAATAAAGAACATAAATCATATTTTAAAAAGAAGAAATATTTAAGGAAAATAGGTTATCCCCAAAATAGCATGCTTTGCAATTGACATCACTTGAAAGTGAACCTGTACTTAATAAAAATATATTCATTAAAATGATCAAAAATAAATGCATCAGTTGAAAGTGCTGAGAAATTCATGTTCCCACTCTGTAACATCAAATTTAAAATTTGACTACGAAAGTTTAAAAGTAAACCTGTAATTAAAATTTATTATTTTTAAACTAAAATTATCAAGCTATTTTTGCAACACAAGGTTTTTTTTAGATGCAGGTATTTGGGAATTTGGAAGGCAAACATTTTAGTTATGCCATGAAGACTAGTAGATTTTGATTACTACATTGGATTAGTTCAGCAATGACTAAAAACTCACAACAAAAATCTTACCAGTACTTATCACATGTAAGCCATGTTATGTGGCAATGCTTCTCAATCTATACTGTGCATGCAAATCACAGGAAGATTTTGTTCATACTCAGGTTTTGATTTATTATGTTTTGAGTGGGCCAGGGATTCTTTATTTCTAATAAGCTTCCTGGAGATTTCAGATGTGCATATCTGCGCACACACTTTCAGTAACAATGTTGCAGGAGATTCAAGTTCTAAGTAGATTGTTGTTGTTGTTGTTAAGAATCCTATAGACATACTAGGGAGACAAGACATAAAAACACACATAAAATGTTTTGCTAGAGCTGAATGTCTTAGTAACTTAATCTATATAAAAAATATTGGGAGGAGAGAGTAAAGTGAATTAGATTCTGGGGCTTATTGCCCCAGATTTCCTTTATGGATATATTTCTGTTGTGTTGCTCTTGTAGGATGTATGCCAATTAAAGTCAAAGGAAATAAACCTAATTAACATGATTAGAGATTAATGAATTTTGTGATTTAAAAAAAAGAACAAGGAACCAGACACAACAAAAAAAGTGAATTTTAATTATGCCAACCATTGAGAAGTTTAGGAAAATATGGGACAGTTTCCAAGAAAGAGCATCTGAGAGACAAAATAATTCAGAGGAAAAAGATACTCTAAGATATGGGTGCAAGAAAAGGCTACATTAATAAATAAGAGAAACAATACATATGAGAAGAAATCTACTTGGCTAAATTGAAAGTCGATGCTATTAAAGCCTGACACTTAAATAGGTAACTAGGTCAAGTTACTAGGAATAAATATAAGAAAAGACTATTACTTTGATTTTTTTTTTTTTTTAAGAAAAGACAAAAGTAAATTTAAGTGCAACTTGCAAAAATAAAGAGCAAGAAAACAAACTCAGAGGAGAAAAAGCTAATAATAAAACTAAAGAAAAGTGATGGAAAATGCCAACTACAGAAAATCAAAGCAGCTATATTTTTATAAGCAAAGAAGTAAAAAAAAAAAAAAGAAAAGAAAATGCAAGTCTTAGATTTTATTAGCATGCTTTATTAACAGTAAAATCTTTGTTGACTACATTGTAAATGTATTGATGTATTGATTCTCCATTAAATTATTATTAAAGTACCAAATTATTTTAAAATTATACAAAATATTTGTAGGTAAAAGTATTTCAGGCCAAAATTTTAAAAAATAAAATGGTTACGCTGAAGAATAATTTTGGATTGCATTAAGTGAGGAATGTAAGAGTTTGCAACTTCCATCAAAAAGTACAACTGAGAAAGCATCCTCAAATCTAAAATGTAGAAAAATAGGAATATATGTGCTTGCAAGAAATGTTTGTGTGACATATTCATAGATTAGAAAACACACACACTAAATAAACCAGACCCACATAAATCTAATAAAATGGCCCTACCCTGGGAAGCAGGTAGTGTGATTAAATGATGATTAATAGATTAACAGGTACACAATTACATACAGGCAGAAAGCAGAAAATTGGTATATGAACTTAAGAAATGATCTCCCTAACATCCGTAATTACAGAGAAATAATGAATCTCATTCATTTGTATAGGTCATGAGATAGCAACTCTAGAGAGAGTAATTTCAGAAAAAGTAATGTGTAGTGAATCCAACAATAAGACCATAAAATGGCACATATTTGACAAATTTGCAGAATTCCCAATAGTTGAGAACATAGAGGTAGACAAATGGTAGATAGCTGGCTGGATGGCTAGATGATCAATGACAGGTTAGGCAGATTAATGACTGAGGGGTGGGTGCCATCTGGGCCAGTTGCACCAACCAACTCATAAGCCCATTTGAATTGTACAGCTGTGTGTAGGAGACGCTGTGGGGGCTTCATCCGCCCTTTCCTAACACTTATTTGTCGCACATGGCAGTGACATTCACCTGGCATTCTCCAGGAGAAGACTTCTCTAGGTCCACAAATGCGGGGCAGGGTGGTAGTGTCAGACCATCCTCTTGGGAGACGTCGTCTGCCAATGACATAGATATCGGAAGGATTGATTTCCAGCCTCCTGGTCCCTTAGATGGGAAAACTTTTAAATAAATTGTACCCGGCCCTTCAGAGCTCCCAGCAGAACTGAGGTTTACTTTCGCATGGTGGTAACAGACGTTCTTCCCTGTCCCACACGGCGGGTTTTTACACCGTGACTCCTGCGACCACCCCTCAGGTTTTTGCCTTGGCATCTTTTGGAGGAGCTCAACCTGACAGCGCCAGCTCATATCCAAACACCCTTCAACAACCGACATCACCTCCTTTCTTTCTAATTGCTGACAGTTTGACGAGGGAAATATTACACATCATGGGTACATAATGGCATTTAAAAATTGCTAGTAAAATTTCGTTTGTTTTCTTGCTAATTGTTCATTTCAAGTGCCTGCTTTGAATTGCATTAGTTCACTTTTTCGTCCTTGTATTGAAAAGTTATTCTTATTGACTTGAGTGATGACAATATATTAAGGGAATAAGTTCTCTGATTATAATGCCTGTTTCAAAGTGCTTCCTAGTATGTGCTTACGATACATTTATGTATCATGCTTTTGTTGTTCTACGACATGTAGTCAAATCAGTCGAATGTTTAATTTATAATATCTGGTTTTCGTCACCTACCAAGAAAGCCCTTGGTGATCCATGATTTGTATAGCAAAAGGAAACTAACAACGGTTTAGTCCATGACTTAACTGTAAGTGGCACTTACATACGCGTCACAGTATTAATCAAAACAATAAATTTCAGTCGAACCAAAATTACCATAAAACTCTCTTAAGTGGATGGTGGGATGGAGAGAGTGCAAATGTATGAGACGGGGGAGGAAAAAGAGATGCATTTTTCCCTTACTAGGAATTCAAAAAGTATTCTTAATACTGAGAAAAAGCATGAAACCCCAGAGTTGTGGAGATAAATATTAAATAATCAGACAAAGTAAGTCAAATCGGTTGTCGGTTCTATTTTGTTAACAGAGCTGAATTTTGTGAACTGTGTACACACCTAATTGTGATTAAAATAAGCTACAAAAACAAAACAAAAAGAGAATTTAGATTATATGTATTTAATTCATAAACAGCTATCTTACTGTATTCCTTTGATACTTATAGTGTATTTTACTTAATTTTCTTTGCAAATAATTAAAAATTGTATCTCCTCACTTTGGCTAGCTATATTTCAATTCATTTCACCTAATGGCCTATGTCCAGCAATGATAAAAACTGGCAATTTTTTTTTCTTTTAAAGAAAATGTTCCTGTTATTTCCCTATTAAACATAGTACTTCCCTTTAGAAAAAGAAAAAAAAAACCCTTTGGCCCTATTTCACTAATGACTTTTGTCAGTACTGGTTTTGAATACGATCACATATCTTGCTGGCATAAAATTTGATCATTCAGATCATCTCATTTGACCTATTAATATGGTACATTCCAATAATGTACTCGTTAACATTAAGGTACCATATAATTCTCAGGGAGTGTAGGATGGGTTGGGATCAGGTGAGGCTGATTTTGATATACTATTGGAATTTAATATTTTGTTTACAATTAAATATTTTATGCTATCTTTTATGCTACTTAGATATCAAAGTTACATAGCCCTTCTAAAATAAGTGGAATGTTTTCTTTCATTTTCTAAGCTTTTTAAATTGAATTTATTGGGGTGACATTGGTTAATAAAATTATGTAGGTTTCAGGGGTACAATTCTATAATACATTATCTGTATATTGCATCATGTGTTCACCACCCCAAGTTTTTTCCATCACCATTTATCCCCCTTTCACTCTCTCCTACCTCTTCCTAACCCCCTTTTTGCTTAATCCCTTTGGCCTGCATACTCCCTCCCCTCTGACAGCAGTCCGCCTGTTCTCCATATCTTTGAGTCTGTTTCTGCTTTGTTTGTTTATTTTGTTCATTAGATTCCACATATAAGTGAAATCATATGGTGCTTGTCTTTCTCTGAACTGGCTTATTTTACTTAGCATAATGCTTTAAAATTGCTTAAAGAGCAGCAAATTTATTTGTTAAATTTTTAAAACTAACTGAACCTAGAAAATTTAATTTGCTTCACTTTTTTGTTTAGGAGCTTATTAACAAGGAGTATTAAAATAGATGCAGTTCCATTTAATGAGATTTTTTGGTCAATTTTTCTAGAAAATGGTTCAATTTATAGACTTTCATTTTGGGAGCATATTGTTATAAATATCACTTTAATTGTTTTTATTCTTCCTTGCTCCCTGTGATTGTGTGCTTTTTTTATTCCTAATTACAAGTATATGAATTTTCTCTTCTTTTCTTGATTAATCCAAGGAGTAGTTTATCACTTTCATTGTTTTTAAGAATTAATTCTTAAATTCATGGGTTTTTATGTTTTCTCTTTTTTTATTTCCAATGTCACATTAATGTCTTCCTTCTCTGTCTTAAATAACATTTTCCTCCAAATTTGTGCATTTGTTCTAATAATTTCACTTTTTTTATAAAAGCAGTAAGTCTGTGATTTTGTCATATAATAAAGTTTAATGTTCTTATAGCAATTAGTTTCTAGATTCAGTATTAAGTCTTAGACTTTCTCATTTGTGGTTACTGTTTGATTTGACTTTGGTGAACTGGATTATACCTTATTGTTTTTTAATTTGGTTTTGTTTTGTTTTCTTTTGAAGCACAGTCAGGCTCACAGATCTCTAATGCACAGCTTCACAAGTACCACCCACATACACAACAATGTGAGTGGCACCCCTAGAAATGTGGGTGAAAAATCCTGAGTTCTTCTCCTCTCCCTGTTGGTTTTTCAATTCTTGCTTCATTTAGTCTGTGCTTCCTTTAATTTCCTTGCAAGTGCAACTTGTCTGAGAATAATCACCTTCAACTCTTTCTGGAAGCAATCTTCTGAGGTGCTCTTCTGTGAAATATGTTTGTTCTATTGCTTATACTTTGTTCTAAATTGTGTTTTGGTGTCATGTATGTTTTTTCCTCCCTATTGTTTATCTTTAAACATGGTAAGTCCTATCTCACACAGGCCATTCCTCCAAAAACTGTGAGCAGAATATCCTTGGATCGTCCCTTGGCACTTTGTTAAAGGAAACACTATTTTTGCCCTCTCATTTTTCACGAGCAGACTGCTCAGCACAAGCAATACAAAAAGCAAACTCCTGAGCCCTTTCTCCGCCTGTTCCAGTCAACCCAACCTTCATTAATACTGGAGACAGACACTCTGGTCACTCTATCAAGTGAGATTAATATGTTAGAAGTTATTGTTTGTGTGGCTCTATCTCTGAGACCTTCTTCACTGTTACCACCAAGTCTCCTCTATAATGTGCACTCACCGGGGCTGCTCTGGCTCTGCAGCTCTCCAGCTGCTTTTCATGCAATGCAGTGAACAAAATCAATTCTGCAGGGTGAGCAACAAGAGGACCATTTAGTTCTAGGGCCCAAGCTTGGTCTCCAACCCAGAGGGGAAAAAATAACACAAAGATCCCTCCTAGATTACTGATTTATCAATTGACTCAGAATCTAGAAGGTTATTACTCATGTTTCCTTTAAACCTTGAAACTCTCGATAATATAGATCGTTCCCCTTACTTGACTAAAAGTGATGGAAAAGGAGCTAGGGACACAGGATGCTAAATTATGGAAGCTTCACAGGTAATAAGAATTCTCAATGAATTTTGTAAACTCCTGAATTCCAGGGCATTTAATTTTAGTTGAGAATATATCTTCTTCCATGAATAATAGTGTGTGGGTGTGAGGTGTTCTCAGAATTTATTTGTTCTTCCACTTTGGATCAGACTTCACGCTAATAATTAAACTTAGAAACTGGATGGCTATTGAAGAAATGTCAAGGTGGCCTCAGGGAGATGTAAGTATACTGCTTAGTCTCAAAACACTGGATACAAAGCACTGAGACACTGATAATACTATGCTTCTTCTTAAGATAAGGTAATTAGTTACAATTATATAAACTACATATGTTAAGAAGGATTATAAATATGAACTAGTAAACTATACAGGTGCTAAAAGGAAATAGCATAAGATGATTGAAGCTGGTAAAGTTAATCAGGAAAATAATTTTGACAAAGGAACTTTGGCATAGGAATATTAGGAGAGTGAATATAACTGCTGGAAAGATGGGCTAGAAACTATGATTAAAAGAAAATGTCTGAGAAGAAAATAACACATTCAATTCTTGTTGGGAAAATAACAGAGGTTAAAATACAAGGAGCTTAGATTAAGTTTTAAAAATATTTGTTGAATTGAAGAGGAGTCTTAATCTCCTCTATCTCCAGAAACTGAAGAAAATTTGTTTAAAAAGAGTAAGAAAAATTTAGAATAAAAATTATTAAAATGGTATAGGTTAAATTCTTGAACATAAGTCATACTTTATAAGATGCTAAATAGAGATCTAAAATTCAACATTCAAAGGAAGACACCTGCCCTCCAAGAAATGTATTTTCAAATGAGAATGCATAAATGTTAGGCAAACATATCAGAAGCAGGTGTCCAGAGATAGGTTATAGATGAGATTTCTGAGTGGGGGAGAAGAGTATGATTTTATAGTACCACTTCTCTACTCTAAACATTGATAAATAAAATTTCTCAAGGAACCATGCAACACTGATGTCATCAACAAGAATAGAGGCAGTTCTGAGAAACCCACTGAGCATCTTGGCATTTCTTCTCCACTATCTAATGACTTGAGGTTTGGTTCCCACTACTCAGACTTCCGAATCCTTTGTCAGAGGTCTTCTCAGTGCCAGAAAGTAGTTCAAGTGCCTTTGCTATGATTTCATTGCTCTCACTATTTTGACAAAACTAGTCATATCTTAGAATCAAAGGAAGTGTGCTAAATAGCTCTCAGTGGACCTTTAATTCTAGCTCCTTTCTGTGAATTATGTCAAATCTTTTCCGTACACATTGAGAGCTATAGATTTTTGGACAGGCTTAATGCAGATGTGGACAACCATTATTTTTAAGTCTCAATATTAATACTGCCAAAATCAGAAGAACTTTCAAAACAGAACTAGATATTTTAAACCTCCTATGTTTCCCTCATTTTCCTTGGATCAATTACTAAAACTATCATGTGAAGGAATCACTGTGATTTTTTTACTTTTAAACATTTAATTTTCTTCTTTGGTTAAATCTAAATAAATACTTCTTGATTAGAAGGGACAGCTGAATATTTGAACAGGTGGTTGCAGAAGATTATGGAATAGCTTTCTCCGGAAAACATTCCTAACTAGATACATAGCCATCTGTCAGATAAATTGTTTAAAAATTCTTATGTGCAGGAAAAATTTTGAAATAAGCTCTTAATAGCCCACATATTGACATTTTCAGTAATAAAACCATGGGTCAGGTAAAAAGAGGGAAGTGTTAAATAGCCCATGCCACTTTTTAACAACAACAACAAAATTGTTCTAAATTAAAATTGTCCAAAGTAGGCTCCATGAATGCTAAAATTAGGATTCTAATACATATTGTTAATTAAAGGGAACTTTGAAAAACACAGCTGAGAAATGCTTGGTTAAACAAAATTAAAGAAGTTTTATTTTTGTTTTTTTGCTTTACGTTAGAAATGCTCAGAGTCTTTAAGACATATTATATATGTATAATGTGGCTTGCTAAGTAAGAAGTGAATTCTGGAAAAAAACTGACCATGAAGATAAAGAATTTTGAACTAAACAGGTAAAAAAAATCTAACCAGAATTTAGAATAAGAAGTATCCGCTTCAGACCATTTCCAAAATCTTTTTGCGATTTAGAGATTGGGAAAGATGGGACAAGATTAGTATTCATCTCAGTCTTGTGTGATACAGGGAGTTCCTCCCAGGTCCTGACCTTCCTGCTCCACCTTATCACCACACCATTTTATGCAGAAAAGATATGAGTAGAAATTACCAAAGAAAACAAGAGTGTGTATTCTGGACATCATAGTCCCCCTGTATACAGAACTATAGACCAGACAGAGAAAGGAGGAACTAGGTAGTGGAGCATCCACGAAACCATGGTTCCACAAGAACTGTATCAGTGTAGAAACAGGTGGGGGTGGCGGGGGCTGCTCTCTCAGTAGAGCTGAGAGTACACTGGGTATGAGCCCAGGAAACAGATGAATAGGGCTGGGAGTCATGCAGATTAAATTAAGAATACATTGGTGGTAATTAAATTCACATTGGAGACAGTTAAAAGCAAAATTAATGTTGAAGAACATTTGATCAGTGACGTAGAGACAGACTTCTTTGCGTATTTTGCCAATTTGTTGTTGTATAAAGGTCTTTACTCTTCTTGTTAAAGCAAATTTATTCTCACATAAATCAATTAAATAAACCTCTTTGTTCTTAAAATAAATGACTCTTCTTACTTTGAATCGGGATTAATTTTATAGTAGTGTTGCCTTTCATGCAGTTTTGCAACATGTTCTTTTCATTTTTTTATTTCTTTACTTTAGCCTTTGTGTCACAATTTGTTTTAAGCCTATCTTTTGAAAATACAATATAGCCACAGTTATTTCTTATTTTGGAGGAATAGTGAAAGTAACAAACTTTGGTAGTCTCTGCATTTTAATCATAGTATTTAACATAGGTCCACTAAAATAATTACTAGTAATTTTTACTTTTTATTCTGGCCATCTTATTTTTTATCAAGTGATTAAATAGCATTTATGCTTGAAAGAAGGTAAGTAGGTGGAAGTTACACATTTAAAGAAAATAACAAACTGAAATGCACTAAATTCAGTAAGATGAAGTTTCATTATTTTTTTAATATATTTTTATTGATTTTAGAGAGAGGAAGGGAGAGGGAGAGAGAGAGAGAGAGACATCAGAGAGTCATTGATCGGCTGCCTCCTGCACGCCCCCAACTGGGGATAGAGCCCAAAACCCCGGCATGTGCCCTGACAGGGAATCGAACCTCGATCTCCTGGATCCTGGGTCGATGCTCAACCGCTGAGCCACACCAGCCAGGCTCATTATTATTTTTTAAGTATTCTCCTTTGATTTTATTAAACAAATATTCTATCTTGGCAGCTGAATATATAGCTTAACAGCACATGTAAAAAAGATTTAATAGTAATTGTTGTGATTAAGCTGGATTTGAATTGATAGTGAATGTCACAGCTAATGTATCCAATGACACCTTGGGCTCCTGTCGGGAAAGTTAAGAATGAGAAGAATATCAATCTCCTTCTACATTGTGCTGGTTAGAGCATGATGAAGTTCTGTGTTCAGTTTAGTGTTCAGCTCATTTCAAGGGAACCTTTAACAAACTAAAATGTGACTGCAATTGTAAAGATTCAAAATCATTAAGGGAAGTGGAGATTTATCAGAGACTGCAGGTTTAAATATGGACTAGACAATCGTTTTACAGTGCTATTATGTAGTGAGTTTTTTTCATTCAGCAAGATTTCACTGGGAGCCTAAGCTGAACTAGCATCTAGGACAATATAAAACCAATGGAGGGGGTCTTTGCCAGTCATGAACACTTACACAAATAACAGTGATATAATGTACAATATGACTAGTTCCACTAGATATACTCATATCTATGCTTGTGCTACCAAGGAAATCTAAGCAAATGTATTTCATAAGATCTTAGTTTTAAACAAGAATTCCATTGTGAAGATCAAATGAGATTGTATGTGTAAAGCAAAGGCCAAGTGCACTCATAATAGCAAGGCAAAATTGCTACCCATTACTTTTATATTATACCTTTATAATCTGTTACTACATTATAAATACAAGCTTAAAAACTATTTCTCAGTAAAATTTCAAATTTGTGTTTTATTATATTAAAATTATGTAACTTCATATTCATCAGCATATCTGCACTTCAGTTATTTCACAACATATATCAATAATCCTATAACCCCTGACTGGCCATTTTGCCCTGAAAATTCCTTATTCTCTTTGGAGACTCGATGCACAGTTCTCAAATCCTGGCATTATGACAGCAGTTTAGAAGTGTACAAGATGGACAGGATAGATTATGATCAATTCTAGGTGACAATAGTTGCTTTAAAAATAATAATCCAAATTGAAAGCCAAGCAGAGTCCTGTGGTTCTACAGAAGACTGCCAGGAGATACATACTTTGGGAATATAAAGGATGAGGGAAGGCATTTTTTGAAATAGGGAATGGCAACTATTACTGCTCAGATTTAAAACAGGCTCCACTGCTGTGTGAGAGCTTGATTGTCCATCTGTGATTTTTCTCCCTCTCATATTATGCATCCTTATCAGGTAACTGATATTGAAGTCCCTGAAGCTTTTCAAAGTATAATTTTAACTGATTTTTAAATATGCTTATTTGCTTTTGCACCTATTGGTAGCCTATTTTTAGCCATTACAACTAGACTGATAAAATAATTTTCCAAACTTTAATCCAGGATTAGATAAAAGAGAAATCTTGCTATAGTATTATCTTTGTGATTAATATATTTGAACTGTACACATGAGTTATATATTCAGAAATGCTTTGAATAAAAATATTAGCTGTAAAGAGCAAAATTAAGAAAACAATATAGCAATTTTTTTTCAAAAGCACTTGATGACTGTCAAGTTCATGCTTTGTTTCATAGCCATCATCCTCAAAACTTTTGTATTCATCATTAATAAGCTAAAATTAGAGACATCCACTCTAGCCATATCACTCAGTTGCATTTGAGCCAAGTATATAATTGTGAATAAATCTAAAGTCATTATCAACCATAACTTTTATGTGAAAAAACTGATATTCATTTTATTCAACTGAATTAACTGGGTAATATCTTTATTTGTACTTTGATTCAATAAATAACACTTGGAAATAATATCATAGCAATTATTTTAAAGGCAAAGTGCAGAGTATGCAAAGTGATTTGTTATACTTAACACACCAAGGAAAAGACCTAGTAGCTCATGGGTTTCCAGAGGCACATAGCAACTATCTAATGAGACCTTCATTTGAACTCACAAATATTTATATTTTATTTCCACTATTCAAATGTTTTCTTCCCAAGGTCTTTTAAAACACAGGAATCTGTGTTTGTTATCTAAGAAACACTGAAAAACATACCATCTTTCACTCTAGGTTAGAATTTAGAGTATAAGAAAGGGACAATTAGATTGTCCTCTCAGATATGTTGGTGGAATCAATTGCAACTTTCTTTCCCAAATGAGATGTAACCCAATGCACTTTCTGATTTAGAATCAGTTCTCTTTGAAAATATGCAAAGGCAAAAAGAAAAGAGACCATTCCAAAACTGCTGATAAAAAGAGCTGTAGCATGTCACAAAATCACTTCCTCTCTGCATGTCTCTCTATGCATCCTTTATCATCTTTTTCAACACCAATATTTGACACAGTTCTTGTCATCACCAATGTCTCCCTCCTTTCAGTCCTAATTATAAACTCACTGGTTTACTAGTTTAGGACATACATCTGTAAATTAAGCTCTTTAGAAAACAGAAAAAGCATCTGTTTCATTTAAATTAGTCAACAGAGGGCTGTAGTTTAAGGCTGATATTTATGAAAACATAATTAGCTAGGACTAGGCAAAGATTACGAATCTTCAGTCCCTGGTGAACACCTTATACAAGCTTTTGCACACCAGATAAAGCTGCATTAACCAGTGTCATGCCTTACACAGCATTATATACTCTAGGGCATGAAAAATAAAAGGAATGGCCTTATTCTCAGGTAATTTACACTTCAGGTAAGGAGCAAGAACATAAATAGCATATATAATGAGCAATTAGGGGTGAAAAGTACATTATATTATCAAAAATTATGAATATGTCTACAAAGTAGGTAGGTAGATGATAAATTAGATACACATTAAGAATTGGATTGACTTAATCAAATACAATTAATGAAAGGAGGTATATAATTTGCCTGAAAACTTAAAAATATAATGAGTTATAATGGCAGAAAGGCAGGAAAGCAATGAATATATAAAGAAAGAAAGAAAAGAAGAAAGATAGGAAGGAAAGAAATAGGAGCAAAAAAAAATTAGACTTTGGTCAAGACAGTGGAGTAGGTAAATGCAGTACTTCCATCTTCCCACAACCACATCAAAATCACAACTAAACCCCAGAACAACCATCGTTGAGAATCACCTGAAGTCTAGCTGAACAAAAGTCTTATAACTAAGGTTATAAAAACAAGCCACATCCAGATTTTTAGGAAGGGCAGAGACAGACTTGAAACAGGCTGGTCCCACACCCACATATAGCAGTTAAAAATCAGGAGGGATACCTCCACTACAGCTATGGATGTCCCACCTGAGCAGTGAAACGTCCTGACTCCCACACCAGGCTCTCCATCCCAGCATTCCAGTGTCAGGAAAAGAAGTTCCCATAATTTCTGGCAGTGAAAACCAGTGGAGACTGTGGCTGAGTGGGACAGAGGAAAGGGGGAGTCCCAGGAGTTTCTGTTAAAGGGCCCGAGTACAAACATATTCAGACCCGCTTGCTCTGAGCTCCAGCTCTGGGGCTGCAGATCAAAAGGCATCAGGAACATACAGGAGGAACTGAATTGTCTGGCTTCAGGGAAAGGGCTGAAGGGCAGCTTTCTCCCAGACAGGAGTGATGGAAGAGGCCATTGTTCCTTTACTAAGCCTTACTGCTTTAGGCAGCATCTCCATCAAGGTAGCTAACACCTTCTCCCTGTCCTTGTGATTCCCTGAGCCCCACCCTGCCCACCAAAGCTGCTCCTTGTGGTGTTTCCATATAAATGACCTCTCTTGGCTCATTCTTCAGACTTTCCTAAAATCTCTCAAAGATCTACAAACCCCAAACAAGTAGCATCTGTCCTCAGTGTGCCCTGTATCTCTTGCTAAGCAGCCTCAAGCCTGGCACTAGCAGCAGCCAGCCTCAGTTCTCAGCTTGGTCTTTAAGCCCAGCACAACTGGTAACCATTTGCAGATCACTTTGTAGCTCAGGCTGGGTGCCACAGACAGCATCTGACCTTGGATAGCACCTCCCAGAAGGCCCCAGAGCCAGAGTACCCAGTGGACTGCTTCAGACCATGCTGGACCACCAGCCAACTCTGATAGGCTGTTAGACAGACATGAGCAGAGCAAGGATGATTGGCCAGGTAAGCCCTGGGTGCCTAGCAAAGGACAATTGTAGGGTGGGACCTAGCCCCCAGGGGGACCTTTCCTCCCCTAGCATATCTCTGGTCTTGCAGCTTGAACCCCCTGACCTTTCCTTCCTAGAAATAGTTGTATTTCAGCTCCAGACCCAGAAAAGCAACAAAAAGAGCCACAGCTGACCTCAGCACCAGCTGCATTAACTAAAGACCCCTTGCCCTGGTGCAGACAAATCAATCAGTTAAGACCCAGACCCTAAAAGGACACACCAGTGAAGCTACTGAATAGTCTATTGAGATCTACTCCTGGGACTTGCCCTAAAATCCCCACCCTAAAAACCCTTAGGCTGAGGACCCAGTGTGCTCTCCCTCCTGGAAGCATGCCCATGCCTTTGCTTTCTTCCCTCCTCCTATTGCCCCAGGTACATTACCATTACTTTACTCTCAAGCTCCAAGGGCCCTTCCTTTGCCTCTATACCTTGTTTCCTCAGTCCATTTCTCCTACGAATTATTTTTCTACCTCTGTGATTTTCCAAATAAATGTTCTCTTATAGTTTGAGTCTTGACTCTGAATTCTTTCCTAGCCAGGACTCAAGTACCAAGGTTGCTAAACCCAGGTCCAGTCTGACCCCACCAGTCTAACACCTGGTGCCATTCCTGCTGCCTACAGTGCCACCACCTCCACGAACAACACACTCAAGGGGAAAACTCAGTGGGCACCAGAGCCTTGCTGAAGTGAGTCCTGCCCTTGCACAGCAGCTGTAGCTGCCCAACGGTCCTTGCAGGTGATTGGCCTGAGGGTCAATACCTCCCACTGATGTCACAACATCAAGACTCAGCTACCACAGGAGGATGCCATAGCCCACATGGGGGTCACACATGGAGCAGCTAGCTCAGGTGACCAGGGAGGTTGTACCACTGGGCCCCACAGGATACCTGCTACAGAAGATTACTCTACCAAAACCAGGAAACATAATACATAGAAACAAACACAGAGTGACAGCCAAATAAGGAGACAATGAAATATGAAAAAACAGGACAAAACTCCAGGAAAATAACTAAACTTAATGGAGACAAGCAATCTACCAAATGCAGAGCTCAATATACTGGTTCTAAGGATGCTCAACAAACTTAGGGGAAGAACAGATCAACTCAGTGAGAACATCAACAGTGAGATAGAAAACATAAAAAAGGACCAGTCAGAAATGAAGACTACAATATCAGAAATGAAGAATACGCTAAAAGGAATCAATAGTAGATTAAATGAACCAGAGAACTGACTCAGCAGCTTGGAAGGTAAGATAGCAGAAAACACCCAATCAGAACAGCAAAAAAAATAAAAAATAAAAAATAAAAAAAAGTGAGGATAGCTTAAGGGATCTCTGGGATAACATCAAGCATGCTAACATTTGCATCATGGAGATACAGGAAGGAGAAGAAAGAGAGCAAAAGATGAAAACCTATTTGAAAAAATGACAAGATATTTCCTAATTTGGCAAAGGGAATAGTCATATAAGTCCAGGAAGCACTGAATGTCCCAAACAACAGGTATCCAAAGAGACCCACAGACACATCATAATTAAAATGCCACAGGTTAAAAGAAAATCATAAAATTAGCAAGAGAAAAGCAGTTAGTTAACTACAAGTGAGCTCCCATAGACAGTCAGCTGATTTCTCAACAGAAACTTTGCAGGCCAGAAGGAACTGGCAAGAAATATTCAAGTCATGAAAAGTAATGACCTACAACCAAGATTATTCTACTCAGCAAAGCTATCATTTAAAATCAAAGGACAAATACTGTAAAGAGTTTCCCAGATAAGAAAAAGCAAAAGGAGCTCATCACTACCAAACCAGTACTATAAGAAATGTTAAAGTGTCTTAAAAAGGAAACATCAAAATTATTAATAATGAATAAAAAATGGCAATAAATACATATCTATCAACAATTACTTTAAGTGCAAATAGATTAAATGCTCTAATCAAAAGATGCTCTTTATTGGTGTTTTTAAGATACATTTTGGTATTTTAAGACTATTTCCATGAGCTTTCTTACCGTTGTTTTTGGTTTTTTTTATAGGAGATTGTATATCATACATATAATACATTTCTGCATATAATCTCATCCTCTATCCCCGTGTGCCTGGAATTACTGTCATAATAGAATGGCTTTAGAGACAAGGATGGTTGAATTCAATCAACTGTATCCTAGATTTTGGTATTACTGAAACAACTGGATCCTGGTGAACACTTGATTACTACCATTAATCTTGGAGTTTTCCAGTCCTATTTAATAGAAACAGTTATTTTCTCATGACTACACAGCAATTAGTAGCAAACCTAAGTAGGAAACCAATCTTCTACTAGCTTCCTTTACTTGAGTAATTCTTTGGTTCTTGACAAATATCTTAGAACAAAATGCAGTTTTATGTATGATACAGGTTTGTGAGAAACATAGAGCAGAAGGAAAACTGACGAGATTCATAAAATGATTACAAAGTAGTATTTTCATCTAAAATTTTCTTTTCTTTATAATTCTAGTTTACTTGGCACCTTTGCTTCATGGGATGAAAGATTAAGAATCTATTATCGCCCCAGCTCATTGCTCATGCCTCCAATCAGATCTGGAAGGGTGTTAAATTTTTCAGCAACTTTTACTACTAGCCTAAGAGAAGAAGAAGACGGAGACAAAGAAGGAAGAAAATAGGAATGGAGCTGGGTAAAGAGAGACAAATGAATGTACAGCTATAGTACCCTCTTCATACACCAGGTGGTGAGGAAAATCTAGCAGCTCCTTTAATCTTTTTTTCTTGACTCAAAATAGAATATTGCCTTTCAACAACCTACAGTGGTTTCAAATCTGAAAAATTTAAGGCATTGGGAAAAGAGAATTACACAGGGGGAAATATTGTCCTTAAAAAAAAAATTATCCATGTAAGGAATTTTTGAAGACAATAAATGATTGAAAATGGTAACACTGGTCTTCTCAGTAATTGCAGAAATAGATAGGATTTGTGAAAAACAAAAGGAGTTATATCATCTTGGCCTCTCTATCCCTTCCAATATCGTCACTGGTTTATCGAGGGCACACAATAATGGTATTATTCATCTAATGCCACTCATCCTGTCTGAATTTTACCACTGTCCTCTCCTGCAAGCTTCCACCCCTGCATTTGAATTTCTTCAATGCTGCTCACCTCCCGTTGCCATCTCTAGTGCATAGAATCATATTAAAAATATAACTGGCAATACATTGATACTAATGTAATCTTCACATCTGACCTTTCAAACTGCTAGGTTTAAAAATGACTGCCAGCTTTTATAATAAAACTTTAAAGGTTTTGGTGAGCTTTAACTTCAGAATTTCAGATTATTTACATAAACACTCAGTAATATAGAAAAGCATTCACTGAATTTTTCAGAGAACAAAAAGGGTCTATTTTATTTATGTCATTATTCAAGGGGAAAGTAAAAAAAAAAAAAAGAGAGAGAGAGAGAATGGAGTAAGTGTTGCAGGCATTAAATTTTACTACTTCTTTATCTCACCTTTAGCTGGTATTTCCAAAAGCAAAGGACAACAACTGGAAACATGAGGCCAGGAGTATACACTTTCTTATCTGAGCATCTCGCAGGTATGAGGTGGAAAGATGAAGGAAATAAAAAGACATGAGAGATTTCATTTTGTCAGTAAGAGTTCTTTGAAGATGCTCATTAATCTTTTAGACCATTTTGACATGTTAATGTCCAATGGTAGAATATTAATATTGCTAAGCGAAGAAAAAGTGACATTATTGCCTTTAGAGTTTTCTCTATTACCCAGCTCTGTAATCATTCTTCTTATTTGAGTCATATTTTAATTGACTATGACTTTGAGCTTGACTATCCCAGCAGTTTGGCACCTACATTATATTATACTACCTGGGTTTTTCAAAGGGAAGATGGGAGAAAGAGATAATCTTGAAAAGAGTTTAAGTCCTAAACTATCGGGACAATTTTTCACCATGGATTTGGATGGATGAATACCTTTACATTAGACCAAGCACCATTCATGGGAGGGTGTGTGGAAAATAACAATCATACACCCACATGCAACATAGGGCCAGTTCTGTTCACCTAAAAACAAACAATTTTTTTAGTGACTAACCTTATAAAATAAATACTGTTCTGGGCAATAGCTATAGCCCCAATTTTTAAAATATGAAGATGATTGTCCTGTTAAATGAATTTCCAGGGTAAAGAATATAGAAGATTATATTAGAGTTTTCTTTATAGCTTATGTTTTCTGTAGTTTCCTATCATTGCTGTTACAAACTGCTCAAAACTTAGTGGTTTAAAATGAGACGTGTGTATAACCTTATAGGTCTAGGTGTCAGAAGTCCTGGAATCATGGTGTTGGCTGGGCTGTGCCTTTTAGCTGTTCTTTTGCCTTCTTTAGCTTCTGTGTGCTCCCGGCATGCTTTATTCTGTGGCTGCCTCACTCCAGCCTCTGCATCGTTTGTCACAGGTCACATCACCTTCTCTGCCTCTGCCTCTCCTGCCTCCCACTTACAAAGATCATTGTGATTACAGGAGGCCTGCCTGGATAATCCAGGATTAGACCTCCCCGACAACATTCTTAATTTAATCACATTTACAAAGTCCCTTTGCCATGTAAGGTAACATGTTAATAGGTTCTGGGAGTTAAGATTTTTTTCTGTCTGCACATTTGCAATCACACAAACATTAACCTTCTGTTACCCTTTGGTATTTCATCTCAAACAGCTCAAGCAAAAGCAGGTGATTTAAAGAGGTAGAAGCACCCATTCATACGTACACAGGTTGGTTTTAGGGTAGTAGAAAGAGGCAAAAGATCTTTTTTTTTCCTCTCCTGGGTTTAAAGATATCCTTTTCATTGATTAATGAGTAAGTTCTGGTAAATACAAATGAAATATTTACAATTGGTGTAAATACCTTAAAATTTAAGAGTTGCTAATTAACTTTTATTCTGAAAATATACATACTAATATTTTATAATTGAATGATTTTTTAAACGCATGTTTCCCTCAAATCTTTCTAACATCTCATCTGGAAAATCCTTATAAAATGTAGAGGTAAGATGAATTTCTTTTTTTTTTAAATATATCTTTATTGATTTCAGAGAGAGGAAGGGAGAGGGAGAGACAGAGACAGAAACATCAATGATGAGAGAGTCATCGATCGAGCCCGCAACCCGGGCATGTGCCCTGACCGGGAATCGAACCCCGATCACCTGGATCCTAGGTCGACGCTCAAACGCTGAGCCATGCCCTGCCGGGCGGTAAAATGAATTTCTTAGGCACAGAGGTTATACCTTTTTCATGTTTATATTCCTAGTAACTTTTATAGTTTCTGTCACTTTGTAAATGTCCCCCAAATACTCATTGACTTAAACTTTATTATTTATAAGAAAGAATATTCACATACACATCAACAAAAAGGGATCTTCGAAGTGGTTGAAACCTAGAAAAAGAGATCTTTAGATTTAAGCCCATGCTTCCGTATTCTACTGGCTCATTGAAGTAGACTCCTTTTATTTATGTGGTACAATGTCCTATTACAGATTCTTTCTTTTTAAGAGCTCAAAGCTTTTTGTGCCTATTAAAATCATGGACCTTTTCAAAAGTAAGAATGTTAATTCAGGTGCCTTGGCCAACCTCAAATGGTTAATATGTATTGTGTCTATCTTAAGAGCTCTCCTTCCCAGCTCCCACGTAGTGGAGAATTCTTTGCCACTTGTACAAGGCAACTGTACTCTGTTAATCACTTGTCATGTTTTACCCAAGAGATGTCTGTGCTCCAGAAGCAAGCAATGCCATTCCCATAATATGTATATTGTAAATTGGTTGTCAGAGTTTTTCAAAATTCCTTGAGACCTTTTCTGGTTGCAAGGTGATTTCTAAATATAGCATTATTACAATAAGGTATTTCAAGAAGTTGCTTCCAGCAGCAGGATATGTTGTACTTGATTGGAACACTTGACCCACTGCTCAATGAAAGGAATTAGATGCTAAGAAGACCAGTCCCATTCAGTATAAACTGTAAGATTCTTTCTACTTTGACTTACCAGCTATGAAGACATCAGGTTGTACAAGGAGGTACTTTGTCTTTTCAATAGTGCCAGATGAAGTGCCAGTGTTCCCTGAGCTACAATGTGTTCCTAATTAAAACTGTCACTTTCTCAAATGTGTTTAAGAAACTGGTGCTTGCCCTTGAAAGGGTTTGTTTCTATATCTCTTACTTGCTTTTTGTTTCATTTCATGTATGCTGTTTCTAATTGATTAGTCCTTGTTATACAGGTACAGTAGTAACTACTATTAAAATTCTCCAACCCATAATGAATGTGTAACATCTACAAAGCCAGTTATGAAAATTTTGAGTGTTAGACACTTAACAATGAGGTGTCAAGCTGATGACCAAGTTAAGAGAAAAGAATGGAGTCAAATGCTTTTTAAAAGACTGAGGGAAAATGGGAAAGTCTGTTCTCAATGTGTTGTTTGTGTTGGTAAAAACAATAAAAAGTTAAATAAAGGAAAAGGGAGGGTAGTCAGACCATGAAAAATGTTAATTATAGGCAATGTTTTAGGTTCAGTTAATAACATTCCTGGATTTAAAAATATATTTTAACAATTGTAGAAACTAATTGCAACTTGTGTTTGGTTCTTTGAAATGACTGTATAGCTTATTTTATATTAATAAATATATTCTATTTAAAATCAATGCATCCATTTGCCCACAGAAATATCAATAAACTATGGTGATTAAGAACAGCTAACTTTATTATTTGGCATAGCTGCTGGTGTTGCAGGAAATTTTTTTTGATTCGCCTTCATTTCTCCAAATCTTGTGAATGAGGTACTGACTAGATTTGTTCTGGACCATCTTTTCAAAGATGTTTGTAGAGCAAACTGCCTTGTAAGATAGAGATAGTGCTTCCCTCAGAAGCAAAGGGTAGTCATGGTTACTGCCCATTAAAAAAGATAAGGTTTGCTAAGCTCTCAGATCCTCTCCTGTAATGCAAACTTCTGCATTTGCAGCTCTCACTTTGCCTTTTTAGCCTGACCTTGGGAAAACTTAACTCAGAGGACAAGCCCCCAAATGCTAACACCCTGCTATTGCTATTGTTGTGGATAATAAATTGTAGCCTTTGCTGAGGGAGTCTTTTGTTCTCTCTTAGCACCGATGAAATGGTGACAAGCTAATACCTAGGGCAAGTAGAGCAAAATCTCAGACTCATAACATTTTTTCTCAGGCTGGTCACTGGAAAAATAGTTAAAGATACCATTGTGTCATTAGTTAGTATGCTTCCCTATAGTCACCTTTGTACTTACTCTCAACCTCAGGCCTATGCATTTCTTTTGCTCTTCACCAACCTGAATTAAGTTATAGGGCTTAATTGTCTAAAGTGCTTCTCCAATATAACCACCCTTTAGTTTGTGCTTCTTAAATTTTAAACATATGTAGAGTTTTTTCAACAAGCTGGACTTTCATTTCCTTTCTTCCCTCAACTAATCATGTCTTCTGTTACCTCCCCCATTTGCCCATATTGTGATAGCCTACATCATATCATTAACAATAAATGCCATGCTTCCACAATTAATTTCTTAAGTTATTTTTGATCACCAGCTTCTGTTTTTCCAGCAACCACCTTCTAATATCCCAAGTTCACTAACACCTCCACTCAGTTGGAATCTACAATACGTTGAACATACAATCTGATCATCTTTTTTTAAACACCTACCTCATGGTCACTCTTCTCTATAGCTTAAGTTGAAGTTGTTTGTCCAATACTTATAATAATTTCTTTATATATACTCTCAACTCCCTGTCTCCTTATATATATAAAAACTCTCAACTCCCTGTAAATTGTTATACCATGAGGGTTGTTAAAGGTTGTTAAGGAAAATATCACACCAGGCAAGATGAGCAGAAAAAGATTAATTTCATTTCAATATTATAGGTAAGCAATAGCGAAGAAGGTATAGGTAGATTGAGTCTGGACACACAGCTCCAGGAAGAGACAAAGGACTAGAGATTTTAAGAGTAGGGTGGGGCATAACAAGCCATCTGTTTTTACTAATTGGCATTAACCAAAGGAAAAGTAAACTTTCTCTTATCTTCATGATCGGAAGTAGTTTTAAAATTTGGGAAGAAGGTCCCTCTCATATTAAACTCTCACCATCCCATAGAAACTGAGACATATGAACACCATTATCCTTAATGATGACATTTCAAAGGCTGGTACACAGGTCTTTGAGAAAGACATTTCTTGGGTGGTAAAACTGGCAAGAGGCTAGGAAAATATTTAAATACATTTCAAAGGGGCAGAAAAAGTATTAAGTTTTCTAAAGAAAATGCTAAGGCTGTCTTGGTCAGGCCCTATAACATTGCCTGTAGGAAGTGAATAAATAATTGTTGAAAGATGTAAACTATGACACTTTAAGAAAAACTTCAGTATTTTGACAACCAATAATTGTTTAATTCATACTCTGTTATCTCTAACTAGTATTCAGGGAGCTGATATTACACAGAGAAAAAGTTGCCATTTCGGGTCTGCACACTGGGGTGAGCCAGCTGACCTCTCCATCTGTAGTCTTGCCACATCCATCCATCTCCTACATAGCCTCCAGAGTAATTATTTTACAAATATAATTGGATAACTTTCTATGTCTCTTTCCAATGTCACAATTCTCATGCACATCTGGTTTAAATTTTTCTTTTTTATGCTAGGGCTTAAAAGATAAAGTCAAATCCCCTTAGCATGGCCCATCAAACCCTTCTTTATATGTTCTGAATATCCCCATAGACTGCACTCTTGACACTGTCCCTACTGTACAATATTCTAGTTTTTTGACCTATTAGCAAGAACCCAGGAGTCTTGTTTTATCCTTTCTGAGCCGTCACACCCACTGTTTTCCTGATAGTTCCCATCCTTTTGTTATTTGTAGAGTGGCTAATGCTCCCTCATCCCACATTAAGTCACCAAGGAACTTTCCATGTTTGCACTGTAATCCTCCAGTGGTATCTGAGTGAACCGCCCTGCTTCTGTGCTACCCCACCAAACATTTCTTTTCTCTTAAACACTAAGTTACAGTATATTAAACGTTTTTTTCTCTTCCTATTGGCTTATCTGGATCAGCTCCTTTATTATAAGCTCCTAGAGGACAAGGAATCCATTCTCCTTTGTCTCTATCTCCAGAACCTATGAGTAGAATAAAATGGAAGTGTATGGGACTTGGAGACAAAGCAGAACTGGGCTTGAATCATACACATTGGAATATTAGCAAAATAAATGGGCTATTCATTCCTCAGTTTCCATATGCAAAATTGTGGTATTATAAAATCTATCCCACAGGGTTGTCATTGATGCAGGATAGAAATCAGTTTGGGAAAAATCCCAAAAATGGAATGAGGAAGTAGGAGCCCATATCACAGGCCAATAAGCCACCAGGTCCTCTCACCAGAGGCCCCACCTCCACACATGATCAAAGGGAAACAGTGATGGCAGGAACCCCCTGTGGTGGGCACAGCAGTAAACAAGGACTGGCTAAAACCAGAGCAATCTAACATGGAAGAAAAACTGACCAGAGACCAACTCCAAAGCCCATTATGCCATCATTATGATAATTAACACCATAAGCAGAAGGGGATGGAGGAAGGCTAACACCATGACGCTTTCAAAGGGACAACATTAGGAACAAGACGCCCCTCCCAACCAGAGGTGGTGTGAGAATTTGGCACCACAAAGCTTAGGAACCACTCACACTTGAAAACACATAAAATCTCAAGAACTACTGACCATGGGTGCAACTCACAAGCTGGCCCAAGTTCCACTCGGACACATACTGTTGCTTCTTTCAGAGCAGCACCGTGTCCTGGCCTCTCTCTCTGTCTCTAGTCAAATAAAACTTGCTTTCACTCTTACTCAGACTCTCACTTGGGCTGTCCTTGAAGTCTTTCCTGCAGGAGTCAAGAACCTGGAGGTCCTAGTTCGTGCTGGGGCAGGACCAGCCTCAAGCCCAGGACTCCTCAGATGAGATTATGATGATAACATGAGGCAATGCATTAAGGAAAATTACACAATGCCTGGTACATAGTGACCAATGACTGCAATATATAGGAGTGGGCCAAAGTACATTTACAGTTGTGAGTACACAAAACACAGGGTTTATTCTTGTATTATTACTTACTTATTACTTATAGTATTATTTATTTATATTTGTCTTCTATAAACCTACTTTTGTCCACCCCTGTACATTTCCAATAAATATGATAGGGAACAAATATGTTGACTCCTCCCAGTTTAAGCCAGAGTTACTTAAGGAAAAAAAAAAGTGTGTAATTGATTATCAGTGTTATATTATAAATTAATATTTGCACAGAATGCTTACTCATGCAGTGTCAAAGGATATATTCTACGTCAGCGATTTTCAACCAGTGTGCCTCACAAATTTTTAAAACATGCAATACCTGATTATTTAGTCAGGGGCACTGACCTCTTTTCCCTTAGATTGTCTAATAAAAAAATGATAACAATAGCCACCCAGTGTGAATGAATCAAAATTATAGGATTTTTTTTTTTTCAGACCAGCAAAAAATATACTTTTTTGGTGTTCTGTGGAATTGTAGTAATTAGTTTATGTGCCATGAGATGAAAACGCTTGAAAATCACTGCTCTATGTATTATCCTTTCACCAAAAAGATGTATCATAGCTTATATTAAAAAGTCTATGTTAAAATTACAATTATTATAAAATGTTACCAATATGGATATTCCAGTAAAAAGTATTTATTGCATACTGCTGAAAATGCAATATATAACAAAATATATTTGACTATTTTCATATCTGTTAAATATGTCCAATTCTGTGTAATCTTTTAAACTCAAAAATGGCACTATCCTATAAACAAACACTGACTTCTCTTTTTTACTTCAGAGGAAATTAAAACTAAATAATCTCAAAAATCAGTTTTACACTAATTGTTCAATGTCATTTATTTTAAACAATTTATACTGGGTTTCTCAGATATTTTTAAAATGTGCTTTGCCAGAATAATGATTACTTATAAAGTCTGTTTTACATAAAAATTAGCTAAAATATATCTCTCCATAGGGCATTTATTCAGAAATTTATTAAGTCATTTCTTGATAATTTAATTTATGGCTTAGACTCTGGGAAAAGAAGGGGAAAAATCTGGATGTGCAAATTACTTGAAGCTTCATTCAACTGAGATATGGTGATGAAAAATATTCAAATGGGTTACTGTGTTAAAAAATTCCATTCCCCATGAATATTAAAACTCTTAATCATTAGCTTGAATTGGAGGTGAACCAATAATATAAGCCTAAATGCTGCTTATTGCATGCTTAGTCAAATGCATTTTTATCTCTTTATAATTATGAGAATTAAGCAGAATTTTGTTAGTTTCTTAAGCACGTGTCAGTATACTCAATGACTTACAGTGACAGTGCCCCCATGTTCATCTTACTTCAGTGTTTAAAATTCACTTCGTGTATCTCTGAAAAATGCTCCATAATCAATCACTATTCTCAGAAAAAATTATATCTACCCATGGAAGAATACATTTTTTTATTGTTGACAGTTTTACAGATGTCCACCGTTTCTCTCCTTTGCCCCCTCCACCCAGCCCCTGCACCCATCCCTCAGGCCTTCACCACACGGTTGTCTGTGTCCATGGGCTATGCATAGATGCATCTAAGTGCTTAGGTTAATGTCTTTCTGTCCCCCAACATTTCCTCCCCTCTGAGATCTGTCAGTCTGTACATTTTAACTAGAAATGAAAAGCCTAAAGCATAAATTTATTTTATTTTCCAATAAGTTATTCTAAGTACAGCAAATCCCTTCTATTCATAAAGAAGGAGGTTTTTGCAACACAATAATAAAAGCACGTTTCTGGAATAAAATTTTTATCAATCTGATAATGATTAGCATTTACAAGAGAAAAGTAAAATTCCTTGAGTTATTGGTTGTAAAAATATCCAAGAAACATACTGGGGAGGTACAATATACAAGATTTCTGAATGCCCTTCCATGACTACTTATTTCATAACTGTTCACTAAAGTACATTTATATATTTTAGTTAATCACACTCTAAATGCTTCTGAAAAATTTTTAAAGTCTCTACTTCTGCCAATAAACTCAGAAAATTTGGCACTATCAATGGTGCTATCAGAGTAATTAGGGAATAGAAAGAAATAACTAGGCTTATCATACAAATATGTTTTGGCTTTATTTTTAAATTTGAAATGAAAATGGCAAATATAGTTTATTAAAGATAACTTCAGGGTGTTTATGTTTAAATTGAGCATGAAGCAGGCACTCACATTACACATATTACTATAAATCTTTGCTCCACCAATACTTATCTTGAATAATGCAATAAGTATGTCTTAATCTTATACCTTTGTCCAAAACGATAAAAAAAAATGAATTGGGGCCCTGCTTTCCCTGAGCTATCCTAATTTTTTGGATGTGGTACTTTATTTTAATATTCCACTAACATAAGAAAGAGATGAAAAAGAGATAATTAACATGTTTGTCTCTTTAAAAACAAAACTATAACGATATCCTGAACTTTACAATAATTATATTTATTTTCATTTCCTCAAAAAATTCATGACTGGATAGAGAAGAAGCGAAGAACCTAATGGTGTTTTCTTTTTCTACTAAGATCTTACATTTCATAGCCCTGATATTTTGAGACATCTTTAGAAATTTAGCAGCTTTTTTGGCTATATAACTGCCATACAATAAACCTCACTGGTATCATTTGTAAAATTTTGCATATGTGTATCATCATCACAATCAAAATGTTGAACATATAGATTGCCATAGAACTTTCTTCATACTCTTTTGTACTCTATCTGCTATCATCCCACCCCTATCCCCAGGCAACCAGTCAATTGCTTGTTGTCAGTATAAATTAGTTTGCATTTTCTAATATTTTATAAAAATACAATCATACAACATGTTTCTTTTTGTCTGGCTTCTTTCATGCAGCATAAATATTTTTATATTTGTCCATGTGTTTTTATAACATTAGTTTATAAGTTTTTATTACTGATTAGTATTTCAATGTTAAATATACTACAAATTGATTATCCATTTATGGGCTGATAGACATTTAGGTTGTATCTGTTTTGGGGGCATTACAAATAAAGACTTATAAACATTCATTTACAAGTCTTGGTATAGATATAAGTTCAAATTTCTCTTGGAAAAATATTGTTTGGGTACATTTGCTTGTAAGAATCAAGATCAATATACAAAATCAATTCTGTTTCTATATAATAGGAATGAGAAGTCAGAAAATAAAGTTTAAAAACTACCATTTATAATAAAATATTTAGGGTTAAATTTGATAAAAGATGTGAAAAACCTGTACTGTACACAAAACATTGTTGAGAGAAATTAAAACAGATGAATAAATGGAGAGATACATTCTGTTATGGCTCCAAAGACTCAATATTGTTAACCCTAAATTGGCCAATAGATTCAACAAAATTCCAATGAAAATGTCACTAGATTTTTGAAAGGGTAAAAATTGGCAAACAAAAACAACTTTGAAAAAGAACCTTAAATTTGGCGGACTTAGATTATCTAATTTCAGGACATTATAAATCTACAGTAATCAAAGCAGTGTAGAATTGGTATCAAGATTGACAACCTGCTAACAGAAGAGAATAAAGAACCCAGAACTGGTGCCATATTTATGGTCACTGATTTTTTTATAAAGTTGAAACAAGAATTCAATAGGTAAAGGATAACTATTTCAACAAATGGTATTGAAACAATTGAATTTCCACATAAAAAATACACTTTAGAACCATTGGCGAGGAGGAGACAAGAAGGCGGCGTAGGTACCAGCTGCACCCGCCGCCTCCCGCAACCACATCAAAATCACAACTAAAACACAGAACCACCGTCACTCAGGGCCTCCTGAGATCCGGCTGCGCAGAAGCCCCACAGCCAGGGAGCTGAAGCAGCACCGAGACCGGGAGGAGGGGGAGACGCGGGCGGGTCGGGGCTGGATCCCGGAGACGCGGCCGCGGGCCCACACCCGGTGCCGCGGGGTAAACCCCGGAGGGAATCTCGGGGGCGGAGGTTTCCCAGAGGAGTGAGGGGTCCCAGCCCCACAGCGGGCCCCCAGCCCAGGGCTCCAGGCTGGGAAGAGACGTCCCCACAGCTTCGGGCTGTGAAACCAGCGGGGACTGTCCCTGAGGGTCGCGGGGGCTGCGGGAGCCCCAGCAGCTCCTCTAAAGGGCCCGGCACGGACTCACTCGGACGCTCCCTCTGAGCCCAGCGCCGGGCAGCAGCCTGAAAGGACCTGGGACACTCGGGGAGGAACTAACCTGCCTGAGATCCGGGCGAGAGGTGGAGGGGCGGCTTCCTCCCAGGCCGAAGGGCTGGCAGAGGCCTTTGATCCTTCAGCAAGTCCTCCACAGAGCCGGCAGGCAGGCGCCATGTTTGAATCGCCAGCACCTGACTCCCACCTTTGGCCCCGCCCCGTGACTCCCGGAGGCCCCGCCCCCCCCACCTGCGGCTCATCCAGGCCATTTCCAGGGGCTTTTCTGTGCAAGTGGCCTCTGGAGCCCCATGCTTAGGACTTTCCTAAAATCTCTCAAACAAGCAGCAGCGGGCCCCATACGGCTTGATAAGCGGCCCCAGGCCTGGCACTAGCGGCAGCTGCATTGGCTCATAGCTTGGCCTCTCCTGGGCACCTCCAAGCCCAGCACAAGGAGCAGCCAACTACGGTTTGCTGTGTAGCTCATGCTGGGTGGCCCTGGGCAAGGCACTGGCAGAGGCTGACTCTGCACCTCCCGGGAGGCCCCAGAGACAGTGCATCTAGTGGTCAGACTCGACCACACTGGATTACAACCCTACCACATCCACGAGTGACACACTCAAGGGGCACACCTGGTGAACACCAAAGCTCCACTGAAGTAAATCCTGCTCCATAGGGGTGTCTCCAGCACAGCAGCTCTTTGGCTGTAGTTGCAGCTGGTCCTCACAGCTGATTGGCCTGGGGGTCAGTTTCCCCCAGGGACGCCAACAGCAACCAAGGCTCAACTACAACAGGACAGTGCACACAGCCCACACAGGGGAGCACCTAGAAGGCCCAGCTCAGGTGACTGGGGAGGCTGAGCCACTGGGCCCTACAGGACACCTACTACACAAAGCTGCTCTACAAATTCCAGGAGACATAGCAGCTCTACCTAATACATAGAAACAAACACCAGGAAGCAGCCAAAATGAGGCAAAGAAACATGTCACAAAGGAAAGAACAGAAGAAATCTCTAGAAGAGGAACTAAATGAAATAGAGCCAAGCAAGCTAACAGATAGAGAGTTCAGAATTTTGTTTATAAGGATGCTCAACCATATTAGTAAGAGTATTATGAAAACAACTGAGAAAATCGGTGACATAATAAAGAACCAATTTGAAATGAAGGCTACACAAACTGAAATGAAGAATAATTTACAGGGAATCAACAGGAGAGTAGAGGACACTGAGAATCAAATCAGCAATTTGGAACATGAGAAAACAAAAGACACCCAACCGGAAGAACAAAAAGAAAAAAGAATCCAGAAATATGAAGATAGCGTAAGGAGCCTCTGGGACAACTTCAAGAGGCGCAACATTCATATTATTTTCGTGCCAGAAGGGGAAGAAAGAGATCAAGAAATTGAAAACATATTTGAAAAAATAATGACAGAAAACTTCCCCTACCTGGGGAAAGAAATCGACTTACAAGTCCAGGAAGCACAGAGGGTCCCAAACAAGAGGAACCCAAAGAGGCCCACAGCAAGACACATCATCATTAAAATGCCAAAGGTTAAAGACAAAGAGAGAATCTTAAAAGCAGCAAGAGAAAAGCAGTTAGTTACCTACAATGGAGAACCCATATGACTCTCAGCTGATTTCTCAACAGAAACTTTGCAGGCCAGAAGGGAGTGGCAAGAAATATTCAAAGTGATAAAAAAAAAACATGGAACTACAACCAAGATTGCTCTACCCAGCAAAGCTATCATTTAGAACTGAAGGCCAGATAAAGAGCTCCTGAGACAAGGAAAAGCTAAAGGAGTTTATCACCACCAGACCAGCACTACAGGAAATGGTGAAGGGTTTTCTTTAAGAAGAAGCTAATGAACAAAACAACCTGATGAACTAAATAGATCCAGAGACATTGACACATGCAACAAACGATCATATTTCAGAGGAAAGAGGGAAGGGGGGTGGAGGGTGGAAAGAGATTAACCAAAGAAGTTATATGCATATAAGCATAACCCATGGACACAGTCAATAATGGGGTGAAGGCCTGGGGAAGAGGTGGGAGCAAGGTGGAAGGGGTCAATTGGGGGGAAAAAATGGGACACTTGTAATACTCTCAACAATAAAGATAAATTAAAAAAAAAATTAACTTCAACCCATACCGTAAGCCATAAAAAAAACCCTCAAAATGCATTATAAATCTAAATATAAAACCTAAAACTGTAAGATTTCTAGCACAAAAGGTTGGGAAAAATCTTTGTAACCTTAGCGACGTTTTAACACTAAAAATATGATCCATAAAGACAGACAACTAAAGATTGTTGAAAATTTTGAGTTTAGAAAATTAGTTAATTCATTTAAAATCATCTACAATATAGTGAGTGGAAGGGAGGGAAGGAAAGTGAAAGAAGGGAGCAAGCAAAGAAACATTTAGATATTTGTAATAATTAGACACTTAGCTGATAAACCATACTTTAGACCCAAATATAAATGGGATAAATACAAATGAAATAAATTATTTCAATCAAAAGCGCATCAAATTAAATATACACTTTAAAAGGGATTATGATATTTTAATTGATGTAGAAATTTATTAACTCCATCTGTCTTTAATAAAATAGATGGGTATATTCTTCTAAACTTTACTGAGGTCTAACTGAAGTATCATAAACTGCATATTTTTAAGTTGTATAACAATCAGTTTTGATAGGTAGAAACACCTGTCAAATAATCACCACAATCAAGATGAAAAGAAATATTTCCATCAGTCCCCAAACTTCCCTTATCCCCTCTGTAATCTCTCCTCCCCCAAACCTGTTCTGTTTTCTGACATTATGGTTTAGTTTGCACTTTAAAAAATTACATTAGTGAAAACATACAGCATGTACACTTTTCTTTTTGCCTGAATTCTTTCATTCAGAGTAATAATATTGAGGTTTATCCCGCGTGAAGATTAGTACCAGCATTTACTTACTTTAGTGTTCTATTATAGGATTTATCATAATCTGTTTATCCTCTTACCTGTTGATGGATATTTGCAGTCAGCTTTCAGGTTTTGGCTGTTACAAATAAAGATATGAACAATTTTGAACACTTCTTTGTGTGGATATGATTTTCTAAATGCTTATGAATAGAATGATTGGACGGTATGGAAAATATTTTTTGTTTTACTTTAAAAAGTGCTCTCAAACCGTTTTCAAAAGTAATTGTTTCATTTTACAGTCTCTTCAGCACTGTGTGAGGGCTCCGGCTGCTCCATGCCTTCACGTATACTTCCTATGGGCAGCCCTCTTCATTTCACTGTAGTTTTAATGAAGTATCTCATAGTTTTAACTTGCATTTCTCTGAGAGATGATGGTAAACATTATTCTATGTGTTTATTTGCTATGGACATATTTTCTTTTGTGGAATGTCTCTTTAAATTGTTTATACATTTGTTAATTACATTGTTAGTTAGTCTTATTATTCTGATATGAGTTTTTTATAAATTCATAATACATGTCCATTAATTTTTGTATTGTGAATATTTTCTTCCAGGGTGTCACAGTCTTTGTTTCTTTCTTAATAATGATTTCTTAAAAGTAAAATATTTAAAATGCTTGTTTGTTTGTTTTGTTAATCTTCACCAGAGGGTATTTCTTCCATTGATTTTTAGAGAGTGTGGAAGGAAGGGCAGAGGGGAGGGGGAGAGAGAGAGAGGGAAGCATCAATGCGAGTGAGACACACCGACTGGTTGCTTCCCGCACGAGCCCTGGCCTGAGCCAGGGATTAGGGATTGAACCTGCAACCCAGGTGCATGCCCTTGACAGGGAATCGAACCCACAACCCTTCAGTTGTGAGTTGACACTCTAATCACTGAGCAAACTGGCCAGGGCTACATATTTATTTTTAATATGAGCATTTATGTATCTTTCTCTTTAATAAGTGTTGCAGCTTCATCCCACAAATCACATGCTTTATTTTCATTGCCAGTTAGTTCAAAATTAATTACTTTTATTTTTATATGATTTATAAATTACTTTGAAGTGTGTTGTTTTCTATATATTGGGATTTTCATAAATGTCTAATTATTATTGATTTCCTAATTCTATTAAAGTCAGAAAATATACTCTTTAAGACTAATCACTACGTTTATTGAGAATTGTTTTCTGGCTCAGTGACTGCTCTACCTTGGTGCATTTACCATGTACACTTAAGAAAGAACAGGAGTACTTACTTCAGTTGTTGGAAATAGTGTTCTATAAATTTCAGTTCGATAAAAGTGCTTAATAATGTTTTTCAGCTTTTCTGTGACTTTACTAATTTTTTAAATAGCTTCTCTGTCCATTTTGAGAGGAGTTGAAATGGACTGTAATTATGGGCTTATATATTTCTCCCTTTATTTCTACCAATTTTTTCTTCATGTGTTTTGAAGAATGTATTGTCAATGCATTGTTCCTTTTATTATGAAATGTTTCTCTTTTTGTCTGGCCAAATCCTTTGTCTTAAAGTCTATTTTATCTGATATTAAAATATTTACTCTAGCCTTTTTATGTTTATAGTTTTCATGATATATTCTTTTCAATCCATTTACACTCAACCTATCTAAACTTTGTATTATTTTTATATTTAAAATTAGTGTATTGCAAGTAACATATAGTAAGGTCTTGCAATTTTATCCACTCAGTAAATATCTGTCCTTTAATTGGGGTGGTTAGGTCATCAGTATTTAATATAATTTATCGTATGGTTATTTATATAAATATATATGTCCATCATTTCCTATGGGCAGCATCAGGACAAGTCCCTTAGTGTCTCCTCAAACCAAGTTTTAGTGCTTCCTAAACTTGAGCAATGGCTACTCCTTCCTCTAAGAAAACAATTTCTGCTTCTCCTTTGAGTTAATAATTCTTGTTTCTTTTTTTTTTTAAATTTAATTTTCATTTAAAATATTACAGATGTCCCTTTTTCTCCCCAATGACCCATTCCACCCAGTTCCTTCCCCCTCCCCCATCCCTCTCCCCACCATTGTCCATGTCCTTGGGTTGTGCATACATGCACATAAATTCTTTGGTTACTCTCTCCCCCTCCACCCACCCGCCCTCCTCCCTCCCTCTGACATTCATCAGTCTCATCTATGCTTCCATGTCGTTGAATCTATTCTGTCCATCAGTTTATTAAGTTCAGATTCTTTTTAGACGGTTTTGTTTCTCTTCATCATTCTCCAATCAATCATGTAAATATTGCCTTTAAAGTGAAGTCCACAAAACTAAATTACAAGAGTTTCAATCAATTCCTCCCATGTTCCCTGCAGCACTGTTCACAACAGCCAAGAAGATGGAAAAAGCCTAAATGTCCCTCAACCAATGAAAGGATCAAGAAAAGGAGGCCAATGTCCCACAGCCTTTTATCCACCATCTACTGATGGGCACCTGGGCTGCTTCCAAACCTTAGCTGTTGCAATAATGTTGCAATGAACATGGGGGCACACATATTCTTTCAACTAAGAAAGTATAAGTAAGAAGAAGAAGAGGAGCCGAGGAGGGGGAAGGAAATGAGGTATATATACTATATACACGCAATGAAATATTATTCACCCTTTAAAAAGAAGGAAATTCTGCAATACCTGACAGCACGAATTCCCCTTGAGGGCATTATGCTAAGTGAAGTAAGTCGGACACACAAGGTCATGTATTTCATGACTCCCCTTTGTGAGGTATCTAAAATAAACCACAGGATGACAGAGTGCAAGGGTGGTTTCCAGGGGCAGGGGGAGAGGTAATGGAGAGCTGTCCACCGATGGGCATAAGGTTTCAGTTAGGCCAGGGAGATAATTCTAGAGATCTGCTGTACAGCATTCTACCTGTAGTTTAAAATAGTGTGTTATACATTAGTGGAGGGTAGATTTCATGTTAAGTGTTCTTTCTACAAAAAAGGTAAAATAAAAACAGTGTAACTGAGATTTATTAATGCAACCCAGAGCATTATAGCATCTCCTGGTTCTCAGTATTATACTTATATTAATAAAGGTCAAATTGTCATTAGCTTTTGTGGGGATCGCATCATGCTATTTTTTTCACATTAAGCATTTTGAATCTAAAACCTGTAGTAATGAGATATCTGATGTAGGCATTTGAAGGTGGTCAACATCTCCAAAATTCAGGTCATAGAGATTTTTTAATCTTTGTACTTTGTCATTTGGAAGTTCATTTTCACAGTTTTATAGTGACCGTTGGCTCCTAGATCTCTGATTATGGTGTCTAAGACCCAGGGAAAGAAAGCTGATGTCAGTATATCCCCCAGTGACTTCAGCCTTCATCTCGTTGGCTGTACCTGCAAACACTTCAAGCAGTAATATTTTTTATTACATGCAATGATTTCCCACCAGGTGTTCACACTCCTTAAGTGCTGGGTCATGGGGGGAGCAATTTTTCCAATGTGGAACTGCGCACGATGTTCTGCCACAGCCACCCAGTTTGAAGAATTCTCTTCATTCTGCTAGGTGCTTACAAAGCCTCCCTTTATGAATCTATTCCATAATCCATGCTGTGTTCTCAGAGTCCTTATTTCAGAAACAAGAGCAATGTTGTAAGTAATTAGGGCATAAAGTGATTCGTTATACAGAGATAAATATCTATGCTATGAAATATCTCCTTGCTTTGAAATTAGTTATATTTCAGGAGTTTACACCCCGATAAACAAATCTCAACTTTTCCCCTCCAGTCTGTTTTCTTCTGGAAACAGGAAGGAATGAAACTCACATTTATTGTTTGGCTACAAAGATAAGTAATATCCTAGGCACTTTCAAAAAACTTATTCAATTGGCAACATTGATTTGCACCCAAATTAAAAATTAAAGTTAATACAATGGAAGAAAGAGAAAAATTGTTATCAAACTAGAAACCAGTATTTGTTTTATTGTGATTGCAATAAGGTACATAGGTCAATTTACTGTACATCCATATATCTTCATTTATAAAGTAGGTTATGGCAGTTTTTATGACTAAATGGTTTTCTCTCTAGTATATTTTAGAAAATAATATATAACTTAGTTCAAAACTTTTACAGGGATAAATAGAAGCTATAAAGAGATGATATAAAGTCCAACAGAGAAAGGAGTCAGACATGATTTTTCTGTACTTACAGCAATACGGTAATTATATTAACGAAACAATAGTATGAATCACAAAGTTATAACATGATGACCTGCTGAGAAGGCCACAGAACTACAAAGGATACCTATCAATACAGACTCGAAAATAATGTTATTTCTACTAAAATTTGAAAGTAGCTAGTAAATATTGGTTTTGGGCAGAAAGCTCAAAGATTGAAATCAAGTAAGTACAGTTTGTAAAATGCGTGATGAGTGTATTATCATTTAACAATTTTTATTATTACTATAAATTGCAAGATATTGACAGTAAATATTTTCTATTATTTTATGATATTTGACACAAAATTCAGTTTTCTTCTTTCTTAATAGGCAGAAGCTCAGTTTCTGACACCCATAGGAGAAGAAAATCTCTCCTTAAATACAGAAGATAAAAAGATAAGACTAAGCCCCTTTGATAAGGTTACGCAGATGCTTCTGTTCAGGAGTTTATCTGGGCAAACACAATGGTATTTACTCAAATGCTTTAAACTCTTGGTAAGCAAATACTATGTAAATGCAAATATTGCTATCTATGGTTGTTATTTTTCTCAGAACTCTAGGCACAATCTCCTTAGAAACGTAATTAAAATTTACATACTCTTATTAAATGAAACTAAGGGTTGCTCTCAAAATATAACTTTGTTTTCAGAAATGGTTTATAAATATTATTTAATACATCCCCAAGGCTTTAAATGGAAAAAAGTTAAGGGACCTCCTGCAGGAACTCTGCCTAAAATTCCCATGTATCAGCTTGGTTTGGCAAGCATGTGTAAAATGGAGGAATGTTTTATAATTGGAAATCAACAATCTTAGTACAATACAAGAAAACCCAAGAGGATTTGGATTGTATAAACTCTGTGTGTGTGTGTGCACAAGTGTAGAAAATATATGTTGGCCGAGCCAGCTACTTCTGAGCTGAAGACAACTGAAAGGAAGATCAGTGACCTTAACTGTCACTTTCCCACAGACTGGGGGCCAAATTGCAGTATCGTACAGTACAATACTTATTAAAAATGGACTCGACTTAGGAGTCAAATGAAAACAAAGGTGTAAGTGAGCACAGATAGGTGAGCATACTTTCAAGGTGATTTCCAATTGTGAATCTTTATCTGAAAAAATTGCTCAGTGTAGTAAGCTGGGGGTCGTTGTGGGTAGCTAGGCCAGCAGAAAAGGCACACTAATATAACAGGAGTGTAAGTATGGTGTTCTTTTAGATTTAAAAAGAATGAAAAAGAACTGTTTTACTTCAGCTAAGAAACATGTAGCCTAGTAAAGTGGTTTTCCCCACTGTACCCCCTCATTATAAAGTGGGAAAGTAGTGTTACACATACAAAGAGAAAGGGAACGTTGTTACTGCTTCAAAAACCTTCAGCAAAAGTGAAAAGAAAGGAAAGTTGTAGAGAGAAATCGGGTTCTGTACAGCACCCTCTGAGAGTTCCTGAGTTTCATAAATCAAGCAGGTGCACACATAGTTTGGCAATGTAGACAAACATGTAGCCATCAGAACATTTACAAAATGCTCCTTTGTTATATTTCATAATCTTCACATCTATGTAATTTACCTGAGTCCTAAAAACAAAATACACAGAGGAATTTTAATGAAGTAAAGAGCAGGTAAAATGGGAGAGGGCAACCCCACAACTTAGGAAACAGAGATAAAGGAATTAAGTAATAAGGTACACAAAGATTTATACTGGATCTTAGCCAAAAGGCCAGGAAGTGATGTACAAAGGTTGAAAATGTGAAACTGATCCACGAGAGCATCAGGCAACTTAATGAAAGTGATCTTAAGCAATTATGGTAATTCCACATATAAATAAACATAGGAGCTTTTTTCAAGCTTGTAATGTATTCTATTGTTCAGTTTGTAAAGTATTTTTGTGTGCTGTACTTTGAAAAAGTCCAAAGAATGACTATTCATTACAGAGTCAGGGTTATATATTGACTATTTCTGCTTAGTGAATATTTAAAAGTAATAAAATATGAGAGGAATCTGTATAATTCTGTCTGATTTTCCAATCAAATATTAGATAGAATACATGGAAAAATTCACTTCTTGGCAGTGCTATAATGATCAGAATTCCTTTAGCCTATGTAGAGCAGTGTCATTCAATATGTGAGCAACATATATCATTTAAAATTTTCTAGTAACCATAGTGAATAAGTAGAGATACAGTAAATTGATTTAAATAATATATTTTGATAAACCAAATAGATTCAAAATATTCTCATCTTTTTTTAGAATAATTGATTTCACAGTGAAGCAAAAAGACATCACTTACAAGTCTATGGATGTCCAGGTTATTTCTCTAACTCTTGTGTCAACTCAGTGTTATTAATATTGAATTCGGAGTATTGAGTAAGTTGAAAAGCAACTCTAAATGTATGAGTGTCAAAAACTGTTCTTCCCATGTTTTGTGTAGTTTTTGCAGTCAATTTACATAACACTAAATTACAATTTAAACCTTCTGAAATATTGATTCATGGAACAAAATGCAAAATCTTTATTATCTATTTGTATTATGAAATTAAATTTTGAGATAAATTCTTGTACCTGTCTGCATACGTGACAAATCAGCTTTTCCTTTCCTTGGAGTTCTGAAAGTATCTTGTTTATATACAGGGGTTGACAAAAGTAGGTTTACAGTTGTTCCTATGCAAAATAATACAATAATTAATAAGTGATAATACAAGAATAAACTGTTTCATGTACTCAAATTGTAAAGTGTGATACCAGTGAAAGTCATAAACCATGCTGCCATTTTCTCTGTGTCTATAGTTTTTGAATATTTGACAATCATTCTTTTCATTATAAAACTATCTTGAAATGAAAATACCACAGTAGTTCAGTATAAAACTTTTCCATAGTTCTGTCAATAAGCATTTGCAGAGGACATGGTTATTATGGTCCTTGTCTTCTCATTTTTTCAGCATTTTCGTAAACTGGCGAAGGTTCTTGGCCTGCACACACACAGAACAACTTCGAACAACTGTGACCATGATACTTTTCTTAGGTCCTGCCTCAGAAAACTGAGCACCAATATTTTTAGTGTATATCACATAGTGGAACGAAGCAACAAAATAAACATCAGTCTCTTGTTTTAATTCTCAATTAAATAGGATTATTTTACTTAACATAGCTAGGACACTGTCCAGTTTTGATTCGCTCCCAGTCCCCCCTCCTCGCTCTCCCCCCACCTGCAACCAGGCGATCACATCGATTCTCTCTCTCTGCCTCCCCCTCCCTCCTTTCCACTCTCTCTAAAAAGCAATGGAAAACATATCTTCACAGGAGGGTTAACAACAAAATTGAAGTAATGATTTTTCTTTATATATTATTCAAAATATTTAAAATGTGCATAATTAAATAGTAAGTGATATTTATTCAATACAGCTTTAATTAAACAAAATCAGGTAAACAGTACGGAAAGACTGGAATCTGGTAGCTTTCGTGAATATAAGTTTGCTCTATACAAGTAGTATTTAACCAGTGATCAGAAGACATATTTCCTATGTTTATTCTTGGCTTCCTTTCAAATATGCCTGAGACATATATTTATCTACAAAATAGAAATAACAATACTATTGTTCCTTTTTATAAACAGGTATTGTAAGGATCAAATGAAATAAATTTTAATGTCTAAAGCTCCATACAAATATGTAGCAACTGCTTTCAATTTTTAATTATAAGTGAATGCAGTGTAAACATTTTATATCATGTTCAGAAGCTTTTTCATTATAAGATAGATTAAATCCATTTAAGTGGCCTGTTCCAAATTTAGACTGTAATGTACGGCCATTCAGGACCATTAGGCTTATTAACACTACTTGAGCCAAACAAGATTTGCTATATAGCCATATGTTGGAACCATGTGGTCCTCTCATCTCGGTACTTCCTAAGTCTCTGAGCACACCACATATAGAGATTGCCTCACCTGCCAAGTGAGGTACTAATAACCCAAAGTAAGGCACTCCTAAAACAAGATAAATAGTCCAACATTGATCATACATTTAATAAAATGTTCTAACACTTGATTATACATTTAATAAAATGTTCTACCTATATTGAATATAAGTTTTGTTCTTAATCTTGGCTCTGCCATTCTCAGGTCTCTCATGCTCAGTATGAAAGTTTTGCTAATGCCTAGACTCTACTTCTGTCCCCTCACAGACTGAGGGAAATAAAGCTGACTGATTTTGCAACCTGTCCTCTATCCTCATGTCTGATTAGATAGCCCCTTACCTTGGGTCGGCTCTATATATGCATAATATTCACCAACCCCACATCCTATACTTACTGTTCCCCACAATAATGACTTTAAGTATACACATAGATATTGATGTACAGGTACAGATATAGATGCAGTTTATAGTTTATAGATGTAGATACAGATGCTCAATCTGTTGATCCCAGCTGTGGGACCTGTCCCACCTTGCTCTTCCTTCACTTGTTGCTTCTACATGACCTTCTCCATGAAACTGAATCAAAATTTTCATGACCTAATGACTTCAGTGTACCTTAAAATAAATTATTTAATCCAATTTTGGCCTACCCCAAATAAGAACTTTTTTCCTTTTAAATATGTTTTTATTGATTTTAGAGAGAGGAAGGGAGATGGGCAGAGAGAGAGAGAAACATTGATCCCAAATAAGAACTTTAAAATGTACTTTCCTATAAGTCAATGTTTAAAGGTTTGGATTTGGTCCAATTTCTCCATCCATAAATAAGTTTTTGTGATGATGGGTAGCCTAAAACCTAACATTCTTCAAAGATAGAAAAGTGGATAGATTCTGGATAATTTCATATTCCTATTTTCCTGCAGTAACCCTTATTCTACAGGATCTCCTATTATATTAAGATGGTCTGACTTAAAACAATAGGCAAACTTAGAAATCAAACAGAGTTAACTCTCTGGGAAAAATAAATTATGTCATTTTAAGAACCTCTAAATAAAGCTGCCTGCTAAAGAAATTAGGTTAAAACTGAATAAATATTTCCTGAAAATTTTCCTTTTTGTATTATGTAAAAGCTACAAAAACTACGTTGATTTTTCTAAATGGAAGCAAACCTTTATTACTAAGGTTATTAGGAGCCCAATTGTGAGCCCAGTATGAAAGATAATTGTCTATAGACAAGGTATAAGATTCAATTTCATTGGCGAAAACTAACATTAAAATGTAAGCACACTGGGGAGATCAAAAGCACTAAAGGGTTAGTATGTTCAGGCTTCCTTCTTCCAGGAGATGTTCATGGGTCTGCAAAACTGACACACATTGGTTGTGAAACACTGCTTAAAAGGATACAGTTTTCTGAGCAGTAAAATGGAAAATAGTTTTTACTTTAGAGAGAAGCTCAAATATAATATCTCCGTTGAACTTAATTTTTAAAAAGCATATAAATATGACCTTAATTAATTAGTTCAGTAATAAGTAGTACTGATCCATAAATTGAGAACTACTGTACAAGCCTTTCTTAAGAAATAATATAACTTAAAACATTTCTCGAAAGACTTTATTCCTATCTTTTATTTCTACTACAGTTATTATGGTAATGCTTTTGATAAATATATTTTTATTTTCTGTTAATGAAGAATAATAGAAGTGATGTATACACTAAGGTTGTGCCTTGGAAATAAAGTGTGTAGCACTGAAATTGTGAAAACTCTCATAGCTTTCTGATCCATATAATTGGTGACAAATGATACTGCATATAGCTCATTATTTTTGAGACCTATAAAAGCATTTCACAAAGGTGCATATTACCTCATAAAAAATAAGTTCCAGTATCATTCATCTAGCCTATAAATAATTAAAATCCCTATTTTCCAAATTGGATTACTTTGATATAAATGCCTACTGTTTCCATTATTGCTCACATTACCTAAATATTATGCTCAATCAAAATGTGTTAGATGTCTTAAATAGTCTTTATAAACAATACTATGTGCTGGCATGGAATTTTTAAAAGGTAACCAGTATTTCTGTTCTCTAGGGAAACATCTTTTACTATGGAATCACAGCTAATAAAGTTTTTAAAAAAAAAAAAAAAAGATTTTTCAGAACAACATTAGTGAGTTCTCCATACATATCTCCCACCCCATGATTATTTAAATTATCCCTTCACTTTCTCCTATATAATTATAGGTGAAATTCCTTGCACAGAGGTATAAAAAGATATAAAAGGAGCACAAAAGGAAGGATGACCAGACATCCATGCATGCATATGACAAAGTGAATTGTGTAATGTCAGGGAATCTGCATATATATTAAATGCTCTTATGTTTGCATTTAAAACAGGCATTGCACAACATGAAGAACAGTGAAATTCATGCTTATATTTAAATGCCTAATTTTTCTTTACTTTGAATGGCATCAGGTAGCATTTCTTTTTGCTAGATACTTAACATGTTTTATTGCATTGATTTTTATATTTATTGAATTTATTGGGGTGACATTGGTTAATAAAATTACATAGGTTTCAAGTGTACAGTTCTACAGTCCATCACCTGTCTATTGCATCGTGTTCACCACCCCGAGTCAGGTCTCCTTCCATCCCCATCTAGCCCCGCTGTCCCCCCTTCCGCCACCTCCCTGACCCCTTTCCCTCTGGCAGTCACCCTACGTTGTCTGTGTCTATGAGGTGTTTTATTTTTGTTTTTGTATTTTGCTTAATCCTTTCACCTTTTTCACGCAGATCCCTAACCCTCCTACCCAACATTCCTCCCGCTGACAGCTGGCAGTCTGTTCACTGTATCTATAAGTTTGTTTCTATTTTGCTTGTTAGTTTACTTTGCTCATTAGATTCCACATATAAGTGAAATCAAATGGGTTTGCCTTTCTCTGACTGGCTTATTTCACCTAGTGTAATACTCTCCAGGTCCATCCGTGCCATCCATGGTGTTGCAAAGATAAGATTTCCTTCTTTCCTCTTTAAATATTTTTTTAAATTGATTTTTAGAGAGAGAGGAAGGGAAAGAAAGAGAGAGAGAAACATCAGTGTGAGAGGGAAACATCGATCACCTGCCCCCTGCTTGCTTCCTACCTGGGATCGAGCCTGCAGCCAGGCTTGTGCCCTGACCAGGAATCGAACTGGCAACCTTTGGGTACAAGAGAGGACACCCAACCAACTGAGCCACACTGGCCAGGGCTTGATTTCCTTTTTATTTTTTTATACAGCTGCGTAGTAGTCTATCATGTAAATGTACCACATCAATTTAAAAAAAGAAAGACATGGAGAGAGATCATGAAAGTAAGATAAAAGTTTTATATTTTAGTACCTTTAATGGAATTTTTATTCTGATTTTTTTAAACAAGGAGCCTGTATTTTCATTTTGCACTGGGTGCCACAAGTTATATATCTGGTCTTGCTGTTGGGATTAACACCTGCGGGAGGGGAAAAAAGGATTGGGTCAAGGGAAAAGTCTGTGATACAGCTATAACAAAAGCCTCAGCCAACTCCGCAGGAAGCCTTCAAGCCCAGGTAGCCTTCAGAGGTGTTCCCAGCTGGGGTGAGAGGATCAGCCTTTGTACCTTGTGCCTGACAGTGAACAAAGGCAGGCGCCCTGGGACGACAACTCTGCTAGACCAGGGCAATTCCCAGGGAGGAACTCAGATGCAAGCCCTGAGCTGACATCCCTCCTGCAGGATGCCTCGGTCCCGAGGGGCATCTGGGCAGAGCGGCTCAGCATCCAGACCAATGCATAGGGCAGCTGGACCTCATGTCAGCTGTTGGAATGCTGTACCTCTCTAACTAGTTTCGAGTGGTTGTTTTAAATTTGTGTGATTTTTGTGAGAGCTCCCTGACAAAGAAGATTCTTCCAATGCAGTTTCCAGGGTAGAGACCATCAAAGGGAAATCAGGAGGTATCTGGCATCTGGCAGCCTGATATCCCAAAGAGTCAATCTCCTGAATCAAAGGTTATAGAGAGTTGAATCTGAAAATCTTTTAGATACAGCATCCTGGAAGTAAACCCAGGAGAAAGAGGCTGGCAAATGAACTCTTGACTAGGAGAAATGTTATTTGTCTGTTTTGTTCTGCCACAAGAGCTTTTATCTCAAGCTAAAGTGGAGACACGTAATGAAACCTTTAACATCATCACGTGTGCTGCGCTTCATTAGGGCTGCAGCTCTGACATTGCTGGGCCTTCAGTCCAACGTGATACACAAGACATAGCAGTGCCTGCATTACAAAAATTAATCAAGAAGCAGCAGTCTGCTGGACACTCATGCTCAAGTGACTCTTCTAAGGGGTTGGATGCCTCCCAGAGTCAATTGCCACAGTTTTAAATGAGTGCTTTTAAAATATTTCATTAATTTTTTAATGAAGCACGGAGCACTTTAAGAATATCCGTAACCTACAAGCAGCTTTTCAAATACTTTCCATTTCTCCTAGCTTGACATGTTAAAGCTGATTTACTTTTTCATCATTTGCCATCAGAACAGGGTTATGGTGGTATAATTCCTGCAAAAAGTGCCAGCATGTAAATTAGTGGCTGAGAAGCTCAGCAGCACTGGTGGCAGCAGAGGGGAGAGGGAACCCCAGATTCTGATGAGCACTTGGCAGCACATCACCTCCATTCTTATAACCTTTGTTCAAGCCTCAGCAACAGAATCATGTGTTTGTCAGTCTGGGTCTATGTCTGTCCCCTCTTCAGGGTTGCTTTGTGGGTGTGTAACCTGTGTAGTCCCCCAGGGCCCTACACTAAAGAGACCCACAAACTTGGAAGAGCCCCAGACTTGCTTTAATATTTTGCTGTCGTTCTTGAAATCCTAATAATTTTTCAGTGAAAGATCCTGCATTCTCATTTTGTTTGGGGCCCACAAATTGTGTGGCTTCCCCTGCCCATCTTCTAAAATCCCCAATAGGGTCAGAGAGGTGAGAGACAATCTCAAAGAAATTCTGACATCTGGAAGCAAAACAGCAGCCTCCTACAAAAGGCAAAATCTTCTCTCCACATAAAAAAGATAAAAGTGAAGCTACTGTGGCAGAGAAGGGATGTGATCCAACCCATTTGCTCTTTGCTGCTATGAGCCTCTAGGTTAAGTTGGTGAAATCTTCAGAATCAACGGAACACAAATTGGAAACCATTGCCTTAGGGTTTATTCTAATGAACACGGAAGATAAATATCCAGAAAATAGTCACTCCACTAATCTAGCAACTAAAATTTGCACACATTTCTTTAAATAAACCATTTGTGATTTGGAGGGTTCTTTCATTTTATTTGTTTTTTCATATTCTCAAATGTGTTTTTGGCCCCTCCACCAAAAGATGGCACATAAAAGATATTAAAAGTGCTTAGATGACTTAGAAGAGAAGCCAGTTAGTGGATGCTTCTTCTGTGCCATCCATCGTACTAAACTCTTTTTATAATTATATCACTGAATTCTCACAATGCTGTAGCCCAGAGAAGTGTCTCATGTTACACAACTAGTAGATTACAAAGCTAAAAAGTTGTAAAGACAGAATTTTAATCCACTATAGCCTGACTCCAATGTCCTTGAATTTAAACATCAATAAAAAACTGAAATTAATCATCTGTTTGAATGTGCTTAAAACCTCTGTTTGTTAGTATCTGTAGTAAAACTAATTATAGTTAGAAAGAGATCATTGCACTGAGTCAAAATGGGAGTAGTTTAAAATGTGTGGGAATATAAGAGAAGTCATTAGAAAAGAAAAGTGAGTGTCACTGATGTAATGCTACGATCTAACTCATATGCTTGGACTCTTGACAGTAATTCTTATTCATTTGTAAAAGGGGGAAAAACGTTAAGTAAATATCTTTAGAAATTTGGTCTGGGTCCAATGTTTGTTGATTTGCATGAGCTGAGTAGAACAGAAAAAGAGATTAGAAAGAAATAAAAGGATATTGAAATGTCAGTGATGAAAAAATATGAGGCAATTCCACAACTGGACTCTCTATAATGTAGGGGAGTAAATCTGCATGTGAAAACTGACTTTTCAAATATATAGATATTTTCTTCTGAAAACTCCATCAACAAAAATAATCCTTCCTACTGAAATCATTATGCTTCTGGGAATTGGACAAGTCACATCACTTAGAATTCATTTCCTTGGGTTCTTTCACAAGAAAGTAATCAATTCAGTTCAAGAAAGCAAAGTGTTTTATGGCTGGCACCATCTGCATGATCAAATGAGTCGCTGAAGAATATTAGTCCTGCCTGATTTTTGAAATATGAATATATGTCAAAAGAAGTATACAGTGGGATTAAATAGGCAAATTATACATACAGATATTTTATGTAGAGGAAACAAATCATGAAGCACCATTCATTTTACTAATGCAAATGAAAATAACACTATAATATAAATTTTTGCCTAACGAATTGATAAAATTTTTGTTAGGCTTTTGTTTGTTTTTGAGAATACCCAAGAATGAAAGAAGACAGTCAAGAGCCTATTATCATATAGAATTTATACAAGTAAAATTTCATTCTGTGTCTTCTAAAAGCAATTTACATTGCATATTAAAATGTCATAAAAGTACTTATTCCCTTCGAATCAGTATTTCTATTTCTGGGAATCTATCCTCAAGAAATTTAACATTAAAGGAAAATTTTAATGTGAAGATATTCAGGATGCTACTCTTATTGGAGAAAAACTGGTGGAAAATCCAACTCCATCATTAGAGAACACCGTAAAGAAATTATGACCTGTACATAAAAGTCCTCTAGTCATTATTTTTTTTCACAAGGAGTTTTCAATTAACATGTCAAATTTTCTTAAAATGTAAGTGGCAAAGAAGTCATGTAAATTATAGATACACTTTTATCTCAATTATATATGAAAATATGTATAGGTCTAAATATATACTTAATCTACAGAAGAATACGTATATAAATTTTAGTATGTTTATGAATGAAATATTATACATTAGTGAAAATAAGTGACATCACATTGATAAATCTTCTGAACATAAATTTGAGAGAAAAAAACAAGTTTAGAAAAATACAATATGGTCTTATTTATATAAAGTTCAAAATCAGTCAAAACCAAACAGTCTTTGCCTAAGATAGATGTTCACCTGTGTGAAGTGAGGGGGAGGGAGACTGTGAACACACAATGCATTCAGATACAATATTCAGAACAATATTATTTACTTGGAAACAGATGGAGCTAAAGATCTGGGAGGGCCAAGGGAATTCCAAAGTTATTGGTAATTTTCTCTTTCTTAGGGTGAGTGGATTTTTTCATATACATACATTTTTCACACACATGCACACATATAAAGTATCTTCAAATTTTAACGCCAAAGTTTACTAAGAAATATTGCAAGAAAATATTGCAACCTGTTTATCATAAATGCCCTTGAGTATTTTGATGAAAAATTATATATTTTTTCTCTAAAATTTACCTATGATTCAACTTTGTCATTATATTTATGGTTAGGAAAACATCTGCTAATTAAGTTTAAAAGCAATGAACAAAAAATTTAGCCTTCAGAAATGTCCTGGTACAAGAATGTTCTACCAGGAGAAAATTTAGTGTAAATATTCCTAGTAGTCTTGAAGTATAGAAATGAAACAAAATACACTGTAGGTTTGTAGGTTTTGTTTTGTTTTGTTTTTTGCAAATTGTGATAATACTTATCAAAATATTACTGAAAGGATCAAACAAAATGTAGCATGCAAGCATTTTTTTCAGGTCACAGAGTACTAAACAAATACTAATTATTACTGTTAGTTTTTAATTTTTTACTGAGGAAGAAATTAGAAAAAATAAACTTAAAATTGTATAGAAAAGATTAAGAAACCTTCCCTAAGTATTGAGAGATAATGTAGCATGTAACAATAGATAATTTAATCACTCTGTAATCTCTTTCCCTGGAGAATGGCCTAAATTCTTATACATTCATATCACACCTTGCAATTACCTACAACATGGACTACACATGGAGCGGGACAGCATGAGAGAATCGCTATTACAGGAGCAGTTTTAATGTTTATAGATTACACAATTATATTTTTAATCAAAAGTAATTTGGACCTTATCTAGTTGACTATTAGTTCAATTCTTTTATTTTTCAATGCAGAAATTGAAAGTTAGATTTCAAGTAATTTATCAAGGTCACAAAGAGTTATAGAATCAAATGTCTTTAACCTATTATGGGAATACAAAAAGTTAGGATGGTATAGAATTTGATCAGTTAATTTTTTTTAAAGACTATCAACCCAAATTATAATTTTAATTTTGCTATGTGAACATGTTCCTTACCCCTCGTTTTGCATTCTCTTGGGCCAGATATCTGAGGAAAATACTAATCAGTTATATATTGTCCAATTAGCAACTATGTGCTTAATATAAGAAGGAAATTTGATTTCACCCACAGTTATGGATTACCAACTGTAAATAAGGTGCCAGGCTAGAATCTGAAAGATAAAAAGAAAAGTATAATTTATCTCTTGCCACAAGGGAATTACAACGTGAGATGGTCTCCGTCCCATTTCTTTCGTAGAAATAATAAAAAAGATAAGGAAATAACATGTATTCAGCACCAAACACATGTTGGGTCTGTCCGCACGTTGTCATCAAAGTAGTCCTATAAAGTTGATCTGTTGTCTCATCTTTTTATAAAAAATAGAGACTCATGGAAGAAGGCAGGTAACTTTCCAAGTAACACAGTTAACAGGTGGCAAAAACGTGATTTGAACCAAAGTCCATTGGTTGTCAGAGCCTGAATTCCCCTCCTTACCTCTGAATTCCCACCTCATTCTATTGCCCAAGAAAGAATCTGAGAGTCCAACAGCAAAACATATTCTCTTACTCCCTAACTACGCACAAATCATGAAAGTCTACAACTCTATAAGGAAAACCTTATGAAACATTTCTTCTCCAACTTGCCTAAAGTCCCTGAGTCTCTGAAGTAAATGAGCAAGAAAAATTAGAAATATCCATTGATTCCGGTTCTTGCCCTGTTTTCTTTCAGATAATAAACACTATTTTTTTGTGTGTTTCCCAGAAAGAAAATGAGCTAGATACTTTCAGGCACTAATAGACTTCTTTTAGAACCCCAATTATTTTTAAAATGTGTTTTCTTATTGTAGATAAAATTTCATGTATTAAAAATATAATATTTCAAACTTTTTAGTTTACAATCCTTCTTCCCATCCAATGAATATCAACTCACTAGTGGTACCTAAAAGCAAGAGATGCCACTTCTAGGAATATCTCCTAAGAAACCCGAAACACCAATCACAAAGAACTTATGCACCCCTATGTTCATAGCAGAACAATTCACAATAGCTAAGATCTGGAACCAGCCCAAGTGCCCATCAGTAGATGAGTGGAGAAAAAAGCTGTGGGACATTTACACCATGGAATACTACACAGCTGTAAAGAAGGATCTTTTACCCTTTGGGACAGCATGGAGGGACCTGGAGAGTATTATGCTAAGCGAAATAAGCCAAGCAGAGAAAGACAAACATCACATGATCTCATTCATATGTGGAATGTAATAAACAAAATAAATTGATGAAAAAAATAGATCCAGAGACAGAAGCATGGAACACACTGAGGGATCTCAGAGGGAAGGCAGGGGTAGGGGAGTGGGTGGGGAGAGATTAATCAAATAACTTATATGTCTATAAGCATAAGCCATGGACACAGACATTGGTATGGGGAAGGCCTGGGAGTGGGGTGGATGTGGGGTGGAGGGAATCAATGGGGGGGAAAAAGGGACATCTGTAATACTTTCAACAATAAAGATAAAAAAATTAAAACTTAAAATAATGAAAGTAAATAAATAAATAAAAACAGCTCTGCATTTTTGTCAGTTAATTAAATGCCAAAGCCGCCAATTTAAAAATTATGTAGCATTATGTAGAATCATCCAGCCTCCAAGTAAAAGTTCTTATTAAATTGAAATAGTTTTAAATAAATGAATTGAGTGATCTTGGGTTATAGGCAAAAACTTAGTTGTACCATATTCATTTCATAAATGACAATTATTGAAAACTTCTAAAACTTTTCTACACCAGGATATGAATAAACAAACAATCTGAGCTCCCTCCCCCCAAAAAAACCTTCATAAGGGTTGGCTCAGCAGTTAAGGATGATTCTGGACACCAGACATTGGTAGTCCCACACGTCCTCACAGCTGGGCCTGTCTGGAAAACAAGTTTGTATCTCTAGTGATCCCGACAGCACACACATTTGGAAAGATAATCACCCTTTAAAAATATTTATTTAGCAGCCCTTACTCTTTTCCTTCATAATTTCCCCTCCTAGAATCCAGGTTTGGGAGAGCAGAACACTGTATCCCAGCTACTCTCTGCAAAGAGCTTCAGTGTCTTCCAATCTTGTTGGTACCCAAGACGTGAATGGAGTGGAGCTATGACAGAGGTGTGATATTTCCTTTACAGAACATAAACTCGCTATAGCTATGTCACATTTCCAAATATAATACAGAACTTTCTCTGCCATTTGACTTTTCATCACTGAAATAATCTTCATAAAATGTAAAAGCAAATTAAATTATTTTGAATACATCAGCTATGTGCCTATGGGTGTGGCAACTCCTTATATGATAAGTCAACAAAATATAATATTTTTGTAAATGCTTGAAGCATTTACAAAATGTGAGCTGTTGTTTTGTACTTTTTTTTTTACTACTTTGAAAACTTGGGCCATGACTAACCCCACATTGGAGAAAAACAGGTGTACATCACAGGAAATTATGGCAGGATCCCCGTCTTTATTAACACATCAGGCTTTTTGTTTTTTGAGGGATTTTTTACTGTAATTTCCCTGTAATAGGCACATTATGACAATTTGTTCCAATATGCAAAAAGCTGGCTAAAAATGGTGCTAGTAATTTTGTCTCCTTTGACTGACTTTTCATTTTAATTCTTGTTTAGGGGAATTCTATTTTCCCACACATAAAATTTAAGTTCAAGATCACATTTTATATTAGAGTTGATATTTGGCAATGGAAAATATTAACCTTCTTTCTTTAGCCATAACCTGTAATAAAGAACAACATGCTGTGGAACTTTTGGAAATATAGCTTCTGACTCTCCTATGCTATAACTTCATACAAAAAAGTAAAATTGTATTTTTATCAAATATTTTGTCATGAATGCCCATCTCAGGGCTCCTCCTAGAAACTTGCCCTGGAGGGCCACATTTATGTACCACGAGATTCTGCACTGCTGGCCATGGATGGGATATGCATTTGACCCAAAATCAGACAATCCATCAGTTTAGCAGTGACTTGTCAGATTCCTTCTTTCAAGATTCAGAATTTAAAAACGCAGTCTATAGTTAACCACTGTTTAGAGCTTATGCTATAAAGTAAAATTGAGACCGAAACTGCCATATTTTGACATGGGAGTACAAATTACTCCAAGAAGCAGATAAGCAGAAGGTAAAAGATAGAGGCAACGTAAGAAGAGACTTAGATGTGTGAGAGACATTGCAACCCCTGAATGACTGAGAAAGGAGCTTTGATTCGTGGCTTCTTGGCTCAGAGCTCAGTTAGACTTTATTTCCTTCCCATAAATGTTGTGTTGTTTATTTCTCGTATCCTTTAATAAGTCTATTTCTTAAAGCTCACTTGAAAGGTTAAGTTGTAAAATTTTATATTAATAAAATAATTTGTGAGTACCCAATTTTATCACCTTTTATTTTTATTTTTTACTCTGGAAATTATGCATCATACATTGTTTTCATTTTCTCATGTACATAACCACATACAAAAGCCCTGCTTGAATATTTAAGTCAGCTGAAACCCTGGCTTAACCAATTTTTCTTTTGATAAACCAAACTGAGTTTTAAAGTGAATTTACAAACAAATAGACAGAATTTTTGATTTATAGAAATATGTAAGAGCTGTTTTAGAATTGCATTGCAGGTGTGTGCTTTATGTATCAATTTTATCATTTGGAGCCAGTTTTCTATGAAAGGTTTAAATGAAGCCTTTTAACTCAGAGAAGATGGAGCACACAAAAGCTCTTGCTCAGTGCTTCAGGAGATTGTTAAAAATTGAATTGTGCTGCTAAGAACTACTATCACTATAGTATGTGCCACTTTATTGAATTTGCTGTTTTTTACCTAGAAGGAGACATCCAGCTTAATTGTGTAATGTTGTTGAAGTTTTTCTCATCAATAAAATGAGATTAATAACAGTAATAGTAAGAGTATACCAACATCATAAGGTTATCATGAAGATTAAATGACATAATACATGAAAAGCATTAAATATACATCTTATATTTAAAACACTGACTGGGACATATTAAGCACTGACCATATATTAATCATACCTTTTTACTAGATGAAACAATATTTTATGCAACATATCTAGAAAAAGATTATTTTAACAACTTTTTGAGATATAACTTACAGAGCATAAAATTCACCCATTTAATGTGCACAATTTAATGGTTTTTAACATCATCGTAGAATTGTGTAACCATCACCACAATAAATTTTAAGACATTTTCATCACCTCAAAAAATACTGTACACTTTAGCTATGATTCCTTAATCTTCCATCACTCCCAACCCTCAGCAAGCGTAATTAGCATCTACCTTTCTATTTGCCTGTTCTGAACACAGCCACGATTACTAGGCAAGTAATGCACAAAGAAAATTAAGTTTTCGGTTCAATATAACATGTATTCAGTGATTCTAGAAATAGTGAACCTTAATGAATTTCTTACAATTCTTAAATTAGAGCATATAATAGCCTTTTCGCCCCCTGCAGAATCCTTCCTTTCAACATAAAGGGAACAGCAAGCACCAGGGACTTGGACCATTGCCCAGCGTACTGTGCATAGCATGAAAAGCTGTGACCTTTTAACCCATGTCCCACATACAGCTGACAATGTGACAATTGGGTCCTTACTATGTTTAAGGTGAAGCTTACTCCTCTGTGCACAGTACAATAAAGAAAAAAATAGAAAGCCCCTTTTCTAAGAAAAATGTTTAGGAAACCCAGGGACTGAGATCCACTGCAAAAATGGATATTATGAATGGCTTACTGAAAAAGTCATAAAATGGTAAAATCAGTTCAGATGTGACGTTGGTATTGTTCCCGTTCCAAGACTGCGCAGATGGGCAATTCACTATGTAAGCAATTTTCATGGCTTGGATAACAAACCACCATGTTTTCCTTGGACAAACTACCTCATGCAATAACAGTCTTGATCAGTTAGGTTTCACAAAGTTTCAAGTTCAGCACTATTGCATACAGCTGGAAACAATGTTCAGATTCTTCTTAAGATGGTTTCTTGGTGTCCTGCACCCCTCAAATTCACAGGCAGGAGGATAATGAAGCCCCCCCCCCATGATTACAAAACCATATTTAGATAATTTCCCCATATGAGTGATATTTAGGCAACAAGATTCTCTGCAACTGTTATTTCTTTAGGTATTTTCTAAATGATGAAGAACTAAAGGTTGGTGTAAAGCCAAGCTGAATGTAAAATATCCTAAACATTTAGAAAAAGAATAGGGTTTAGGCTACAGAAATCAGGGGATTGTACAACGCGCTGTTCGCTAAAAAATAGAATCTAATGTATATGTAACATAGTTTTCTGTTTTTCTGCATTTCATAGATTTCTATAAAATGGACTGGTTGCTACTGGCTGCCTCCACAAGGCCCTGACTGGGGGCAGGGATTGAACCCACAGCCCAGTTCGTGCCCTTGCCCAGGAATCGAGCTCATAACCCTTCAGTGTGCTGGCCGATGCTCCAACCACTGAGCCATACCAGCCAAGGGGCCCACTATCTTTCTTAACAGTATTTTTTTCTTCTTAACATTTGTAAGATTTGCTCATTTGACCTTGTGTCAATTGCTGATTCCTAAGGCTACATCTCAGTGGACAGCAAGTTCTTTGAGCTGTCCATTTGAGAAATCATGACACCCACAGCACTAATTCAAGCAGTATATTAGCTCCAGCCCCCTTCTCTGATAAAGGTACTGAACATTTTCTGACCATACTCATCACAGGTATTAAACTATTTACTAATAAGTGGTCCCCAGCTTCATACCTGTTCACTTCTTTGTATTGCTGTTCAGTGTCTGCTCCATAGAGAAGTTCATTTTGATTTTTGCAGCTATAAGTTTTGGTGTTCCCTTACTATATATTTTTCCTCATGGTTAGCAATGACCAGATAATATTTGGGTTCTGTTTTGTTAGCATCCTCTCTTCTCAGACTATTTGCCCTTCTTTGTCCCTATACTTCAAGAAGCTGACTCTGACACAATTTGTTACCCAAACTCCTTAGATATTTTCCAAGGCAGGCACAAGGAGGAGATCAAAGAGCAAAAGCAGAAAGAGTCTGGGGCCTATCCTCCTTGCTCCCACCCTGCTCCAACCTGCATTTCGGCCACAGGCTGTATCCCTCCACAACTAAGCCTCTGTTTACTCCTGTCCAGGGGCCCCTCCTCAAGGGTTTCAGTTTCACTATTTCACTATTTCTTCTTCTCCTCCCTGCCTAGGTTTCCATAAGTAATTCTTAATTTCAATCTCTGTATAGAATCTATCTGAACTGGATTCTGCTTCCTGGCAAAACTGACACACGAGGGTGTGATCATGTGTGATCAAAATAATATTCCATTTTACAGGAAGCATCTTGGTGTTGCCGTTAACCTATTAAATTAGCTTGTGCAAGAATTTACAGATATTTCAGTGTTTTCTTTTGAACAGGGTCAATAGTGTTGAGAATCAAGAATAAGTTTGGTTAGATTTGGACCTTTTGACTAGATTTGGCTCTTTCAAATACATATTTCATGTCAAACTTCAAATACAACCCAAAGGAGGTGTATTTGAATCGTTGCCATGCTGCTCTTCTAATAATTCCTGCTATTCTTTTAGTTAAGATATTTGACAATCTGGGCATACTCTGAACTTAACTTTATAAGAAGTAAAGGATTACAAAATTAAATGCTCAACAGATTCCATACAAAAATTTCACCTTCTGAAGTGTTTCAGGAGTTCCCTTAACAAAATTGAAAAGAGTGTCAACATTTACCTCATGAAACAAATGTTTTATTTCTTAGAGCATGCTATGCACTCTGCTGTTTGACACATTCATCAAATCCCATAAGGACAATGACAGCAAACAAAATTATGATGGCATCTTGTCATTCCATACCCATCATAAAATCAGAAACTGGCAGCAGGACAAAAAGATCTTTCCTGGGGTGTGTGGGTGGTGATCAGAACATCTAAAGATATCTCTGGTTCCTGGGAGGTAACTCTCTGGTTATGTGCACTCACACTCACATGATGCTTACGCGTGTTCACATATTGTTTTGAATATTTAATTGTTTATCTTTGGTTCATTATTCTGTGAAATTGTATGTTGGAAATAAATCTACTCAGGATTTAACATAGAAAATAAAAATATAAGGAAAACAAGAGATAGAATATTTTTTTATCACAGGGAATTAAATAGCCTACTTTGGAACAAAACTATTTTGTTGTGTGTGTGTGTGTGTTTTTAGACATATCACCAGAAGAAAAACAATAAGAAAGGAGCTATAAAACATATTCAAGTATAGGCTTTTGTTCAATTTATTCAATCAACTTATATTGAGACCATATCTATTTCTACATGCTGACCTAAGTCATGTAGATTCAAGGACAAGTAAATTTCAGTTCTACCGGTAAGTGGTTTATAAATTGAGATACAGCCATTCAAACTTTCATAAGTTGCATAATACTACTTGAGAATCTCAGAAATGCACATGATTAATTTTAAATAGAAATATCCAAGTAGATCTTATATAAAAATTAACAGTGGTGAGGATTTTAAAGTGTGAAATTATTTCAGTAGTAGAAAATGTCAGACTGAATATCGGTCAATGGAAGTCTGAGATTAGTATAAATAAAGACATGGGGACATAATGCATCATGTGTTCTGGGAATGGGACATAAAAAGCACTTTATACTTCGGTATAGCTTGGTGATTAAATTCAGGCACACTGGTTTCAGCCAGGCATGGGTGCCAATGCTGGTTCTTCCACTTATTACCAAGGAGAAAATGATTTTGCCACCCCAATATATGCTTTTTGGGACTCTTGATTATTTTAAGCTGGCTATTTTTAAGAAACAAAAAACTCAATAAGAGCCTTTACTTCCCCCTCCCTACCTAAAGGAAACGAGATAGAAAAACCTGCTCCAGGAAGGGAGCTATCACCATAGATAACAATATTTTAATATGAACTGAGTCAGACAGTGGGGAGTCAAGCAAAGTCTGTTCCTTAAACTCTTCTGTGTCCCACTGTTTCTGGGTGGCCCAGCAAGAATTTGTTTACCAAATGTTTGTTCCTTCTCATTTACCTATGAATTGCCTCCCTTCCCTTTAAAGTCCAAACCACTATTCCCTTTTCTCCCTAACTCAAGAGGGCAAATAAGTCTCAACTGCTCGATTTGTCTTTCTGTCCTGTATTCCTATGGAACCCTTGTATGTACATATGTAAGCAATTTGGTCATTTTCTTCTCTTAATCTGTCTCATGTTAATTTGATTATTGGAACATCCAGTAGAACTTAGAAGAGTAGATGGAAAATTATTTGTCTTACTCTACACTATAAATGTAGCATAAATCCTGAATCCTGAGTACTATATCTGAAAATGAGGAATAGAATATTATCTAATTTATAGGGTTGCACTGAATATGCAATGGGATAATGCATGTAATGTGGTTAGCACAAGACCTAGCCCATAAAATAGCATATTAACTAATGAAAAATATCTCCAGCACTTGGGCTGCTTGAGTGGACTTTGAGTCATAAAGTTGGATGACAAGTTGTTAAGTTAGAGTGGAGTCAGATTGGGAAATCATAAAGATCTCAGAATGCTCATCTGCACACTACTTGTACCTAGCTTAATTCAGTGCTGGAAAATTATATTGACTATAATCTATAAATAGTCAAGGATTTTATGTCCGAAGAATTCAATATCTTACTTACCTTCCCTATAGACATTAAGCTTCAAAGATAATTTTTTTGTAAATCTCTGTGCCACTGCATAACTGGCTAGGGCAATTCTAGAATAAACCAATACATTGCAAAAATAATACGCTTTTTAAAATAAAACATCTTATGTATAGAATAACAACCATTCTCTTTTGCATAAAAAGGATGATGGTTTAACTAATTAGCTTGTATATCTTGATAAATTCAAAGACTACTTGTAGCTCCTTTTCCTGGAATCACAAAATAAGTTGCTTGCATTTTAAGGAATTTAGGGTGTCAGGGACAGGGGAGGAGGCCTCTCACCTGCTAATAGGATCACAAGAGATATGCAAACCACACAACATAATGGAAAGAACTCTCTTGGAGTTGGAAGAAAAAGAGTCTCTTATCAGATATGTGAACTTGAGTGCGTAACTTATCTTTCTGGACTTCAGCTTCCCCTTGAGGAAAATAATCTCCTAGTTGCCTTCAAGAGCTGGGGAGAGGGACTGGAGAGAGGGATGGGACAGGTTGGAAAGGGTCATTGGGGAGAAAAAGGAACATCTGTAATATTTCAAACAAGCAAACAAAAAAAGAGCTGGCCTTTGATGCTTCTATGTTCCTCCTCCTCATAGAAGGTTTTAGAGAATTCGGGTCTCCACATGCCGTCCACTCTCTATATAGCCTTGCCGTGGATGCCAGCTGCCAACAGAAACACTAACTGGAACTATGTGGCTATTTTACCCTTCACCCTCTCCAATGGGCACACCCCTATTCTGAGAGCACAGCAGGCAGTCTTTGTTGTAAGAAATGTGCATTTTTCGCCATGTTTTCCTGCCTCCTGTAAGAATGAGGATTTCAGTTTCTTCTGAAGCATTTGATGGGATTGTTGTTCCATGTCAAACGGTTGGTTGTTCAGAGTCATTTAAAATAGAGCATTAAAAAACACAAGCCTTCACCATGAAAAAATATTTTATGGTGATGAATATATTTTAGTTACTCAAGTAAAACCCTTGGTAGAATATTACACTTTAAAGAATTTATCTCATTTTAATAGATCTCCTTATTTTTACTGTGGTAATTGGTATTATGTTATTTTATGTTTCTGTTGGTTCATTTTTATTAAAGGAACTTGACAAAGGCTTGACATGAGTGCAGTAGAGTTTATCACAACTCTTCTTGTCTGTTTGAAATACTGCTACCTTAAGTAGCTAATGTTTGAAGAACTTCACAGAGTATCTGTGTATAACTGAAAGAGAGCTGAAGAGAGCATATAAGATACTTTATGCAAAGAAATAAAATCTTAGTAAAATAAATATTCTCTACTTTAAATGTCATCCCTGTTCTCCTAGTAATTCCATATCTTGATTTCCCAAGCCTAATATGACATCTGTGTTTATATATTTTCTAGAAAATATGGCTTGAAGTTAAGCTATGTATAATGTAAATATTTTTGTATTAATTTGATCACTCAATTAATCTTTGATTCCTCTTTCTGGGGAATGTACACTCCCTGACCTCACAAGGGAATGTACCTTGTTTTTTACGGTCTATGACCCAGCAAGGTTAAAAAGAATTCCTGTATACATAAATTTTATACAGGAAATGAGTAATTTTTATTTCATCTCTGTATAGAGAATTAGTCAGATATTGGCAATGAAATACAATATTCATCAGGACTCAAACTGTATAAGATTTCTAAGCACAAAAAAACAAACTTCTATAATAGACGATTAGATCAAAGCAAGCAAATTCTAGGCTAATATAATTTAATTGCTATAAATTCTTTATTAGTGTTAAAATATTAATTCACCAAAAAATATTTACTAGAACCCAACTATATCTACAGCTCAAATAGCCACTAGGCAATGTGGGATGTGGGAGTGGAGTAGAGAATAACATTACTAGAGCACATGTCCTAAATCTTCACATAATTTATTTTTAGTTTATAATTTTCTAAAGTGTAGAAATGACATATTAAATGGTGACTAGGAGTGATGCCAAGTTGTGAAAGCTGCTTATTACTTGGTGTTTTAGGGAGATTACTAAATTCTGTTTCTCAGTTTCTTCATCTGTGAAATAAAGAGAGTAACATCTTTACCTTAGGTTTCCGGGAGGATTCGATGAAACAACCACTGAAAGGCATTTAGAAAGCTGCCGGATACGTAGTTACTACTCAGCAAATATTGGTCCTTATTGATTCTTCGTGTGTGCGCAGCACTCAGGCTATGGAAAGGTGTGCAGGTCCATACATTTATTTACCGTTTCATAAATGGTGAGTGAGAGATTGCAAGAAAGAAGCTGGGAGGAAAAAATAAAGAGGGGAAGGGAAAGAAGAGATAGTCACAAGGATAAAGATACTGGACCTGCTCTCAAGTCACTTATACTCTCACTAAGGTCATATCAATACCTTTCTAGAATCAATCAAAATATAGTCAAGTAATACATAATGGTACTAACTCTAAATATAAACAAATTCAAAGAAAAGAAAAAAACAGAATGAGCTGGAATCCTCAGAAAAGACTCCTTGAAGAAGCTGGCCCGGGGCATATGATCTCAAGGTTTTGGTGATGTGCTAGTATTTGCTTTCTCTACCTTCCATGTCTTTTGAAATAAAAAATCAAAATAAATTAAAATACTTCAGTCAATAACTTTAACGTGATTAGGGTATCTTAACATTCTTTTTCTTATTTGTACGTTGAATCACGCTATTTGTGAAGTAACTTCCTAGAGAAGAAAGTGGGTTCTTTCTGTTTTTCCAGAATTACTGCAAACGATAGCATTGGATCTTTTGTGGGTTTATGTGACATAACTGCACCAAAATTGTCAATATAAAAAAATAACGACTTCAAGTCAAAGGCAAGAGAAATCCAGATAAGTTCTTGGTTACCCTCAGATATAAACCTGCAGTTTCATTGTAACATTTTGTTTTTCAAGGAATGCATGTGGGTTATTTTCTGCCACTGTGTGCAAAGTTAGACAGTATAGTAGATACTGTATACGCTGTCTACCCAGCCTTTTCTTTTTCTGGGAACTGTCCCTGCCAGGGAGCACTTACTTAGCTACAGGAGTGATTCTGGGGGTCTCATTCGTACAACATGACTTTGCACCCTAGTTTCAGTGCAATGGTTGAGCCAAAATGATCTAAATAATCTTTCCTAGAAATTTGAAATTGTGGACCAAAGAGATAATTTTTTTCAGGTGTGTCACCCAACCTGAAATACATTAATACCTCGGTTGAACTTGTAATTTTTTTCTTTACCATGAGAACATAAAGCTGTGAAGAGAGGAGGGAGGAAACTTAAAAAAACAAAAACAAAAACAAACAAGAACAGCAATGGGAAACAAAAGGAAAGTCCTGTCCCTGGTTCTGATTCATCCTGACTCGACTGCACTCCCATTGCATTGGCTTCCACGAGGTGCCCCAAGTCATGATAATAAAGGAATTGTTTTTCTAGTTTATGCTATCTTGAGTTAGTTTTTCTTGCTTGCAGCAAAAATAAATAAATAAATAATGTGGATGATACAAAATTCAATAGGACTTGAAATTTTTTGCTTCTTTACTCCAGTTTAGTTCTGGACTGAGCAATATGTGAGGGTCAGAATTCCAGTAAAAATTCTCTTTTGGTGGAGTTAAATAAACATGCAGTAAGCATCTCAGGTCACCTGGAAGGGAATAAAGGATACCTGGTGCTCGGGATAGTAGGCTGAACCTATTCTAAGCTTATATGTATAGTGGGCAACTCATCCTGATTTGCCTGAGACGTTCCCAGTTTCACCACTCAAATCCCTATGTTCAGGAACTCCCGGGATTTTGGGCAAACTGAAATACTTAGTCACTTTACTTACTCTAAGATATGACTTAAACCAAGTTATTTTCTTAAAAAAATATATATTATCCTTGAAAAATTTGATAATTTCTATCTCTTCAATCTAGGGCATTAATTGAATTTTTAAAAGTTACCTTTTATTTTTAAATATATCTTTATTGATTTCAGAGAAGGAAAAGGAGAGGGAGAGAGAGAGATAGAAAAATCAATGATGAGAGAGTCATTGATCGGCTGCCTCCTACACGCCCCCGACTGGGGATCGAGCCCGCAACCCAGGCATGTGCCCTGACTGGGAATCGAACCCCGATAGCCTGGATCCTAGGTCGAGGCTCAACCACTGAGCCACACCCGGCCGGGCTAAAAGCTACCTTTTACTAGCTCCCTTATGTTCCACTGACAGAAACCAAGACTAAGAGAGTACTTTGTCCAAGATGAAAGTAAACCATAGTCATTTGACCCCCCAGTGTTACTTTTCTATTCCCTTACCACATGTTATTTAATGAAAATCGCTCTTAAATAACTTGAATCTCTTTATTCAGGATATTTGCAATCTGTAAGTGTGGGAGCTTCAGTGCAAATCCTCTCAACAAGTCCAACTGTCAAGAGAATGGGCTACCTCACGAAACTTGGGACCTAGTCTTAGCTCCACTATCATCATGTGACCTGGAAACAGTTGCTTAAACTCTCTAGGCTGACTCTCTTCACTATTAACTAAGCATGATACATACCTCATAATTTTGTCAAGAGAATTAAAAGTGGTTGCACAGTTGAAAAGAATTGAGATTTAGAGAGATGAAGTGACTTGAGGTATCCCATCTCGAAAGTGACAAAGCCTGTACTTGAACTCCAGTTCTTTGGACATCGGGTCCAGAACTTGTTCCTCCACACTATATTTCTTTTACTGTAAAAGCATAGAAGACCTAGATTTCTTGTTTGTTTGTTTTTTGAGGAAAATATGAGTTTAATAATGGACCTGTCTAAATAATGCCAAAGTAATAAAACAAAACATAAAAAAGAAAATTACCTACATATTTTGGTTTTTTATTTTAAATTAGATGCCAAGATTTATGAAAAGATTCATAAAATTGAATTTTTTCACTTTTTAATCTCTGTTGGGAATTATGAAGAACTAGCTATTGTCACTTCAATTGCCAGGCATTGTTCAAAATGAATCACCATATGGTCATAGAACATTATCTGGGAACCAAAAAATATGCTACTCAGAACAAACAAAATAAGTGATGATGGTACTTATTCTAAAAAAACAAAAACCTGAAAGTAAAATAACATACTTATTGAATTAATTTAATATAAAACCATGACGTTAATGTAACTAAAATTTATGCAAATTGTGTTTTGAGGAGATAACTGGTATGAGAATTGAGTTTCCATTACCTAAATTCCACCCCAAAACACACATGCTTCAAAAATCATTTAGGAAAATGTAGGGGAAAACTCTAAAATAAATTATATGGTGGGAATTTACATGTGTTTTTGGCTTTATAATTTAAAATAGTACGTAGGGGAAGTTTGATTTATGAATTCAGAAGATCCAGTCAATAGAGTTTATGCTGCCAGTAAATTTGTTTGCAACAGTTTAAATTGAATGCTTTTTATGTTTCCATATAGCCTCTGCCACCTATAGAACTGAAGATATAAACTTTTCAGAAAAAAATGAAAGAAAGATATATACCAATATGCAGGACATGGAAAAGCAAATATTTTTTATCTCCCTTTACCTGAAATAGCTTGCAATCATGTTACACATATAAAACAGATTGTTTAGTTGTGAAATTAGAGTGGTTATAATTCCTTAGAAATAGTGTGCTGGAAGAAAATCTCACTTTATTTTGAAATAACATTTATTGATGTGCCTTAGCTCTCATGTATCTTTTTTTCCTATTTCCCTGATCACCTGCTTTGCCATCTACATTCACCAAGAAAGCAGGCAAGTCCTCAGTCATTGTGCAAGAATGTGGCACTGTATCCTTAGTTCATTTTCATATTTTATACAAATTATATTGGGTTAAATAATTTTATTTTTATTTAATAAATGTTGTTTCTACATATATTAACTTTTTAGGGTCAGTTTTCTGTTTTTGTGTTTTTAATACATTGTATGTGAATAGGGCTGTCCTAGGCATTAACAACAGTGACCCAATCGACATGGTCATGGCATGGCAGTGTAGGCTAGGTCATGTCTGCAAGTTAAATAATATCCATAGTATCCACAACAATAATACCCATCTCTTTAATTTACTATTAGTAAGGGGACTAAGTGATCTTATATGTTGTGGATTTTTAATTGTTTATTTACACATGAAGTTGGCACTCCATTTTATTTCACTTTTACCTTTACTAATTTTGTAAGCAATATATTGTACCATTTGATACTTTTTTTTAAATCCCACCATTATTTTTGTTTTGTTTTTGTTTTTTCCAGCTTTATTGAGGTTTAATTGACAAACAAAAATGTGTGTGTGCGTATGTGTATATGGTAGGAGCACTTAAAATTTACTCTTTTAGCAAATTTGAAGTATGTAATCACCATGCAGTATATTAGCTCCACAAAAATTATTCATCTTATATCTAAAAAATTATACCCTTTGACCAACATTTCCTTACCTCCTCCATTCCTCAACCTTTGTGAACTACCATTCTAAGCTATAATTTGAAATGTTTTTGTTTAATATCAAAGTTAATGTTTATATGTTTATTATCCATTTAAAGTTGTAATTTTTGTTATTGATGCTTTCATCATTTTTGAATAATATCTTTATATGTGAATGACACTGATCCTTTCTCAGATTACTAGTTAATTTTTCCAATTTTTCCTTTAGCCTTTTAATGCTCTTTATAGTGCTTTGAGATAGAATAAAATTTGATAGAGAAATGAAATTCAGAAAGTTTCATATTTTTGTTATTAAATCAATAAATAATAATTAACATAACTAAGCTCTAACTGTTCCCAAACACTTGGATAGTATTTTATATGTTTTATCTTACTTAATTTTATAACGGCCTTACTCAGTAGATAGTTCTATTATTTTATACATGAAAATGCTAAAGCTTTCTAAAGATCATCATTTAAGTTCCTCAAGTGCACCCATCTAGGACAATGAACCTAAATCATTAAATTACCCTTGTGTTTTCTGTCTTGAGTCTCATGTTAGAAAGCATGAATGATTTCAGCACAGTCAGATAACACAAAATGAACACAAAAATTTAATCATGTTTCATTTAATGAGCAATGTAATATTTGAAAACCACACATAAAAGATTAACATTTGCAGTGGCTTCAAAAAATTGAATACTTATACTCTTAAGTTGGTTTGCAACCTCAGGAGCTTCTGGATAAAACCTGTTCATGCAAAAAAGGCAGGGAGAGACCCCGGAAAGAGGCAGATCACTCCAGACAGGTAGGTAAATAGGTTTAATAAGCAAGAAACCTTACTGCAAAGGCGGTTTGCCTTGATAAGAGCAGAACTCCACATCAATCCTCCAAAATCTTAAAGTTTACAAGGAGGCCAAAATTGGGCTTAGTCATATTCAAATGGTCTCAACACCACATTATTATCTAAGGCAGTGTCTTTGGGCAGCTTCTAGGAGGGAAAGACAAGCAGAGGGCACTTTTTAAGGACAGGAGATGGGGTGAGGACAGGAGATGGAGGGTCACACCCTCTCAATGACCTCTTCCAAAAATATATAAATCTAACAAAACATGTACAGGATTCATATGATGAAAGTTACAAAATACTGAAAAAAGGAATCAAAGAACACTTAAATAAACTGAGAGACATACCATGTTTATGGATAAAAGACAAAATCTTCCCCCAAATTATCAAAAGCTTTAATGCAATTCTTGTGAAAAATCCTAGCAGAATTCTTTGTAGATATAGACAAGCTGATTCTAAAATTTATGTGGGGGGAAAAACTGGAATAGCTTAAACAATTTTGAATAAGCAAGTTGGAGAAATTATACTACTTGTTTTTAGACTTCACTAACCAAGACTGTGCTATTGGAAGAGTGATATACCCACAGATTAATGGAACAGAATAACAATTCCAAAAATAAAACCAAACAAATATAGCCACTTGATTTTTGAGAAGAGCACCAAAAGCAATTCAATAGAGAAAAATTGAAAAAAATCAATTTTCAAAAAATTGCATAACCAAAAACACACACAAATAAATCTCAACCTAAACCTCACACTTTATATATATATATATATATATATATATATATATATATATATAAAGGACTTAAAGTAGATCATAGATGTAAGTAGAAAACACAAAACTATAAAACTTTTGGAAAAAATAAAAATACCTTCACTTCCTGGGATTAGGCAAATTTAACACCAAAAACTCAAGCCATAAAAGAAAAAAAAAATTGATATAATGACTAATCAAAATAAAAACTTTTGCTTTTTAAAAATACATCACTAAGATGTAAAATACAAGCTAAAGACAGAAAAAGTATTTGCAAACTGCAAATTAAAAAGGACTCATGTGAAAACTATATAAAAAACCCTCTCAAAATAAGAAAGAATACAACATAATTTAAAATGAGCACAGGACTTGAACAAATACTTAATCTAAAACATCATATGGATGGCTAATGAGCACATAAGAAGTTGTTCAACATCATTAACTATTAATGATATGCTAATTAAAAACCACTATATGATATAATTACATACATATTAGAATGATTTAGCTAAACAATCCCAAAGTACTGTTTGATAATATGAAGTAATTGCTGGAATGATACCAGAAATGATACAGCTTTTCTACAGAATTATCCGGCAGAGCTTTATAAAATTAAAAACATTCTTACTAGATCTCTATTCATGTGTATTAAGCTATAAATATGAAAACATATGTTCACATAAAATCTGTACACAAATTTTTAACAGCAACTATATTTGTCATTACCCACACTAGAAGCAACCCAAATGCCCCACATGGATAAATGGAAAAATGTAGGAAAGTCATACATGGAATACCATTCAACAATAAAAAGGAACAAGCTATTGATAAGTCTCAAAGGCATTATGCTAAGTGAAAGAAGCTCATCTCCAAAGGTTACATTATTTTAATAATTACATTTATCTGACATTGTCAAAAAAGACAAAACTCTAGTGATGGGGAAAGGGGTAGAGAGGGGGGAAAATGTAGCTATAAACAGCATGAGCAAGTTTTGGGGGGTAATATAAGTGTTCTGTTTCCTGATTGTGGTAGATACACAACCTATGAATATGTTAAAATTTATACTACTCTATACCAAAAAAGTAAATTTTAATTTATGATAATTTTTAAATATTTTTTTTAAAAAGAGTATTAGACCTCGTCTTCTTGTGGATGTGCATTTTCTGAATAATAAAATATCACCTCACAGAATTCTTATCAAGTTATAAAATAAGCTTCCAAATATCTAAAACTATGACCTAGATAGATGCTCAATTACCTAAAATTTTCTTGTTTCAATAAACCGTAGACATTTTATTGCATTTCAAACAGTATGTGAAACAAGCCTCCTAATAATAATTGTCTATTTCCTCAGGAATGCTGAAACTGCAACATATGAGCATTTTCTCAAGTCCCTTAAGCCCCTTCTGTTTTACTTTCCCTGAATTTCATAATACAGGAACACCACTTTGATCCTGGTTATATTAGTTGGCATTGTACAAGGTCCAAGGCAAGTTTTACTAATACTATAATATTTGATTGTTGATAAAGAAAAAATGTCTTGACAGTTTAACAAAATATAGATTCAGTTACAAAGCCAATAGAAAAATCCTTGGGAATTTTGAACGAGGACAGGACTATTTCATAAAATGAGGCTGATTATCTGAATAATATTATTAAAGGTCAGTGCCACAGCTGTGCATTTGATGAGCAGCTGTGTGAACTACCAAGAACAATGAACTATCTGATTGGCACTGGACCCAGCCGTGCCAGCAGTTAGGGTGAAAGGATTTTGAATAAATTTAGAACAAGTAGCTACTGGGTCCTGCTGTGGACACCAGAACTATTGGAGAGTTTAAAGTAAGTGGAATAAAGATAGTGCAATTTGAGGATAATATAGACACCCTATGGAGACCAGGGTTAGACTAGGAAAAGCAGAACAGAGAATGTTCCTTGAAAGCAACAGATAAAGTCTCTTCAAAAAACATTAAATGAATTGAAATCTTTGGGGTTTAAGAATATCGAAGAAGGATGCTTTTCACAGCATTTATTGAAATGGTGGAAGAATTCACACAATCCCACTTTCTACTGGCAAGGTGACACTTCAATTCTATTTACTTAGATCTAGAATGTATCTTGGTTTTTATGAGCCTGGGTTAACATGGTAAAATTTCTCCTTTCAGAAGTATGATTGGAAAATAAAGGAATATATGATGTGTTGTTTAAGTAAACAAGTGAGTCGGCAGCCGTGAATGTAGGTGTGTGCTTCCTATTTTATTTTTCATTTTATTTGTCATTATTTATAAGACTACATTGTGTGTATCTAAAATAATTTTAGTATTGTTCTTCAAATATATAATCTCAAATATGGAAAAACTCTCTGTGGCATGTTGTAGTTTTTAATGCCCATCAGGGCTTATTGTTGGCATTCCTATTTTGCTTTCATTACAGACAGTTTTCACTTGCTATAGTTCTTCTTGATGACATCACCACCATCTTCTTGCCTTTCCTTTACCCATTCTCTTTCTCTTTCTCCAAAGCAGACAGCCTTTGGACTTGAACTACAGCACTGGTCCTCCTCTAGGCCTGCAACCTGCCAGGCCACCCTAGAGATTTGGGATGTGCCTGCCTTAGCGCACACACACACACACGCCTCATTGGTTCCATTTCTCTGGAGAACATTGACTAAAACAGTTCACATTCTGTGCAGAGGACATTGATTACATGTGTGAAAAACTGATCCCCAAAGCTGATCAGCCACGCAGAGCCCAGTCAGTTTTTAAAGCTGTTGGATTCTATGGACAATGTGAGCGAACGTCTAAGGCCTTGAGTCTTCCTTTCTAAGCACCGACCAGTAGTGTGAGGACCGCAGATAAAACAGCCTTTGTGCAAACTTTCTTCAACAAATATGAATTTTCATTAAAATATATGCATTTGGCATTTATCGTTGAAAGCAGAATTTAGATAACTTTTCTTTATGAACATTTCGCTTGCACCAAAACATTAATCTTTCTTTCTCTCTGTTAAATACTAAAATGCCTCCCCCTAATTCCTATCGCCTCACATTTAGGTGGAGAGCAAATGTCTCAATCCTCTTTGTTCCACAGTGTGTCACCCTATTCAGTAGAAACACAGATCCAACTTCAGAAAACAAGAATTGAAAATAGCTTTTTTGTTTTCTGTTTTCTCAAAGGTCTTGAGGACCTTGAGAAGGGAGAGTTGCACAACATATTATAAGGCCACCCATACTTACAAATGTATATTTTGGTCTTTTTATTATCTCTCGCTTTCTAAATTTCTCTCTCCCATTCCCTTTGCCCCACCTCACTCCCCTGCAGCCTCACGTACAAACACGAACGCCCTCCAAACCACCTCCAGGACATTACAGTCCTCCGGGTTATCCAAAGCATGGGCAACAAGGATGAGCTTTCCTTCTGCAACCCATTAGCTCCTCACTTGGCAAAAAATAAAAAATGTTCCTGTTAACTGTAATCTTTCTATGGAAAAAAGTTAAGGATTATATATCTTTCTAACTAAATTTTCAGGTATAAAATAAAAACTTTTTAATTATTTGAGGACCTTTCCTTGCTCCTTTCTGTGGCCCTCTCAATCGTGTGCCGATCTATTTCTGTTTGCTCCCCCAGGTTTTCTTACCTTGCCTATTGACCTAGTCTTCTTTGAGCCCGGGGTTTTAGGCTTCAGAAATGTCCAGTGATTCTTGTGGAGCACTCTAACATGTGCAGTTAGGCATTTAACTAATGTCATAGTCATCTTTGATCAAGTTTTTTCTGTCTGTTTTGCTGGCCTGCTTACTGTTTTAGCCTTTATATTGCAGTTATCCACACTTTCATTCTTCATGGAAATGGATAATATGCTACACTACTTAGCTCTGCCTCTTCCATCTCTATAAGCACGTATAACCTAACACACCGGTGAGTGAATCGTCCTTTTCAGCTTCTCAAAAATGTATCCTAAATGCCATCAGCTCCTCAGCATCCTCCACTGAAGATTCACTTAGACGACATGTAGGGTTCCCAGGGACTCAGGGCATCGACCCCTGTGGAAGACGCAGAGAGCACCAGGCCTGTGTCTGCGGGGGCTAACTAAGTGCATGAGGACAGTTCAGCTTCTAAGCTGGCTGATCGTTATGCTAAAAGAATTGCCTTATATTTTTATTCTTTTAAGAAGAGCTGGCACCCTGGGCCTCTTATCCGGAAGGATTACATAACATGGAGTTTTCTGTGGTAATAGAGAATGGAGATTAAGAAAGTCTCAGGAAATCTTTGTGTCTCATTTTAGGCATAATTTAAAAGTCAATGAAAAGAAATATTTAATCTAGCTTTTACTGAAGTTTTTTCTTTGGAACATTAATTCTGTTTTATGTTCTGGAAAAAAAAAAGAGGGAAAGGAAAAGAAAAACCCTCTAGAGAAATAAGTTTGGGAAATGCTGGGTTCAACAGAGTTTAAGCCAGTTTCTTTATTGCAGGACAGCTTGAAGCCTTCCATATTCCAGTGTGCACTGTGCATTTCTAAAAAGGGGGTACAATATGCAGCATTTCCTCAATGTATTGGATTAAAGCACCACTTTTTTTTTGGTAAAGATTCTTAGAGAAGTATTTTATAGATCATACATTGGAAAATGCTGCTTAAATCAGAACTAGTAATAGATAGAAAATTTATATGATTGCCCTAAATCTTTTTTATCTTCCTTGATAAACCTGCCAAAAGAGAGCAAAATTCCTAAGGGTAAGTAAACATGTGGGAGAAGAAATCAAAAGTCCTGGATAATCGGCCTGCAAATGCTTCAGAGTGAACTATACTTTTAGTAATAATTGGCCTCCAGACTGTTCTGCAAATGTGCTATTTAAGGGAAATGTAAATCAACACATACCCCTACCAAACACCTTTTAAAAAGTAAACTGCTGCATTTCCTAAGCAGCAGTGCTCCTTTCTCTCTCTCCAAAGCCCAGGGTGCTCTCCACCAGCATCCAGTCTGCTGGGAAACAGTCCAGCAGAACCATGGGTGAGCACTTCCCACCAGAGCGAGTGATCACATTGATTAGTAGCTGCTCTGTAAGTGCCGGGAGACAGATGCCTTGTTCTAATTACAGTTTTAGCACCTTCCACTCCACATTTCCCTGCTTCTGGGGGTGCTGTGAAGGCTCTGCAGATGCTTACCGTTACCAGTCAAACTCCATCTTGAATACAAAGGAGTATTATTACCTCACAGGACCTCAGAGTACAGGCCGAATTTGCCTAGTGCAGTCCCACACTTCACCAGAGAATACAGGGGAGAATGTTTATTAGTCCCTTATTGACATAGAGAAGTGGAGGCTTCTGTGGGCTTCTGGGAGCTTCGCTTACCTTGTACTGCATCAGGTATAGGGCAAGAAGCAACACTTGTGAGATCCTTCCTGGCACCTGCCCTCAGTGATCATGAGAAAGCCGAGGGACCAGTGGAAGAGACTGAGGAGCCATGGTCAGGGAGGGGCAGTAACCATGGCGCTTCGGGCAGAAAGCTCTCTTCTCAGTGGGATCTGCTTTATCTCTTGACTGGCTGTATAGCTCCTCAGTCTCTTTTATTGATTCTTTCTCTTTAACCTCTTTCCCATGCTGGTACATTTTTTATAAATCAACTACTCTTTGGTTTTTTAACATATTTATCAGTTTATTCAAGGATATGATAAAGGATACAGATGAGCAGGCAGATGAAGAGACACATAGGGGGAGGTCTTGGGGGATCCTGAGCACAGAAGCTTCTGGTGTTGGGGTGTGTCACCCTCCTAGTGTGAATCTGTTCACCAGACTGGAAGCCCACTACTATTGGGATATTTATGGAGGCTTCCTCATGTAGGCATTATCAGCAATTGATTCCATTTTAGCCCCTCTCTCATCTCTGGAGAATAGGGGGTGGGGTTGAAACTTCCAAGCTTTTAATCATGGGTTGGTCTTTCAGGTGACCAGCCCTTATCCAGGAGCGATCCAGAAGCCCACCCAGAGTCACCTCAGTTGAACAGAAGATGCTCTTAGTGCTCTTTTTATTGAATTTATTGGGGTGACACTGGTTAACAAAATTATACAAGTTTCAGGTGCACAATTCTACAACACATCATCTGTACAGTCTATTATGTGTTCACCACCCAAGTCAAGTCTCTGTCCATTACCATTTATTCCCCTATACTCTCCTCCCCCTCCCCCCAGTTTCCCTTTAAACAGCCTCCCTGTGAGACTCTAATCCACTAAAATGGCTTTAGCTACCAACTCTAATTGAACAACCAACAAAACTCTGCCTAAACTGCTGCTTTCTCTCATGAACTACAAAGTCATATTTTCATCTTTCTGGTGAATATCTTCACATGGATATTCAACTGGTGACTCAAATCAGGACATCAAAAAGAAAATGCTTCCACCTCCCCTCTCCTAAGCCCATCTTTCTTAAAAAAAAAAAAAAAAAAAAAAAACTTTTATGTATTTCACATATTTGCATTGAGCTAAATATTATAAAATAGAAAATTTATTCAAAAAATATTTATTGAAAACCAGTTATAAAGAACTGTCCTAGGGGTTGGAGATATATCAGAGACCAAAACAGAAAAACAATCCCTCCTAGAGTTTATAGTCTACTGGATTGTGACAGAAAATAAACAAGTCAAACATGTGCTATGTCATAAGGTAATAAATTTATAGAGGAAAATTAAGCAAATGAAAGGCTCTGAGGCAAACAAATATTTGATGTGTTTTACAAATAACATAGAAGTCAAATGGAAGCAGAATTAATTGGGAGAAGAAATTAGTTCAAAGATATAGTGAGATCAGATCATGACATACAATTATTCTCAATCCAGATTGTTCTTTATAGTGACCTAACAAAATGTTTTAAAATATAAATGCCCAGATCTCATACAAGATTTGTTCAATTAAAATCTGAGTATGAGGAGTATGAGATCCATATACTTGTATCTTTTATAATCTCCCAAAGCGACTTTAATATGCAACCTATGTCAAGAACCACTGCAATGTGGGCTTGCTGGCTATTGTAATGGCTTACTCTACTCTGGATAAGACAGAATGTTACTATTAGAGAAATAGCATGATTCTACTTAAATTTTGAAAAGATAACTCCGGTTGATGTGAAAAATAAATTGTAGGGGGGATTGACAAGGGCTTAAGTAGGAAGACTATTTATGGGCTCTAGCAGTAATTCAACTGAGAGAAGATGGTGAAACAGATCAGGGTGGGAGGAGTGGAAGTGGTGAGAGGTGGTCATTTTTTGAATATATTTGTAAGAAAAAGTCAACAGGATTTGCTAATGCATGCACTAAATGTGTGTGACAGAGAGAATTCAACCGTAACTCCAAGATTGTTGTCTAAGAAGGGTGGAGTTGCCAAAACTGAATGTGAGAGAAAACTTAGATTGGGAGTTTGTACTATAGCCTCAAGTGCTTAATAAACATAGAAGAAAGTAAAGACATCGAAGACTCTGAGGTAGACAAACAGATCTATAAGTCAGAAGTTCATGAGAGAAGTCTAAGCTGGAGAAATACACTTGAGTCATTAGCAATTAGATGGTTTTAAAGTCAAGAGAATACCTAAGGAGTGAGTGAAATGAATAAAAGACATATGAAATCTGACTACCACTGAAACTTAAGGCAGATAGGAGGCCAATGAGAAAGGAAAGGATGCAGTAAATTATTGAGAGAAAAAAAATGAAAGAAGTGCTTCAAAGAAATCTACTTCTTCCCATACTATTGCTAAGTCAAGTAAGGTAATGACTGAGTATTGGCTATTGCCTTTTTATTATTTATAGACTCAATAGGAGTAGTTTTAATGGAATCGTGTGGGCAAAAATAAATATTGGGGTGAGCTCAAGAAAGAATGCAGAGAGATAAATTGAAAAAAAACTTTTTTTGATAAGTCGTGTAATAAAAGGGAACACAGAAATATTCTTATAATAGAAGAGAAAATAGAACCTAAAAAATTTGTGTGGTATTGTTATAATAGTTAGAGATATTACAGCATGCTTTGTGATAATGTAAGAGTCAACTAGAACAATTGTTAGAGATATGTCCTTAAGTAGAAGCAAGGAAATGAGAGAGCTGATGCATAAGGAAAGGGTCTGAATTTTGCTAAGAATACCAACTGGTTTTCCAAACAAGTGTATAGACAAGGAAGGGTAAGGAGAATGGTGAGATTACATGGAAATTTTTTTCTGATTGTGTACCAGTAAATTTTGGAGTGTTTCAAAATTCCCTTCTCTAATAATGTAGCTCTTAGGTCAAGAAAAGTCTTGCCTTATAAAAAGATTTTCAAATTCTTCTAAGTTAAATGAATATACTTTTTAAAATTGTGGTATCTTGCTCTTGCAATGCCAAAGTAACTTATCTCTCTCCACCTTCTAAGCTATACATATTTCTCATAATTTAGTAATTTGATAAACAATTGTTCTTCAAAAAACTTTGTGAATTTACTATGAGAAAATCCTGAGTCAAATATAATTTTTTTTTTTTCATCGAAGAACCCTCACAACTGCTCAGCTCCCAAGCTCCCAGCTTTCTAAGACAGCTTTAATCATCTGATTCCAATGGACTTCAGTTAAAGCTGATGTAAATAAGGGATAAAAGAATTATGTCTCCCACTTTAACATGTGTTAGGCTGATTATATAGTTTCCAAAGGATCTACTAATAATATCCAGATGGAACTGTCCCTCATGTGAGAGAACATTTCATTAATTCATAGGAGAGTGGAATTAATTAAACTGCTGACTATATATATGCATCGGTTTATGGAGTACTGATATTTGCAATTGCACAAGCTTTCTTCATGTAATAACTAAAAATAATATTTATATTAACTGCTTTTTACACCATAAAACAACATTTAGAAAACCCTACAATTTAGGTTTTGTTTATCACTTTATTACGAAGGAAAATGTTTGAATCTTACATCAGATCTGTTAATCTTTTATTGTATTTGGTATTATAAGGTCATATTGAAGAAGTTCAGTTACAGAGCTAGTTTCCACAATTTCCAGGAACCCCACAGGAGTGAGAAGATAAGAGCAGCACAATAAACCTAAAGAGAATGTAGTTCAAATTTTAATTGATAAAATCCCATAGATAATAAATGTATAATTGATTAAATTTAATAAAATTAGTAAAAGAAGTATAAACAAGATTTTAGCTGATGAAATTAATTAGAATATAAACTTTATGTGGGCAAGAGCTTTGGTTTGTTTTTTAACAACTCTCTTCCCAACACCGAAATCAATACCTGGCCCCATGGTTCAATAAGCATCAAGTGCATGTTGGATAATGAATGTGTAGATACTTTTCTTGCTTACATGCATTAGTCTATGGTCTTTAGACTATATGCCAAGGCTGGAAAAAAATGCTGCTAATTGGGGAAACCACGTTCCCTTGTCCATCTCTCCTTTATTCAGTTTGGAATTATCTTGGCTGCATATCTTCCAAGCCCAGTTCTCTAGACATCCTAGGAATTCTCTGAGCTGCCCAAGGTTCTTTCAGCATATGCCTTTTTCATCTTAAAATTGTCAGAGACAATTTTTGTTGTTGAAACCTAGGAATCCTGACAGATAGAGGATTTCTTGTGCTCCTTAGCGCCCAGAGGAAGTTCCATCCCAGGCACATAGCTAGACTTAACAGCAAGGCCCCTGCCTCTCCTTTATTGGAACTTTCTTACCTTAGGGCAGAGAGAAAAACTTTGGGAGAGAATTGGAATAAATTGTGAATCTGATGCTAATAATACTTTGTACTTTCCTTGCAATTTTAGTTCCCCATGGAGCTCAAAATGTTTTACAAACCCAGCATTTTGTTCGGTGGCTATTATTCCCGGGATATTACATTTGAGAAGACTATGTATTTCTAGAAAAATTGCCAATAAATTGGTACATGTAAATGGGAACCAAAGAAAACCCTGTTTCTGACCCACAGCTAAAAGAACATTCTTTTGCTCGCTTGATGACATTAATAATCATGAGGGTGATCTTTTAACACTACACGTGTGCATTACAGAAGAAAAAGCTCTAGAATAAGTCCTTTAGTTATTTCAACTACTTGGACTCTTAGATGAGGAGCTGACACAGGCCCAATTTTAGCTATATGCTCTATTGTTTGAAAGGAGCTGTGTTGACATTCTGGGCTGTTAATAGTCATAATTTCTGTTTTGATCTCTTTCAAAGAAGGCAGTATCACAATACTCAATGAAAATGCCATCGCTTTTATTCCACTTTATATTTTTAGAAATATAAATAATTTTTAAATAAAACAAAATATAAAAATAATCACATAAATGTGAGCACATGGTTTGATCTATTTATATAACAACTCTAGAAAATTCATTTTGGTCTCCCCCTCTCAGCATCATGGTTTACAAATCCCCACCTTTAATTGTGTGATCAATAATACTATAAAATTCTTGATCAAATAATTTCTATAGTAGGCCAAGAAGGTCCCTAATGAATCCTTTCTCCTGGTATTTACACTGTTGTGTAGGTCCACTTCCATATTGTATTAGGGATGACTTGTGTGGCCAATAACATATGTTATAATACTTATAATATTAGGTTACAAAAGATTGCAGCTTCCATCTCAAATTCTCTATCTCTCTGTCTCTCTCTGTCTGTCTCTCTCTGTCTGTCTCCTTGTGAAAAACCCATTTGGTTCCCATGTGGTAAGGGACAGCAACCTCTGACCAACAGGCAGCACAGAACTGAGAAACAGGCCTGCCAACAACCACATGAATTTGTTGAGCTGTGAGCCGACTGCAGTTGCAGTTGACAGCTTGACTGCAATCCTGTGAGCCAGAACCACCCAGCTAAGCTGCTCCTGAATTTCTCAGGAATTGTATGAGATAATATATATTTGTTGTTTTAATTTGCTAAATTTTGCAATAGTTTGTTACACAATACAGAGCTAATAGCAATTCCATGGTGCTAATCTGATAGAAAAAAATTTTTGTAAAAATGAAAATTGTCTAGGTATGCATTTGGTTTGCACATGGTACATCAAAGAGGAGATGCTTCATCAGTCATCAGCGCCTTCATCCTGAATTTTTTTATAAATGATGTTTAGATATTGGTAATATTAACAAAAAATTAAATGAGGGGAGAATGAAAGCATATTTGAACATTATTTAAACAAACAAAGCAAGTCATAAATTTATATTGACTACCTTAAAAAAATCTTTTGGTTTTAAAGTACCATCAAAATTATTTTAATTTTCTATTTAAGTCTGTGCTTATAAACAGATACACTAGCCCTAAAGGGAACTTCTCAGGGAAGTCTAAACAATTTTCTATCAAAACCTGAATTCTTTTCATCTATTAGGGGGCAAATTAAGTGTCTACTGTGGGGCAAAGGGGATAAGAGCAATAAGCACAACACAACAAAACAGAGCCGAGCCCCCGAGAAGTGTACGTTCCAGCAATTCCATAAAGTATTCGTGACATGTGGGCAACACTCTTCAGCCAAAAGCAGAAAGGTTGCTACACCAGGTGAGGTCAGGCTTCCTCATAGGACAGAATATTTGTTTATATTGTGCAGAAGTCTGTTTTCCAACGAATGATATTCATTCGTTTTAGCTTTTTCCTTCAAAGGACACGCTGCCCTCTATTATATGACTGCCATTTCAACATCTGAAGGGAAGTTCTTAGATTTCTTTGTAGTATCCCGCCCGCCCTTTTTATTATTTTTTTAAAATATTTTTTTATTGATTTTACAGAGAGAGGGATAAAGAGATAGAAACATCGATGAGAGAAACATCTATCGGCTGCTGCCTGCATGCCCTCTAATGGGGATTGAACCCACAACCCAGGCATATGCCCTGACCAGGACTCAAACCGGTGACCTCTTGGTTCATGGGTGGATGCTCAACCACTGAGCAACAACAGCCAGGCCCACCCCCCACTTTTTTAACCAGGCTAAAACTTCAGTAAGTTTACATGTATTTTTGAAAGTCCAAATATCTGAAGTTTAAAGAAGAGCGGTTGCTTTAGGCTAACTGGATATTTATGTTTGCACATTTTTACTCTGATAAATTCTAACATATCATGGCATATTATTAAGTTGTTCCCCTCATACACATTGCTATGGCATGCACGACATGCAGCGAATGCTTTTAAAAGTTTCACTGTTAGGAAACAGAATTTTCACATGATCTGCATGCTAAAGATGCAGATAGATGTTCCAGGGCACAAGGTTAAGTGCCGTTCTCACAATGCCGCTTTGGGAAGAGGTTGTTTGGAAATCTAATACAGGTGCCCAGTGTCGTGGGAGGCCCCATTCCCTTCGCCATGAATATAGAGCATCAGTGGAAAGCAGCCCACCTGTAAGCCTTGTGAACTGCAATGCACTGCGCCTTGAGGACAGAGAAAGATGTTTATATGCACAGCAACAAGTGGTCTGCAGGAGAGATGAGCAGGCCAGGGAGAAGGACGGCTCGTCTCTCCAACATGTTCATCCGTTTGGACGGGGACCCGTCCTTGGTGGCTGCATTCTTTCACGGGAAAGTTAGACCTCGAGTGCTCGGAAGCCGTTATCAGGATAGAAAGAAGAGGGATCGATTTTCTTCAACGCAAAGCAGCTCTCGGAAAGGGCCGTTTCTGTCGGTGACTCGCTGCATCCAAGGCAGCTTCGCCCCTGCTGCAGGTTCAGGAGACAGTGTCTGACTCCTTGACAGGGACAGCACGTTCTCCTCGAGAGGGCAGGGGGTGGGAAACACACATCTGGGAACTGGGTTGTAAAGAACGAATTTAGGAGTTCAGAGGGCACTGTCCCCCTCCATCTGCACAGCTCTCCTGCTAAATGTTATTTGTTCTTCTTTAAGTAGAGAAAAAATAGACGTGTCACAATGGAAATCATAGTCTTAGAATGCTAGTGCCGCTTTCTTGACCAAGTGTTGCCAGGTTCATGTATTCCCTTATCACAGGCAAAGTTGAAATACACCCATTTGTTATTGTTATTGTTTTTAATGCATCTAATTTATATTATACTTTTTTAAAAAATCCTCACCCTGTGGTAGGCAGTTAGACATGAGCAGAGCAAGGTCCATGGGCGAGGTACGGAAGGTCTTCAGGGTGGAAAGCCCTGGATGCCTTGCAAAGGACAACTGTAGGGTGGGACCTTGCCCCCAGAGTGATCTTTCCTCCCCTAGCATATCCCTGGTCATGCAGTTTGGACCCCCTGACCTTTCCTTCCAAGAGGTAGTTTTATTTAGACCTCAATTGTATTTTAGCTCCAGGTCCAGAAAAGCAACAGAACCAGCCACAGCTGACCTCAGGACCAGCTGCATTGGATAATGACACACTGGCCCTGGCACTGACCAATCAATCAGTGGAGACCACAAACCTGAAAGGACACACCTGGAAAACTGCTGAATATTCTATTAAGATCTGCCCCTGGGATCTCCTCTAAAATCTCCTCCCTTAAAACCCTTAGGACCGTGCGGCTGGGCCTGGCTCAGAGGTTGAGCACCGACCTAGGATCCAGGAGATCGAGGTTAGATTCCCAGTCAGAAATCTGGGGTTGTGGGCTGGATCCCTGGTTGGGGGCGTGCAGGAGGCAGCCAATCAATGACTCTCTCATCATTGATGTTTCTATCTCTCTCTCCCCCTCCCCTCCCCTCTCTGAAATCAATAAAGATATGTTTTAAAATAAATAAAGATATACTAAAAAAACACACACAAAAAAACCCTTAGGACCAGGACCAGTGTGCTCTGGTTCTAAGCATGCCCATGCCTTTCCCCCTCCCTTCCCCCTCCCCCCCCCCCCCGGGACCTGACCATTAGCTTCCTAGCTCCCAAGCTCCAAGCGCCCTTCCTCTGCCTCTATAACTTGTTTCCTAAGCCTATTTCTTCTAGAAATTGCTTCTTCTACCCCTATGATTTTACAAATAAATGTTCCCTTGCAGTTCGGGTCTTGGCTCTGAATTCTTTCCTAGCCAGAACCTAAGTACCAAGGTTGCTGAATCCAGGTTTGGTCTGACCCCAAGGGCCTAACACTTTGTGCCGTTAGCACCACCTACAACCTGAGGATATCTTTCTATTGATTTTAGAGGAAGAGAAAGGGAGATAGAGAGACATCAGTGTGAGAGAGAAAAATCTATTGGTCACCTCCCATATGCACCCGTACCAGGGACAGAACCCACAACCAAGGCATGGGCCCTGACAGGGAATGGAACCTGCAACCTTTTGGTATATGGGACAATGCTCCAACCAACTAACTACCTGGCCAGGGCTATACGTCTTTTAAAATATAAAGATAAACTAAATAATTGCAATATAGTAGACATTTCACCATATTAATATACTGCACTATAATGAAAATGAAAATTTTAGTTTTACCTAATTTATGCAGTGCCCTTTATCATTACACGTTAGTGTTATCTTAATATATGTTGCTTTCATCTGATCTCAAGTGAAACAAAAAAATAATATAAACTGTTTCCCTTTATGTTTCAAACTTTTTTATATATTTGTGACAGGTTTTTTCCCCCCCTCTAGTTATCATTCAGGAGGTATGACATATGTCATATATATATATTGCACTCTCCAGGACTTTCAGAAAATTTTCATTTTTTTCTTAAGCAGTAAACAATAGGTTTTTTTCTATTAATAATGGATATTAATAGAACCAAAATTTACTGTCATTTTTCGGTAAAGAAACTATTTCAATTTTTGAAATTTACTGTTTTACCACAGCAGTTAGTCAAGAGTATCTAATGAATATACCTGCATTTCATATCACATTATGCTGATCTGCTCTTTCAATGATTTTTTTTTACCATAGCCTAAGCAAAAAGCAGTAATGCCAAAAAAATTCCAACATGCTATGTCTCCAGTACAGATGACTTCACAAAAATTGTTGATGCTAATGATTTTCTTTGGAGAGACCCTTTTGCTGTGGCTGCAGTTGTGTGGGTATGTTTATGTGTGTGTTTGTATGACTTAATTTTTTGAAATTACTCTGAAAACATAAAATCCTAGTGTTTTGCTGTTTATCTTGGGAAATTCCAAGTCCAGCCTCCTTTTAACAAGCCAATTCCTCCAACATCTCTGAAAACACAACTACTTCCTGCATGAGTACTTCCATTTTTTACACTTAAAAACAAACAAAAATAGATTTTGCATCAACTATGTTTCAGACATGGTCTTGTTGCTTCAGTAATCAACATTAAGACTGTGTGAGTTGGCTCCCAGAGAGCTCCCTTTCTCCTTGGAGAAATGAACAAATAAGGAAATAACTAGGTAAAAATATAATATGTGTCAAAATAAACAAATCAGTATAAGGTAAGGAGAAATTATCTCTTCCCTGGAAAGTCAGAAAAGATCTCATTAAAAAAAATATGTGGTAGGTTCCAAAATCATTTTTGCAAGTAATTGAAAAATAAAAAAGAAAGTGTAGTCCAAGTAAGCAGAGAAATAGTAAATGTTCAGAACAGTGAGTGTGTATCCAAATCAAGTTTCGAGGACTTACATATAAGATGCATGAAGTGATTAGGACAAAAAGGACACCAGAAATGTATTTCTTTTTTTTTTTCTTTCACTTTTTAAAATCTTTATTGTTGAGGGAATTATAGATGTCCCCCTCTTTTTTCCTCCATTGGCCCCCTCCACCCAGATCTCACCCTACCCCAGGCCTTCACCACCCTATCGTCTGGGTCCATGAATGCATATAAATTCTTTGGTTAATCTCTCCCACCCCCACCCCCCTTCCCTCTGAGATTTGACAGTCTGTTCCATGTTTCCATGTCTCTGGTTCTACTTTATTCATTAGTTAATTTGTTCATTAGATTCCTTGTTCACTTATTTTGATTTTTAGATTCCATTGTTGACAGATGTGTATTTATTGGCATTTTATGGTTCATATTTTTTATCTTTTTTTTCTTCTTCATCTTAAAAAAGACCCTTTAACATTTCATGTAATACTGGTTGGGTGGTGATGAACTCCTTAAGCTTTTTCTATCTGGGAAGCTCTTTATCTGCCCTTCAATTCTAAATGATAGCTTTGCTGGGTAGAGTAATCTTGGTTATAGGTCCTTGCTTTTCATCACCTTGAATGTTTTTTGCCACTCTCTGATGTGAAGGGTTTGAATGTGTTTCAGGATTTGGATGTTATCCTCCAGGTGAAAGGAAACCATGGAGGATTTCCAAAGTGAAAGACATGCTCATATTTAAATTTTAGAAAGTTCTTTTGACAGCAAAATAAAGGTTAAACATTAGGTTTGAGAAATTTTAGGCATGGGTGTCAGTAAACAAGCTATTGTTAATAGTCTAAGGGTGACATAAATAGGGACTGTCTTAAACCAGGGAGGGAGGAAGGAGCAATAGAAAGAAACATGAACAAATCAAAGAAGTAAGACCAACTGATATAACACTATACTTCACGAAGAGCCAAAAGTTGCTGCCCTATATGTATAGTAATTCTGTGTCAGTTGTGACCTCTCTCTGGGATTTCTACATTTATTTAGTTCAGTTAAATCTATATAAAATCTATACTTTTTCAGACCAGATATATTTATTTCCTTTAATTATTTATCATATGACATGATTTTCACTTATCATTTTGATGGCTGTCCTCCAAATATGCTTCATTTTTCTCAAGGTTCTTCTTAAAATCTTAGACTCAAATATTTATGGTTTTATTGATTCATACTTTCTATTTATAGTTATAGTTTTATATTATATATTTTGATTTCCTATTGTAAGAAGATAATACTTCCTTTGCCTTTTTCAAAAAAAACTATTTCTTTCTCTTCATATTCCTCAGATTGTCTAGCATAAATAAGTGAAGTAGTGCCACAAAAGCAATTATGCAGGGGTGGTTGTAGCCAGTGAAATAGTCCATCTAAATGAAAGTTAACGTACACCCCCATATGATAAAATTCAACTAAAGAGCTATAATTAATTAGATTAGTTATCTTTAGAAAACATGACAATAATAGGCATACATAATATTTCTCTAATTTTAAATAAATTACTTGAATTTTGGTAATTAAGTTTCTTAACCTTTTCAGTTATAAAGAGGCAGAAAATAGCTTGGAACTTAAGTGTCCAGTGCTTCCAGTTAAAACTTAAAACTAAAAAATAAAGTTAATATATTAAATGTTTTATTTTAGAGTGACTAAGCTAAACTATCATGGAGTAGCATTATATTTGTAGGAAACTGACTATGTAGGCATTGGCTAAATTTTTTAAAATTAACTTTAACTTAAATTTCTTCCAGATATACTCAAAATTTCTACATTTTAGCGCTCTCCTTCCTAGGGCAAGTACTATGCAACTTGATATTGCTTTTTTACTGGTAAATGACTGAAGCTGTATTTATTATATCTCCTTCTGACTTTCAAAAATTTATTTCTTAGTAGGAAATATCAAAGAGACTACTGACTAGATAATAAACCAAGAGCCCTGTTTCCTTTATAAGTATCTGCACTCCTTAGGCAGGTGAGAAAATGTAACTGTAACCTTCAGAGGTTCTCTTAATATGGGAAGCTGACACTTTCTAGGAGAAAATATAATTACTAGCCTCATACACACTCATCATTAAACTAATAACAATCTTTGTTGATGAAGAGAATCGTAATAATATAGATGTGTAGTTTTATTTTTGATTATGGCTGCAAGAAAGGCACAGAAGTTTTCATTGCAAGGGAGCAATTAGAGAAATGCATGGAATCTTAATTTCTTGGTGTGCTCAATAGCAAAGGAGGACATCTGGCTGTCAGCAGACCACCATGCAGTCAAATTAACATTATGAGAATACCACTGGCAATCCTTATTTTCTTCCCAACATAAACTATTTTTGAACTCTTTGTACTTTAAAATATAATCATTTGGTTTAGATATGCAGCCAAGAATTTTATCTCCAAAGAGCATTAAAGTCATTACAGTTTTTAAAAAGTGACTGTATTTCTCTCAACAGGTCTGAATAGTTGGACCTAGGAAAGTGGAGAAGTCGCCACAATGAGTTTTATACGGTCTTCTCTCCAGCTCTGCCTTCTCCAGAGCAACCACAGCCTGCCCATCTTTAAGGAGGTAAGAGACAAGATTATCCTTTCAAAAGTAGTGAGGCTTTCAGCCTCCATGAGTCTTTGTGAGGTCCTATAATATTCCTGGCATGTGCTATCTCTGTATAGGACCAGACAGCTGGCTTTGAGGCCGGTCCCTGATGAGTGAAAATAATAGCTAGTCAAGAGTATAATTAATATTAGAAACAAATTTATGCAATCAAACAAGATTAGTATGCTTTTCTAAATAATGATAATTGATGTCCATTACAAATGGTGATTGATTTTTTAGCAAAATTTCAATTACAATGCAACTGTGTGTGTGTATGTGTGTGCAATGTAAATACACTCTGAAATACATGGTTTATTCAGCAAATATGTTTTATGGTGATCTTGGTAGATTTGTTATTGTTCAGGACACACATTATATTTTGCATGTCACGTACTGTTCAGTAATCTTTGTCATTCATTATTCAAAAATAAAAACCAACTGCTTTATTATAATAGCCAAACCATTTAAATGAAACAATGAACAGTAGTCAATAATAAATCTCCTCTAGTCTAGACGCCAAGAGCCCTGCTCAAAAGAGTAACTCTTAATAGTTTATTGTTTAATTTTCCAGAAATTTTCTTTGCAGCTATAATTAGATATGGTATAATATTTTTATGTTTCCTAATTTTAATTATTAATAGCACATTTTAACATTTTTAAAATATTTTATTTTAATTATTAATATTATGGAAAAACTAAAATATTCTAATGGAAAATAATTACAATTAACTTAGTCAAGTTTTGTTTTCACAAAGTATTGCTGAGTACAGTTTTAAGCTGTGAAATGAGCATTAGAATTTCAAGTACAGAAGAAAGGAAGATCAAAATTAGATTAACTTAATTTTGATAGGCATGTATTTAATGTATCAATATGAAAAATGCAACTTTTATTTTAGAAAGTTTTGTATTAGGAAACTCAAAATCAAGGAGGACACTCCATTTTAAGAATGCATTGTTCGGCCCTAGCCGGTTTTGCTCAGTGGTTAGAGCATCGGCCTGCGGACTGAAGGGTTCGATTCCGACCAAGGGCACGAACCTCTTTTGCAGGAGGCAACCACTCAATGTGTCTCTTTCACATTGATGTTTCTCTCTCTCTCTCTCCTTCCACTCTCTCTGAAAAGCAGTGGAAAAAAATATCCTTGGGTGAGAATTAAAAAAAAAATTGTTGTTAGACAAGTAGAAAAATATTAACAGAAATCAGGTGACAACCAATCTCTATATAACTTTATTATTAAAAAAATAAATAGTGCTAAGAATATGTTGGGAATTTGGTAGTGACTTCAAAAAAAAAAAGAATTGTAAGGATATATATGGTCATGTGTAGAAATAGTCTTCTCTGTTGGACATGGGGTAAATTTATAATTATTAGTGCCAAAATATTTTTCCAAACATCTTTATTATTGCCAGAGAAAAAATGATAAACCAGGGTCACAGGTAAAGGAGAAAAAAAAAGAAGTGCAGGAGACAGAGGGATGTCCAGAGCTGGAGACATGAGATACTCCAAGTGGAATAGGGGCAGGTTAAGAGGAAAGGTAGAAACAGGAAAGTGCCTTCCTTCCACTGTCATGCTCAAGCAAAATTAGAAGAAGAGCAGTGTCCCTTCAGTATTCACCTACCACCTAGAGGATGACAACCTTACCCCTCGACGTGCTCTCACAGCTGCTCTCGATCCTTCACGACCATGGAGAGCAAAACACTGTTCTGTTATAACATCCTATCCACTCTACCCAAATAATAACAGTACCTGTACCAATGAAATAGAAATGATTTTTATTTTGGTCCCATGGGACTCTATTTTAGGCTGAAAATATTCTTGAAAAGACTGATGGAAAAATTGATACCATTTCATGCTAATATGAGTAATTCCTTAACAGCAAAATCACAGCCACTGAATAGGCCAGGCGAAGAGAATGCAGCCTTGTAATGTTTTTTATCTAATACCTGTCGAATGAGTCCCTATTAAATTTTTTAATATGTTTTTAATTGATTTTAGAGAGGAAGGGAGAAGGGTAAAGAGATAGAAACATCAAGGAAAGAGAAATATAGATCAGCTGCCTCCTGCACACCCCCTACTGGGGATCGAGCCCGCAACAGGGGCATGTGCCCCGACCGGGAATCGAACTGCTGACCCCTTGGTTCATGGACCGATGCTCAACCACTGAGCCACACCGTCTGGGCCCTATTAAATTTTAATTCATTAAACATGTCAGGAAGTGGGAATCTTGGGAATGTCAAGCAGCATTCATTTATATTTGGAAAGGAGAATAAGAATTTAAAAACTTTGAGTTATTAGGAAATTGTTAATAATAATGTGAAAATATAAATATAAAATGTTTAAACATTTAGGAAATTGGAGCAGAATTAAAACATCAAGTAATAAGTTTAAGATTAGAATATCAGCAAAGGGAAAAAATATTTTGTCGGTGGTTACAACGAAGGAAAGATCATATTATATTACATTCAGCATTATCTTATTTGTTCAATGCATTAGAATAAATATTTCAGATAATAGAAAGAAATATACTGTTTTACAGGACTATCAAGTAAAACTGAGAACCAATGTGAACAATGGAATGACAAAGAGTAATATGAAAGAAGAAGAAAGTCCTTTGTTAGGTTGGAAAGATTTTAAATTACAAAATAACTGGGAGCCAGATTGGTAAAAAGAGAGAGCCAAGGAAAATGAAATAACAGGATGTAATGAGATAAGAAAGTGTTATAAGAGAAAGCATGACATTCTACAAAAAAATATATATAACAAAAATTCACAGGCAGATTTGCAGTTTTACTCCTAAAATTTTGGATCTTTCTGCATAGCCTAGGCAATCAATCAATCAGCATATGTCAGTAACATCCAAACTTTTAAATGTCAACTGAAATAATGTGTTTCCATGTTTGCCCATTCTTAGCTAACGAGGTAATTGCACAAAGCTTGTGTTTGGAATGAACTGAATACACAAAAATGCATTTCAGTTAGAGTCTATGTCAACTGGTACTGATGTTACTGATTTAAAAGAAGCAATTTTAGTACATCTATTTGCCACACTTTTCTCTGTTCATTTAAATGATGGTTGACTTGATAGATTTTAGTCTGAATATATTTGCTGTTTAGCAATAAAGCTTTAAAACTAAACAATCAAGGAAGTTCTTTTAATGTTTTGTGCCCTCACAAAACATATGGAATATGTAATTAGGATTTCCAAAATACCAAAGAAGTACAGAAACTAAAACAACTTGGTTTTTGATAGCTATGCTACATTCACTAATTTCTTTCTAAATTCCATATTTAAGTCACTATGTTAAATGTCAGTAGTAGTAGTAGAAAAAGGTTAATTTAGAAGTGACTGCTTAGGGTAATTGCAATAAACATTTACTGAGTCCTTTGGCCTAAAGTAGGATGGCTGTTAAATTGCTTATGATAGTGGTAGTTCTTATTTGAAATAAGTAAGGAAAAATCCACATCTGCTCATGCTTAAACTAAAAATAATGAGCACATTGTTACTGATAGGTCCTCTGGAAGACAGCTCAGCAATCTTTATTTTTCTGAAACAAAATGTTAAAGTAGTTTCCTATATAAAGAATGGGACAAATTTAAGTGGGGAATTCTTTAGAGGATTGAAAAGAAAGAAGCAATATATATAGGTTTAATAAAAATCCTCATGTTTTAAAAATATTTTGAACCAGAGAGATCCCAGCTGAATTGGTAAAGAATGCAGCACAAAGTATAAATGCACATTCTTGAGTGTATTAACTACCAACAATAACAAATTTTAAAATGTTGGAATAGGCCTGTGAGATTCCTATAATTCCTGATGGCTCCAGTCTGGCAGCCAATAAATTCTTATTAATATAAATGTATGCTATCTTTTTTTTTTATCAAATGAAAATATAGTTATGTCTAAGCATGATGCTTAGCGAGGCATACTTAGGTTGGGCCTACCCACTTAAAATAGCCAAACCTCAATTCAGCAATCATCCTGTCTTTATTATACACAAAACAACATATTAAGCATTAAACAGTCAGAGGAAGAAGATCCTAAACCATATTAGGTTGTTCACAAACAGGTGGGTAATAGAAAAGAGAAACATCAGTCAGAGTCTCATGACTTCACAGACCATCATATCACTCCTGTATCATGACAAGCAGCTTCAGATCTCAGAAACTTCAACTTGTTTTCTGATAGAAAGACTCATTTCTGACTCTTTACCAGGCTAATGGCTCCTCAAATTGCTTGAGATCCCAATGTAACTGCTATTTCTTTAGGTAAGTGGCTTCACTTACCTCTGATATTAGACTGGATCCCAGAGATAGGTACCACCCTGTTCCTATTTTCCTTTCCTTAATAGTACCTATCAAAATTGCAATAAATTATAATTATCTGATTAATGGGTTTTTTTGCCAACTAAATAAGAAGCAAAGGATGATAACCATCACTGTCTCATACATGCTGTATTTCCACACATTACAGATTCTAAAAAAAAAAAAAAGAATTTAATCTATGCTGGGTGAATAGTTTATCCATCAGGATTTTTACCTTTATTTAATTTAATTATATGAAGTCATATTACTACCATTTATATTAGGAGAAAGGAAACTACAGAGTAATTTGTTCATGATTACGCAATTATTAAGGGGCATAGCATGTATTTTGGTCCCAAACCCACCCTTCTTTCACTACACATGTTGACTAAGGTACTGTTGGCCTGATAATTATATAATAAATATATTCATAAAGTAAACCTTTCCTAATTTTTGGCCCAACATTTCTTGTAAATCCCCTCATATTTTCTTTATGGGTGATGTCAATCATGCTAAACATAGACCCTAGCCACTTCTGGAACTGCAATAATGCCTCCTTTTCAAGAATCAATTTTAGTGTCTGGTTGAATAACACATTTATTCCAGTAGAAAAAAACTAGCAGTGGAAGTTTTATCTGTCTGAACTCCATGTAAAATACTATTTATTATTATTAGGTTAATTTTTTAACAATAGCACATTATTATCTATAGTAATCTAATGTTGGCTATTAATAATTGTCAGTACAAAAGGGAATAGTTGTTAATAAGGACATTGAACAAAATGAGAGTAGTTACCTATCTCCATGTTTTATGGAAAAGTGTTTATTTGTTTCTGAAGTTAATTTATGTATTTAGCATTTTCAATTGCAAGCCAATGTTCTTTTGGGAAGAAATGATGACATTGGCAAAAACGTAAACATTTTATTTCATTAGAAGACAATATGTTGATACCAAGAACATGCGTAAGCTTAAATTTAACTGTTAATATAACGGATCTCCTAAGAAGAAGAATGAATGATAACAATTGTACTAAAAGAGGTGAAAATTATTAGCATTCCAGAGCTTGAAGTGAAAATTACTCAAGAAATTGTGAAATTAAAAGACAGCAAACTGTTATTGTTGAAGACATGCCTTGACAATACATAATACATTACACAGATCAACTAAGTCTTAAAGCAGTACTCTTAGTGTGATCTTACGGTCATCAAGTGTAAGCTATTGGACACAGCACAATTAAGTGCTTAATTTTCAAATATAAAGAAAACCTCCCAGCAGTAAGCTTAGTTGCTCCATAGAAAATGACACATCAGTGAGAATTTGTAACTCATCCCATCATATTCATAAGAGGAAAGATAGAAGCAAAAAATACAGAGTAACGTTTAGAGAGATATAACTTATGGCCACTCTCGAAGCTGCCTTGTTGTGCCTGTGCCCCGTTCTCCAAATCCAATAATCTTTCCCAGCCTGGAAGAAAGAATTACTTGAGTCCAATTAATACCCGTTTTATATTTAAAAGCTCCAGGTTACTCACGAGTTTACTACATTTCCGTACAACTGTAAGAAAGAAAAAGAGAGATTTGCTTGGGAAACGGTAGGGAAACAGTGGGATAACTGATGAAACAATAATTTGAAGGAAAGTAAATAGAGCCATCAAAGTCGGAGGCAGCCTATAGGAATAAAAAGCATACATTTTCGCACTCCATGTTAAGTCATTTTCTCGAGGCTTAAAAAAGAAAACAGCAATAAGCAAGGAAAAGGCAGCATTGCGGGCATTCTAATCTGTTTGCTAGGCTTTCAAAGGAAGAGCACAGGGGGGAACGAAAACACAGCAGCCAAGCCACGTCCAGCCAGGCCCCTCAGTGTGGCACTTAAGGGGGCAAAAAATAAAGGGGGGGAATCAAGTGGGAAAGGTAAATAGGCGGCAGACTGCTTTTACCTACAGGTGCACGTGGCACTGAAGTGGAGTCGGGCGCTTGGCCCCTGTGCTTGCTGGACTCCGCTCCAGGGGTGCAGAGGGGCAGGGGAGGTGGCGCAGCGACGGGAGGGGCAGTGGCCGGCGCGGGGCCACCAGCGCCCTGCCCCATCCCCTGGCAGATAGGGTCGCCGTCTGTGAAAATGACTGCGGGGCTCATCAGCTTAAAAAGAGTGCGGAGAGTTTAGACAGAGTTCAGGGTAGAATGACAGTAATGGAGACCTCGAAGGAAACATTAAATGGAGTCATTAGCCTGGAGAAATCTGAGAAGCTGCATATTTATCGATCTTTAAACAAATTATGGCTTACCCCTCAAAGGAAAGAAGTCCATGCTTTTTACTCCATTGGGCATCACAAAAAGGAAATGAATTTAAATTGCACCATGGGATATTTAGGTTAGACATAAAGAGATGCTTCCAGGTGGGGAGAGGGAGAGTGGCTTAAGGATTAACTTTCTCCGGAGGTCGTTAGCTGTGTGCCATCTCGACTGGGCTAGCCTAACGCTGACTCCAGTTTTCCACCACGTTTCCTCTCTGCTGCTCTGTTACTGCCCCTGTTATTCTGGTGTATAACAAATTATACTTTTATTACGATGGCATCTCTTCCTTTGACGGAATGCCTTTCACTCTCTCCTAGTATGTGCAGAAAATGTGAGGGATAAAACCAAAGTGGCCTCTGCCAGCCCAGCGCCTTTTCCTTTGTTCTTGCCTGTAAAGATATTTTAGGGAATATTCTTATCTCCACGTTGGTTTCACTTTTAGAAAAGGTTAGGACGGCATGACTGCTTCCTGGAAGACTGAAATCTGGAAGAAAGTGAGATAATATCCCAAGTATCCATTGAGCTAGTTTTATGAACAGTTCAGAAGCATTCCGCTAGCCCCAGGTGGGTGGTATGAGAGCAGATTTGTGGGGGGCTGACTGTACCGTGCCCTCCCCAAGGCCAGTGTGTCTGTGGTTTCCGTCCATCCGGAGAGGATTCCTGGCCAGCCAAGTCACCAAGCTGGCTGGGCAGAGTGGAAGCAGGAACCCTCAGACTGAAGGAATACTTTTTTAGGGAGTTAAAAAGTGATTTTTTGAGTTTAAGACTTTTAAATATCATGCAGGAACCTTTGTTCTAGTCTTGTTAGTACTAAATCCAATGAGCTCATGCAAGGAGAAAATAGAAAACCTTAGACTATTCAAGCAATCCAATGAACCCTGCCTCCCGCCCACCCCAGACACTTCTAGTTCGAAACCATACTTTCCTTTCCTTCCTTCCTGTATTTAGCCCTCATATAAAATTCTAGAGGGGAAATTTAGAATACAGAATGTGGTTAAAAATTGTTGTTTTTCTTTTATTTAAATCTTTAAAATGGATTCATTTGTCAAGATGAAGGTAATTAAAATTATTAGTTTGTCAAACTATAAATAAATATCTATAGATGCACTGTTTATTACGATAGCCACTAGCTACATGTGACTTTTTAAATTTAAATGAAAGTGAAATACAATTGAAAATCCAGTTACTTAGTCACACTAGCCACATTTTAAGTGATCCATTGCCACATAGTGCTACTGTATTGGACAGTCTATAGATAGAAGATTTTCATTATCACGTAAATTTCTCTTGCACAGTGCTGACCCATATAATAAGGACATAAAGGCATGTTATGTGGATATTTATGGCACATGAAACAGTACTCATTTGCCTTTATTTAATTCATTATATTCCTTTTTTTGTAATAGTTTGATAACAAACTATTATCCTTAGCACAGATAATATTAAATTATTTGAAGCCATGTTAACGAAGTTCTAGTCTCAACTTTGGGCAAGTCACTTATTCAATTAATCCACTCATTTTTTCAACAAGTACTTCCTGAGCATCTACTGTTTTCAAGGTACTGTGCTGAGCACTGGAGAGAAGTCGATGACCTAAACAAAGTTCCTGAACTCCAGGAACTCACACCCTAGTAAGAAAAGTTAAATGGTATGCAAAAACAATATGTCATATGGTATCACAAAGTATTAAGTGCTACAACAAATATCATGCAGGGGAAGGGGCAAGTGGGTAGGAAAGTAAGTCCTCTCTGGAGAAATGACATTTGGAACCTCACATGGAACCTTTCAGTCTCTCCTGCCTGGGTCTTTTAAACACTTGTTTCTCCCCAGCTTTTGCTGTGTAAACTAACTCCATATGAACTGAACAACTTCATACAGACACAACACTGCCCCAGAACCATTCACATGTCTCTTGCCTCCCTCTCTAGACAGTGGTTTCCTGTTGGTGCTGAGGCATGAGGCCCTGCCTGGTTTGCTTGGTATCCATTCACATACAATCTGGAAACCAAGAGGGTGCATACTTTGACCTCAAGGTACATACTTTTACCAATGGGAGGTGGTATCTGAAGGATAAATTATCGCTTTATTGTCTCAGAAGCAAATCCTGAGACACAGTCTTTTATGACCAAAGAAGATGGTCCCATGAAGTGACAGCATTAGCTGCACTTGGTGCCAAGCAATGGTCAACTCCGTAGCACAACCTTTTTTATTTTTCTCTCTCTACTCCCTGCCTCAGTCTCCCTTTTAGCCTCTCTTTTTCTCACTGCTACATCCTTGGGATTGCACTCGCAAATTATATCATAAACATAGGCGTTGTCTTAGGCTTTGTTTTGTAAGAAACCCAGGAAAAGTTATTAGAGAAAGAGCATTGTAGGCAGGGGGCATTTTTCAAGTCCTTGAGTCAGGGACCTGTTTGGATTGTTGAGATACACCTAGAGTCCTGTGTCTTGGCTTTCAGGTCTGTAAAATGTGATGGTTGAGCAAGTGAGCACTGTGAAATCTGAGGCTCTTATATATAATATTTGCACACATTGGATATAATATAAGATTACATCCAGTGTTTATAGTCTTTTTCACTTACGCTAAGTGTCTTTGGCTTTTACAATTTTGTAATTTTATATGAGAGCATCTTACGGAGTCTCACAGGAGTTTTTACACATAATGATTGCTTAATAAGTCTTGACTAACTGGCTTAATGCTCTTGTGCAACTACTTTTGAAATTTAAATGAGATTTGTTTTTCCCTCTGTCTCTGATCTAATAGGCCAGGGTTTTCCAAACCTTTGTGGGAATCTGCATCTCATGGAAACTTTCCTAAATGTCCTTACTGACCCCCACCCCTCATCTAAGACACTGTTTCAGTTGGTCTGGGAGGAAGCCCCACAATCTGAGTTCTTTAACCAATACTCCAGGCAATTATAGAAAGTCCTCCAGTAACTACACTTTTGAGTAACATTATACAACAACAAATGGTGAGCCACATGGAATCCTGGCACTCTAGTGGTTTGTAAAGCTTGGTTATAAGCAATCTTTTTCCATAAAGGGTTTATACTTCTGTGGTACAAACAGGTATAACATAAATAGTTACAAAGTTTACATATAAAACATTATTGATCAATAAAAATATCTCACAAAATTTATAGAAAAACAAACTCCACTCGACTTGTCAAGGTTGAAAACATTTTAGCTATTAGTTGCAGAGAGCTGCCTCTACTAAAGTTATCCAGGGTATAAGTATTCAAAATTTTTCATCATGGTAAATCATAAGTCCATTAAAATAATGATTTTTAAAGATGGATGTTAGCAGACCAAAAACAGTAGAACCATTTTTCTAGTAAAGTTTGGCATTCACTGTATTCAAGAGATGCAAATTTTCTTATATAAAGATGGAGGCACTAAATGTTAGCAGAAGTTGTGATGTCTGAAAGAATTATTGCTGAAATATCTATAATTATTATTAAATATTCAAGATACATGGGATATTCTGGGTAGTCTATTACCACATCACTTTCTTTTCCAAAATTCTTCAAGAATTATTTCCAACTCACAGGATTAAGTCCATTCTCCTCAGCCTTCATTGTAAGCATTCTGTGATCTGGTGCTGATTCAGACTCTTGATTTTATCTCCTGAATTCTTAGCAGTCTACTCATGCACTCTGTGCTTGTTTCCAGTAAGGCAGAGTTTCTGCAGGATGTTCTTGAAAACACTAATTTTGGGAGACTAATAGGTGTTATATTTTAATAAAAAAAAAAAGTCTCCAAGGTCAAATGCATTTGGGAAATATGATAAGCAAAGTTAATCAGGTTTCTTTTCTACAATTCTCAGACCCTTTAGGATGTTAGTGTGAATTAGAATAGTCAGAGAGTGAATATAGAGTGAAATATTTCCCAAATGAATTTTTTCACAAAACACCTTTTTTTGTTTTGTTTTGTTTTTTAAATGAAGTACCTATTGAAGGACATAATTTAGGAAAAATTGAGATGGAAAGAAAAGCACAGGATTTGGAATTCAATGGCCTTGGGGGTCAAATCCCAACTTCAATATTCACCAATGATTGGACCCTGGACAGGCAAATATTTAGACTTGGGTATTTTGCCAGGAAAAAAAATAAAAGTTCTGATTAACTTAAAAGGTCATCGTAATAATTTAATAAGGAATCATTAAACACCTAATATTGATCTTGCCATATGTTATATGGTCAGTAAATATTAGTTCTGCTATTTTTCTCAACTTCCAGCCAAACTAAATTTTCCACCATTTTCTTGAAGATATATAACTCTTTGATTTTTGGAGCTGTCAGAACTCTTTGAGAATCTGTTATTTCTATGGGCTCCATTCTCTTTTTTTTTTAATATATCTTTATTGATTTCAGAGAGAGGAAAGGAGATGGAGAGATATAGAAACATCAATGAGGAGAGAGTCATTGATCGACTGCAGCCTGCAACCTGGGCATGTGCCCTGACCGGGAATCGAACCCCGATTGCCTGGATCCCAGGTCTACGCTCAACCGCTGAGCCACGCCCGGCCGGGCTCTCTCTCTTTTTTATGATGAGTTAATATATACATGCATGTTTTTTCATGTAATTTTTGAGCTCTCTTCCTGACTTCAGTTCTCCCATCCTTCAAGTTCATGTTCTGTATGAAGCCTTTTTGTTAACCTTCACATTAAAACTACTGTCTCCTCAGTTAGTATTACTATGGAATTTTTTCTTCCACCACCACCACTATTCCATACACCCCTATTGTTTACAATCTAGTAGACTCTAGTAAATGTTCAGACATCAATTATTGTTTGACTAGCATCAAAATATTTTAATTTAAATAAATATATGAATGACAGAAAAATGTTTTATTTCAAAGAAAGCCGTGAGCAGCAAACTCTTCTTAATGACATAGCAATGAGGCTGAAAGAGTGATTACTGATATGAACAGGCTGCCTGGTGATCCTTCATGTACATTTTTAAGTGATTTTTTTTATTGCTTTCAGTGTTTTTTGGATGATGAAAAAAAAGTATTTGTACAGTACCTCTTCTGTAATCTTTTCATCACTCTGGGCCTAATATTCTCCAAAATGTTGGTATATTTTTTCTTGGGATTCTCAAGAAATAGCTAAGTTCTCTACTTCCTGGATTTAATGTAAAATATATTTGACTGCATTCAAAGTCCATAAATTAGTTCATAAAATTCAAATTCTTTTCTGGCTTGATGCTTAAATCTCAGTGTCCAGAGGCTGAATGAGAGATTGGATGAAAATGTGGATTTTTAGTCAAACATTTTGACTTAAAATCCTGGGTTCACTACTCATTTGCACATATGAACTTAAAGTTTAGAGAATTTAAGCATACTCAAGAATTCAAGCAGTTTTGTTATCTATAGGAGGGGATAATGCCACTGCATAAGGTTATTGTGAAGAATTAGTGAAATAACATACAGGTTTCCCCACTATCTGAAAGTAGAGCATCCCTTCGAAATCTTTTGTTAGCTGCAATGGCGCAAAGCAAAGGAGCAACTACCATTGATTTGTATGCGAAAATCATGAGTGTTCCCAGACCCCCAAAATAACCTACAGAATCTTATCAAATAAAACATAAAGCCTAAAATAGCACTAACATATAGTAAAAGCAGTGACACTCTAGCTTCTCGAGTGCCCCCTCCCTCTGTAAGGATTCAATGCAAAACAAACACACTGAAGGCTGCTTTTGCATTTCACCTTTTTTTTTTTATAAAAGTGAAAATCTTCAGATTCCCTCGATTAGCAAAATCAGGCACTAATGTAGGTCTTTTATAAAAGTGAAATGGTGTAACACACTTTTGAAAAGCAGGGGATACCTAGGCAGTAATATGCCCCATAATAATGTTTTATTCAAAGATGAACCTCATATGAAAGGGTGGTCCAAGAAGGTTATAATGGAGCTAAAAAATTGCCATGGCTTTGTGACTGTTGCCAGGTGGGCACCAAGGGAGGCCTCAACCTGATCCAGATTCTTGTCACAGAACAAGAAAGGATTCAAGAGCATGAGAAAGGGTTTAGTAAAGCACATAAATTTATTAAAGTGATAGTACACACTCAAGAAGTGAGAGCAGGTGACCTAGGAGACCAAGACACTACAAATGGGGTCTGGGTGGAAGGTCTTTATTAAACGTGGGCAAGGGGGGCACAGGTGGTTCTTGGTTTCTGACGCAGGTGGGGTGACTGCTGGCTCACCCTTGTCTCTCCTCTCCAGATAGCGATTTCTTTTTGGTCCTTTCAAAGACAGGAAATTGGGGAGGGAGAAGAGGGGAACAGGTAGCCAGTGAAGGCCACGTCTGCCCTCTGTCACATTCAAGCCACGACTGAGAAGAGGAGGGGTGGAGCTTGAAGCCTTTGTTCCCTATTTTAAATTTCCTGGAGCAAAGTTGCGGTGCAACACATCACACAAATACTCAGCACTGTGTTACAGTTGCCTACAATATACAATACAGGAACATGCTGTACAGGTCGGTAGCCTAGGAGCAGTAGGGGAACATAACTTGTCACCCTAAAATAATGTCTATTTGACATAATTAGTTTAGGCTGATTAACTGTAAAAAAACAACCAAACAAACAAATACCCAACAGACAAGAGAGAAGCTCTGAAAACCAAGATGTTACCCTGTGCAAAAGATATTTACATCTGTAAAGCAGGTCTCCATTTGTCTCTGTTCCTATACCAGGAGGAGGAGATGACTTTATCTCTGGGAGAGATAAGAGGAAGGGGGGAGAGAGAGAGAGAGAGAGAGAGAGAGAAACATCAATATGTTGTTCCATGTATTCATGCATTCATTGGCTGATTCTTGTATGTGCCCTTACCAGGGATAGAACCCACAACCTTGGTATATGGGGACAACACTCTAATCAACTAAACTACCTGACCAGGGCCATAGTTTTCACTTATTTCAATATTATTCAACAAATAGGAAATTTGATGATTCCACATAAGGACTGAGAATGGTTGGGAGTCCAGGGTGTTCCTCAGTCTTCATCCCCAGATAACCATCCCCAGACTCTTTCAAACTTTCCAGTCCTATGTCAATGCCTGAACATTTATTTACCCAGAGATAACACTCTGACTACCCCTGAGGACAGGATGTGACCAGACCCACTAATGCCTATTCTCCAGACCCTCTGACATCCGACAGACAACTGTCCTGGACCAGTTCTACAGCTAAGAATGCAGAACTGATTAGCAGAACTGATTATTCTCAAAAATGCTCTCTTTACTTTAAGAACTCTTAACTTTGCTTTTTTCTTCAAAACACAATTTGGGTCTCGACCTGAATCAGTGTTCCCAAAATCGCTATTCTTTTGCCTCTCAAATAAATGCTTGTTGCCTATCACTTTGGCCTTTTATTTTTAGGTTAACACTAAAAAGACATTTATTTTGGGTTTGGAAAATAATTTTTATCCCAAGAGTCAGTTCATATTGAAGATAATCGATTTGGGGCTGTATTTCTGTTGCTGTTCTACTTCTATCTCGGTGTCATATGTTTTTATATTATATAAAACAGAAGTCAAAGTTCTTCAAAAATATTAAATGGTGTCAAAAATAAAATAAAATAGCCATAATAATGATTTGGTTTAAAATGTATATTTTAAACTAAACCAAGCATGTAAAGTTTTACCTGACATTTAAGCTCCCTTGGTATCTGGGCAAGGAAAAGTATTATTTCTATGGAAATAACTTTTCCCAATGGAGAGTGAAATGTTCTATTTATTTTCCCAGCCCTGAGTTCTTCGTGTTTCATTAGAATTACCAGCAGACTACTGCTGCCGAATGCCTGCCTGATGCCTACAATAATTTCAAGTCCATGTACCAGTGAGGTAAACTTTTGACTCTGGCTCTATCCTTATGGTAAAAGTGGCGAGGGTAACCTAAGTTGAGTCTTTTTTTTTTTTTTTTTTTTACACAACTGCCCCAAATCTTTTCTATTAGATCAATCGTGTCTTCCAAGGTTATAGTTATCCTGGTATCTTTAGAAAACAAGTGTACGTGTTTTTTGCAGGTGTTATATCATTTATGACAAAAGAAAAGAGCAACCACATAGAAGCCTCTAAAGACAGAGATTGGAAATGTGTTCTGAAGTGGAAAAGTGAAGAGGGAATAAAAATAATAGCATTTTCAGAGGAAGTGACCTTGCTCAATTGGATTTGTATAGTGTTCCCACCAAACTGACCCTCTCCTCGCTCCCAAGCACATTTTGCACCTGCACTCCTCCAAGCTGGTGCTCTTGTAGTTTCCCAACTTTGTGTTGTTACCCAACTGGATTACATCCAGTCCTCAGCTATTTGATAATGCCTTACTTGTTCTAGAGCTGCGGCTGATCATTTGGTTCTCTGAATAAGCTTATTATCTATTTTTATTTGTAGCTATTTTCCAGTTGCCCAGGACAGTACTCCTTTTCTAGTGGAGCTCTCTGCTTGCCTCCTGTTCAAGTTGAACTCAACCTCTTCTTGTAACTCCCACTATCATTTGCCCAACATACAGTAACCAGACGTAAGCACCTGACCAACACCAGGCCAACCATATTATTACACTCCCTTGCCTGGACAACTTGTTAGTTGGTGTGTTTGTCAGTTGGTGTGTTTGTTTTATTTTGGTTTGTTTTTGACTTGGTACAAGAAAGAAGATTATTCATAGTCTTTATAGCAAATGTAAACTTGGGACCCATCTCCCGGTAGCCATGTCGAAGAGGCAAATATCAGTGAACAAAATTGACATGAGAGAAGATAAAGATAGAGAGTGACTGAGACTTTTGTAGTACAGTGTTTGTAATCCTGGTTTTAATCATATATGACGTCTAACTCTACCCTGTACCCTTGTGGGAGTTTTTTTATGTTAGATTTTAACCATTTTTGGTATAAATTAGTTCAAAATAGATTTCTGTGCTAGAAATTAAAAGATAACAAATGGATATGCCAATGTCACTCTTTAAAGACACGGGATACCATTATTTTCTTGGTCCGATATACATGGGATATTTCAAATTCCTTAGCAGTATATTTTATGTTTCTTGCATCTCCCGTGGTACCTCTACAGCAACAGAAACTCACTGAACACTTATTGGTTCACCTGAGAAGACACAGTTGTAAGGTTGCTTTTAGTCTTTTGAAGTTGGGTCTTGCCACTCTCATCAAATTTTGGCACTAGTATTAACAAGCTAACGTGAAAAACATAATAATTTACCTTTTCTTCACTAAAAGCATTGTGTTGATATTTGGATAGCGCACACTCCTTTATTTAGAGAGATTATAAAAGCCAATCCTCCCATCTTCCAGATAAGGAAATTGAGATCCAAGGAGATTAAGTAACTTGCTGAGATGCATGCAGATACAATCAGAATAAGGATTTAAAAATCCAGTTAATCAAGCTAGGATTTCTCTGGATCATATAATTATACCTCTCTCAATAGTTAAAACGAGCTATAAATGCACTATCCAAAAGTACAATCACAATGGATTTTTCAAGTAAGTGTCTTCATTGCTGACATAGAATTCGGTGGGTCAAATGCATTGCCATAAATCAGATAAAATAAGCTAATGGATTTCCGTAAGTTTTTAAATTGCCTACATAAAAAAGTATCCTTGGTGTCCGTACATATAAGTTATCTTTTATTCTATTTCTCAGTCACTCTTATAGAAAGGTTTATCTTCACACCCATAGAATAAAATAGAAAATAGGGTATCAAATAAGACCAAGGGAACATTGATGATGAAAAATATACAGAGAATGCAAATCCATCCTCTTAGCTTTTTTCCTATTGTGATTCCTTTGGAATGCAATCAAGTAGCCAGGTTCACTTCTACCAAGTTAAAGTACTAAATCATATTGATTACTCTTATTAGGATAAAAAGCCTATTCTCTGATTGCACACCTGGACTTCTACAGTTTAAGTGTTCAGAATATATGAAGTTTACACAAAATCAGCTGTTTGATATTCTAATTTGCGTATCAAAAATAATGCTTTCAGTTTGCCTCACTGATGTCAATTGTGTTGTCTGAGATCAGGAACAAATTTTAGTGTTTGGAAGTGATTTTGATAATATATGTTCTTTTTACTTACAGAGGTAATAAGATGTTGGAAAGAACTACAAATTCAAAAATTTTGTTTTCAGGCTAAAAAGGGAAAGTCAACAGAACACTCAACCGGTCAAAGTGTCTATTCTATTATGTATTTCACCATCAGGAGGTCGATTACCCTTGGCTGTGTTTCCTCACAGGTGATTTTTAGATTTCTTCAGAAAATCTTCTTTTACCTGAAGTTCACTTTTTCTTCTCAGTGTCCCATTCTGATCTACATCTCATTGAAAGAAAGGTTGAAACCAGCAGTGAAGCTACATATTGACTTACCTGTAGATGTGGACTTAGTCACTTTCATGATAATTACTAGTGCCTCTTGAAAGTATGCACAAAATTTCATTATCTATTTTAGTATTTTAAGATTGCAGGGGGATAATACGTATAGAGAAAAATTATATATGTATAATTTTATCTATATATACATATGTATAAGTATAACATGTGTGCCCATTATTTTCTAACTCACAGTTCCGTCAAACCTAGTACTACTATGAGTTATACGGGAGATATATTTAGGAGATAAGCTTTAAACATCATTAATAGAAATATTTATTTATATGATGTAAATAACATGAAACTTTTAATAATTGTAAATCTGTTTGAGATAATGTGAAGAATTTTTAAAAAGTATATTTGGGGTCAAATATACTGTTATCAAATATTGTGACTTTTCTGAGCCTTACTTGCCCAGAGTATAAATTTTAGCTAATAACAATAGTGACCACAAAGCTTTCTGTGTATAATTATTGAGATAAAAAGTTTGAAAAGCTCTTGGAAAGTGATGATATGGTATAAAAATATTGCTTCCTTTTATGTGAAAGAGTCCAAAAAATATAGTACTTGCATATATCTTCTAGTGAGACTTGAAATATAGCTATTCATTTAATAATTAAATATTAAATTGAGTTCCTACTTTTAGCTCATTGAAATTGAAAAGAAGCTTAAAAACTTATATTTGGAGTTGGTTTGCATTTTTCTGCATCTTTGCCATCTAGTAATTTTTCCTTAGATGACGGACATACATTATGCTGTTCAGTACTAGGTTTGGAGGTAGTCTTCTAAGAGATCAGCTTATTCTGGTGGCAGTTAAATTATTTGCAGATTATGGTGACCTTCTGATCTCTTTCTCTTACATTATTTCAGGACAGGTCTAGAGTGACCTTTATATAAAACCGATTAAACCCCTTGCGTAAAGCCTGGCCCTTCCAGGGTAGCAGCTGAATGCCCATGTATTTAACAAGATGGGAAGTAAAACAATTCTCAGTCCTATGTGAGTTATGGGAATTTTCTATTTTATAGCTCTACAGTAATTTTTCTTTTCTCAGAAGTTGCTCTTGTTTGGCCTCATATATAGATTGCTATTCAGCCAAAGTCTCAGGAACGTCTGAAAATTCTCTCTCTCTCTCTCTCTCTCTCTCTCTCTCTCTCTCTCCTTTTCTCTTAGATATTCTACCCTGTAAATTCCAGTTGTCTTGACCTCTACAAACTCCACTCTGGGTCTCCTTAACTAGTTTAAGTATCACTGGGTTCAAACATGGAATTTAATTTCTTTAATGAAGAGATTGAAATGTTAGATATTGAATTATAAGTACATTAGCTTATTTTAATGTCAATATTTAAAATAGATACAGTTTAGTACAATTATTTTAAAATAGTTACATAAAAAATATTTTTAAATGTTGGGAATAAACACTTTAAAAGTACTGGAGTAATTTTCAGCATGTTATTCCAAGAGCAGGACAGAGTAGGAAATGATTTTTTTAAGAAAAACTGTGGGTCTGATGACATTTAAGAAATAATATTTTTATCTTATCTGTGGATATGAGTTATAAAAGAAATGAATGTAAAAGTAATCATGGACAAATAGCAAAATAAGATTTTTCTAAAATGATAAGTCATATGTAAGTTTTTTCTGTATGAAAATGCAAAATTATTTTGGAATTAAAATATAGTTTTGAAAATCTGATGTCATTACTAACATATACATTATCAGATTCAGTTTTTGTGCTACCACTTATCATCTAAATGGTTTTTTCCCTTTTTCAACTTGAAATTCCTGAAGTTTGTATTTAATTATATAAGCACTAAAATATTAATTTATTATTTAATTTTTATTACTCATTATATTCTCAAGTCAGCAAAAAAGTTATTAAGTGTCTTTAATATTCAAGGAATGTAATAAGTAGCAGGAATGTGATGAGGGTCCATCATGGAAGAGTTTATAATCCAAGTTATGACTCAGAAAAGCAAAGAGGTAGTTATAATTGAGCATGTTGTCATCAGGAGCAATGGCTGTGCAATATTCTTCCTAGAGGCAACATGCTGGTGGGATTTTGAAGAATGAAGAAAAATCTTATATACATATATGCATATATCCCTCACATATGTAATTGTGTATCTGAGGAAGAGAGCTCTGTAGATACAGATAGATGTCTATATCTACATAGATATGTGATAATGCTTGCTCGCCACCTCTTGGTAAAGAAGCAATGCACAAAAAAAGGGGTGATTCTTTAGAATTCAGAGCTTTATCTTGGGTACCCCAGGCTTCAAAATCCATTTAGTAACCAGTACAGTGGTTCCTCCAATTCATTTAGTGCATAGCAGAGTTGCAACATTTTCATAGTCACAAGAAAGAATGTGTTGTTGTCATAGAGGTAAGAACTAAAAATACAAATATTTTTACCAAAATATTTAAGACAGTGACACCTTTGGAGGGAGCTTCTAGAATTAATAAATCTCATTAAGGTTAATTCAAGTTTGCTTCTCTTGACGGAGTCATGTGAAGGAAATGTACATTGGATCAAAAAGATTGGATAAGAGATTAAAAGCCATAAAGAACTAAAAACATCAAGGTAGTGAGTAAGAAGAAAAACAAAACCAATTGACGCAGGCATTTTTAAGTATTTCATAGTTCCTGAGGAGCTCCCTTTAAATGGTTTGAGAGGTACATGAGCTCTTAGCACACAGGGTATGAGAGTTTTCATGTCTTTATTCACAAAACACAATAAAATTCTTTGTTCGGAGTGTGCTTAAACCTTGGCATCTATGAATGGCTTTATTCTGCTTTCACGCAATGGATGGATTGTGGTTTATATAATTAACATAACTGGGGTATCGCTCAGTGAGTAAGTGTAACTGTTTTGCGGGGAAAAGCAACAGCAAGATATCAAGTCCCTGGGAACTTTTATGAGATATCAGAAACCAGATTGTATTGGCGTTCAGGGGCTTCATTGGCTTTGTCACTGGAGAGAGATATGACCCGCAGCCCATTACTTACTCTACCTGGAAATGTGCTGTCTCCTCTGAAAACCAAGGGGGTTATGGCTACATAAGCTCCATGTTTCCTCTGGGCTCTAAAATTCTATGATGCAACTATTTTTATTGTCTGATGAATGAATATATGATCACTTCTTATAAAAGTACTATGTGAGATAAAACTAATTTTTTTAAAAACCTGTAATTAATGCCCTAAATACCTTGAGATATACTGAGAAAGATGCTCGAAGTATGACATAAAATACATTTTTGGCAAATGAGAACCCATGAGATTCTAAGTTATATCACATCCAACACAGGAGACATTCTGAAACTTAATTATAATGATTTACCCAGCAAGGAGGGGAGTAACAGAAATCTTTTACAACTCAGTAGTCAATAGAAAGACAGAAGTTTAAAATAGCTGCCAATAAATACAATCATAAATTTAACAACATATAATCTTTTCTTTCCGCCTTCTTAAGGAAATAGGAGATAAATGAGAGTTCATTCAAGCTTAATTCCAAAATAGTTTGTTAGGTGATGGGAAAAAATTAAATTAAATTTAAAAAATAATAAAGTACCTTCTTATTACTGATGCCAGCTTTTAGCACATTAAGTATTTTGTTGAAAGAATATATGCAAATAAAAAGGGGGGGAAAGCCCTAAGTGAAAAGAGAATCCCTATTAAGACTTCCTAAAAAAAGAGATACAACAAAGGCCTAGATACTGAACCTGCAGCTGCAGTGAACACTCCATCATTGAGCTATGATGGACAATACTGGCACTGTACAGATTCAGGCTAAATTAATGCTGTTAGTTTTTGTTTCTAAAGACAAAAAAAAAAAAAAAGTGTATGAAACAACTTCAGTTCTCACTAAGCCAAATCTGTGATCCCATCTGTTCGTATTTCATGCGTTAAGAAGAAAAAAATAAGTCAACCTGAAAAACAAACCTCCTTCATCCTAATACTATTAGGATATTCAGCAGGAAAAATAGACAAAATACTCAGAATTTTATTCAACTTGAACAACCTTAAATGGTGAAGCCCCCATTGTTTTGCAGTATCTAGGGCAGCCTGCTCTTCTATAGAAGCATGTAAATGAAGCAGTGAGCTAGACCTGTGTAAAGTGATGTCACTTTTTACTGGCACAGTCTGAGTATCTGAGTAGTGAGCTACACACTTTGAGGGTTATGGCTAAGAATCCTGCTATCTTCTTTCATTTTAGTTAAGGCAAGAAGTTGATGTGTCTTAAACTATTAAGTAGAAACATTTTGCATTGATTTTTCCTTTTAATTTTTAAGTGACATTTAAAAGAGTAAATAAATATCCATCAAAAAAATTTACTGTGTTTCTTAGCAGGAAAGAAACTTCATATAAACACAAAATGCTATTGCCTAATGAAATGCTTACTAGAGAATAACTAATTGGCTTAAAATAGTTTAATTATAGGCTTGATTAAATTTTTTCAGTCCCTGTTTGTATTGGCTTCCTGGGTGCAATAGTATTACATTTCTTTAGGATTTATGATGTTTGTGAATAATCTGCTCCATAATTTAAAACACAGTCAATGAAACATTGTTCAATTTTAAGAAAAAGCTTTAGATTCTATAATTTCTCAGAATTAAGATTTATTTTATTATTATTGATTATGATAATTTAACATGTTCCAGTAAGGCTTCAAAACAGATGATATAGTGATGACTTTGCACTTTATTAAATACAATTAATTTTATAATACTCTTTCAGTATTAATCTGGGTATAAGAACTTATTGTCTTAATGTTCCTATTATCATGATTTAGATCTATTTTTCTTCACAAATGAAAATCTAGAAAGAAAACTGAAGACCTAAAAGCCCCATAATGATGTACCAGGAACTGGGTAAAGGAGAAATAAAAATGAAATTAAACAAAAAAAGCGACCTATATTGGGTTAAGTCCACCTATGCAGACTCATTAAAAAATGTGCTGAGTAACCTAATCTTATCTTCCATTCTTTATGCTGGTAAATATAACAATGATGACAGTCTGTGACATAAATGAAGTAAGAGAATTTTTCTTTTTAAGATGTTTCTGAGTTCTTTCCCTTTAGTGCTTTCTTTATAATAATAATAGCAGCTAAAATTTAGTGAGGACTTACCACGTGCCAGACACTAGACAGTGTTCGCCAGTACTGCTTATTGCAGTATGCATTAGCCGGTGTGATTTTCTTTATAGCCATCTTATTGTCCTCATTTTTTACAGGTGAGAAATGAAAAATAAATAGGTTAAACACCTTGCTCAAATTCCAATAGCTGCCAAGTGGTAGAACTGGGATTCACACCAATGCTGTATAGAACTTGATGTCCATCCAAGGGTAATACAGTAGCTAATGATTCTTTTCAAAAGAATCTTTGTTTTTCATTAAGCAAAGAAAATAATCAGAAACTTTTAAGCACGTTTGATGTTATTTATTCCTCAATTCACTTTTAACTGGCGTTCAGATCATGTTAGGTATAAACAGCCTTGAAATTTGCCAATTTTATAAACAAATACACTGTTTCCTATAGTTTTGTTTAGGTAAGTTTCTTCAACTATAAAGATCAATGAGAAACTGAAAACTAGCATTTGAAGATGACACTACTTAAGAAGTCTTCTGTTTGGGGGAAAACTCAATAAATTTGTTATTCATTAATATTTACTTTTTGCTCTCAGGCAATTTAATATGTTTCAAATATGTGTGGAAAAAGTTATGTACTTATGCGTTATAATCCTTAAAACAGAAGAAAAGATTGCTTTTGAAGAGCAGAAATAAATAATTCAAGAGACAAAACAAATAGGAGAAACTAAATTTACCTATTGCCATAGATAGTCCCTGCAACAATGGTTTAACTTGGAATAGCTGCAATTTTGCTGCTTTACCTTGGGAGCATTCTATGTAGGTTCAATAAGCTTAATGCTAAAAAGACATCACATTTCAGCTTTCCTCTAGAATTTAGAGAGAGTTTTTGCATTTATGATCTCACTTGGTAAGATAAAATAATGACCATGCTTTCTTATCATCAGGTGATAGGTATCAGATGGAATTTTTTGATAAAGGCCCTGGAAAAATTCTTTATTACAAGGTCCTTTTCAACAGCTAAGGTCAGATGGGGAAGTCCCTTCTTCCTGCTGGTAGATGAGTCATGATAGAAGTTGTTTATATGGAAGGCTAATAGGATGACAGCCCACAAGACTGAGTGGTGAGAGTGGAGTTTGAAAAACATTTAGAAGAGAATTGGAGAGAATGGCAGGGAGGGTTTTAAATAAGTCAAAATTGATACTCACTTCAAAATTTCCAAATGCTTGTTAAAAATGTAAATTGTTATTTGAAAAAGAGAAGAATAAAGGCGCAGCTATAGATTTAGGAATTATTCCTTTAGTGGGAATAATTTAAATTGAAAGGGGAGGAAAAGGATAGCCTGGAACACAGAATCAGAAACAGACAGGGAAGCAGAGAAGCGGGTATCAGGGACTAGGCCGCAGGCCTTTTAGGCACTGCCCGATACTGTTGTTTTACGTACGTGCTGATCTACACCTCAGTAAATAAGCAATCTTTTCATTGCTCTCTTTGTTTAGGAAATAAAGAAACTGCTATCATCACTTGGATTCTGTGGCCCATTTGTAACTACTTACCTTATAATTTTTGCATTTGCCAAATATAACAGCTTATTTTACTTCTATATTTGCAATACTTACCTGCTGTTTAGAAGTCTTTCCCAGGAAATGAAATCTTGGCCATAATAAAAGCCATACCAGAAGACGGTGCCTTCGCTTCGTAACTGTCCCCTCTGCATTCCCCTCACCCATTGAAATCATTCTGCTTGCGGACGGTTTTGCATCACACCTCCTCATGGGTAATTTCACCTTCTTTGTACCTCTGTCTCAGAGGTTCTTATACTGAAGTCTTAGTGTTCAATCTAAATTTTGTTATTTCTTTACTGGGTTGCGACCTCAAAACTTCACATTGATACATTGAAATAGATAGTATTGCAGTAAATAAACATATGATGGCAGAAAATTGGTGTTTGAAGGAGCAGAAATGGTTCAGCAACAGAGTTAGTGCAATAAAAAAATACCTTTACTGTTTCCTTTGATGGAGGAAATATGTTGGCTGAGACACAGAGGCAATTTGAAATTAGGGGCAAAGATATATCCACAGAGAGGATTTATAACCTTAGATGTACTCTCCTGAGAGATAAAAGGCATACCAAGCAGGGCTACCATCCCAACAGAAGGAACACTGAATTAGGAAAACAGCCTAAACCTTTGTCCAGACTCTGCCATTAACAACATGGCAAGGAACTTGACTTCTTTGAGCTTAAATGTCTTCATTTTTTATATAAAAGGATTAGATTATCTTTGTGAATCTTTCCATTTACCATATTTTCTAATAAGCTATAACTTTTCTACATGGCAGTTAGTGTTCATTCTATATTACAAGATAAAAAAATATATAGTCTATGTAAACAGCTGTCACCGAAATACATGTTAGGTAGGAAACTGTGTTGTTTGGAAAAATATATATTGATAGGTGTTTGGTTATAGAAGATAAGACCCTAAGAGTTCCAAATATGAGTGAAATCTTTCTAATAAGACATGGGAAAGATTGCTTCTGGCACCTTGAAAGAGAGAAGATTTAAAACATGAGACAGAACAAGGGAGATGGTGAAAGAGCACATATTTTGAGTTGAGTCTCTTCTTAGTAACGTCCATTAGAATCATAAAGTACTCAATGTATAGATTGCTTGTGGAATATATGAAGAGGCTGAGTTATAAGTCCTCGTGCCATTGGTGGAAATGCAGACACAATCCTCACGCAGCTTGGAACACAGAGTCAGAGGGAAGCAGAAAGATAGTAAGCTTTTGAAATTCGCAGAAACTGCGGGGAAGGCTTCAAAATCTATCACAGAGGGAGGAACTGGAACTCAGGCCAAGCCAAACAAAATCTTTAAAAGTTGGAAATCCCAATGGCTCAGCTGGCTTACAATTCTAAATCATACGTGGCATCACTGCTCTGCGTGATGCCCCCTCACTTCCCGGTCCTCCTGGGAATAACGCCCGAAACGGTGGGCATGAATTTCAAGACTCTCCTCCATTTAGCCCTGTCTACCAAACATCATTGCTCATAGTTTTCTTGCTATTGAATTCTTTTTAGTGAGCAAGACTGTGTATGAATCCTGCATCTAATATTTCATCTTTTCTTAACCAAAAATATTACCCCTACTCATTTCCATTTGACCCTGGATAACAAGCTCTCAGCTTAAAATGCTTTTTCCCAGTTGGGTTTTCCTGACTCTCTAGATTAGATTTACTCTTTACGTTTTATGCTCCCCCAAACATCTTCTGGTTCTTACCTTTTCATGCCACCCCTCACACTTGACTTTAATTTATTTTTATCTTTAATGTTGAGAGTATTACAGATGTCCCTCTTTTTCCCCCTTGTCCCCTACCCCCAGTCCCCACCCCGCCCCAGGCCTTCACCACCCTATTGCCTGTCATCTTCCAATTTCATTTGGGGAATTCCTGAGGTTGTAACTCAACAACTGAAAATAAAAACAATTCATAAATTATGGTTAACCCACAGCAACACAGTCCTCGCGATTTTTACCAGAGGCCATTTTTAAGAAATTTAACAATTTCTGTGATTTTATTGTTCTAATAAGGCTTCCTAATTAAACTCTAATGTAACCTAGAAAATAACTCTCAAATAGTGATTAACAATTTGCATCATAAAAGTATGTAGAAAAGAAATGAGGCTGAAAGTTGAGAGAATGAAATACAAAGCTGACTATTGGAAATTAAATACAAGATCAAAATTGTATTCGCACCTCCCTCTTTTTAAAGAGGTGTTCCTTTGCTTTATTTATTTTATTCTCTCATAAATTCACTGGGTGTTCTTGTAACAAGGAGTGTGAGTCGAGAAAAAATGTAGGGAAATGTACTAAACCATAACTGGGAGTGGACTTCTGCACTGCCTGCATACCTATCAGTAATAATCATCTAATTCTAGATTCTGAGATATAATTTATTCAAAGAGTCTCACAGAAATATTTTCAAAGCCACCGTAATTTTTAAAATGGTCCATGAAATTCTTTTAATAACATTGATTTTTTTGTTAGATTTATTTCTAAAGAGTATTGGATAATGAAAGAAGTGGGACACTGATGTCCATATATATGCTTTGTGAGTGATACCAGTGTACATGTGTTTGCAATAGAAATTTCCCTCTTATCTAAGTTAGATGGACATATACACAAATATTAAAATGATAACAGCTATAGGTCCCTTGGTACTAAGGTATGCATTCAGTATAGTTTCATATGATTTCATATTTTATTTTACCCCCAATACTCCTCAATTTGAAATCTTATGCAATTTAATAACTACATATAATGCTAACTAGCTCATTGATATGCAAACAACTTCCTCAGTTGAAATACTTAAAATGGCTCCTTTTTATAAAAAATTAAAAAATCAAAAAGTAGATCCATATAATAAAAATAGAAAGTGAACCATGTAATTTGGTAATAAACTATTGTCTCCATACCAAATTGCTTCTTTTTTGGAAAATGGTTTATATAATTTGGTGATGTTATTTTCCCAACAAGTAATAAAAATTGACTCAGGTAAAACAAAGTGTTTATCCTAAGGCTCATGAATGGGTTTTGGAGAGGTCCTTGAATCTCCTGAAATTATGTATAAAAATATTGCGGTATAAGTTTTATGAGCATTTTTCTGGAAGAAGAACTTTATCTATTAAACACTTCTCTATTACAGGCTCCTCTAAAATATAAGTATCAATAATACATATATAGAAAAGGGCCCACAAGTCCACAGTGAAATAGGTAATGAAATTAATGAGATTCCAGAGGCCTTTTGATACACACTGTCATTACAATGTTGAACTGGGGGAAACAAATGTAAGATCTACTTTATGATTGAATTAACATTATTTGGACTTTCATATATTTAAAGCTTGTGATAAATTATCTTAAGATCGGGAAACTGTAACTGAAATAACTTCAGGTGTGTCTATAGAAGTCAGATTGTAAGATGGTAGAACTGATTGACTCCCTCCTCATGTGTACAATTTCAGAGGTATCAAAATGAGAAATCAAGTGGCTTAAATTTCTCTTAAATCTTCTCTGAAATGAAGTGGCATAAAAATAAGTAACATTTAAAAATTGAACTGAAATTTTATGCTCTATGAAGATGACCTATGTCTCCAGACAGATAATGTTTCTTAAATGCACATTTTCATGAAATGCAACTTTCTAATATATTTATACATAATACAAATATATAGTGTACACCAAGATGAGGGCATTTTGTTGCTATGTCAATAAAAGCAGCATTGCCTAACCCTTTATCTTTCAATCAGATGGCACTGGCAAGACAATATTTTATTAGACAAGTAGAACTAGTTAGAGAAATAGGTTATTGTTTATGGAACGTAAGCCTATTGATGCTGTAAATTTATCTTCACATATGTCATGTAGGATGCATTAGTGCCCATTAGATGCAGGTATAAGCTAAACATTAATGGAGTTATTGTTGATATCTTTTCACCACAATATCCTCTCAGTTGTGTGTGCGATGCCTCTAAAGAGAGCTTTCTTCTAAATGGTAGACCATTCTAAATAATATGCAATTAGGAAACGTGCTATTCCTGCATTAAAGCACAAGCCAAGTGCAGGTTATTAGGATCCATTTCCAGTACAACTTTGCAAGTGAGAGAATGCGCAACAAGGAAGCAATCACTTACCTTATAATAACAGGTTTTTTTTTTAAAAGGGACATTTACAATCCATATAATCTAGTTAGAGACGCTTTCTTTCAGCTCTTTGTAGTTATCTTGACAATGCAAAATGGAAGTGTTCTTCAAGGACATTAAATCTCAGGTTAAAAAACATTGGATAAATGCTTTAATATTAAGAACTGGATCCCTAAAATGGAAATAAAAATATCTATGTTGTAAGGATGATGAGGATTATTTAAATAATTTTGTAAGAGGCAAGGCCTATGCAAATATGGTTAGCATTAGTACTGATACATAATGAAACAGTTTGCCTACTAAAAGCATATTTGGTCATAAATTTAAGTTTGGCTTTTCCCACATTCACCAATGACATTGTGTTTCCTCACCTCTTCAAGACATCATATATCACAAGTATCTTAAAGATATGTAAGTCAATTATAAAACTCTTACTTAAAATGTTAAAAACTTTTAAATTATTGTTTTATTTACTTAAGGGGAAATCACAGATCAAAATTTCAAAAAGCAATGGATTATGAAAAAAAACAAAGTATTTTCTGCTTTAGACAGTGACTTAGTTGTATTTAAAGTACATATATCCTACCTTCTAAAATTTCCTAATTCTCTGGAATTCATTAGCCCACATATGTAAAATCAGAAATCTCACATATAAAATGATTTATATACACTTAACACTAGCATAGATCCATGTATTTACATTCTATTATGTCTATTATGACCTTTAATTAGGAGTAAATTCTTGATCTGAAGTATCAGGGGCTGAGATGTCACCAGTCATGGTTTCTGACTCAGACTTCAGCAGCAAAGAACAAATCACATAAACTTCCTTTGATTTGCACACACTTGAGCAGGTAACAAATAATGCCTTTCCCCTTACAGAGAGCCTCTCAGATTACAGATCTCATTTAATCCTCATATGGTAACTGTCAAGTGACATACATAAGGGGGATCAGTGATGTGAAGCTCACGTGGCTTCATGGGTCAGAGCCCAAACTTGAAGTCAGGTTCCCACACAAGTTCAGAGTCATGGCCCTTCCCCCCAAACTGTTGGTGTGAGTCCCAACTCAGAGTCAATTGTCTGTGTAGGAGGAAAAGCCCCATTTTTAAAGTTTGTATAAACCCCAAAAAAGAAAGATTTAGCTCTATGAGAGGAAAGAGCTAATGCATTCTGTCTACACTGGTGTGTCATGTTAAACACTGTTCTTTGTATGTCTAACAGATGCAACTATATTTGTATGATATAATTAAACTCCCTTGGAAAGAGTTCAAGACCAACCCACATTACATTGAACTTTGTAATACAGCAACTAATATTATGTTAGATTTCATTGGCATCATTATATACTATGGCAGCAAGGGGATTATATTTAGCTTGTAAGAAATTATGTTCTAACTGCAACATTTGTGTGCAAGAATATCAGAATTAAATTAGAAAGATATTTCTAATGTTTCCCATATTGTACTCAGGTTAAATACATGTCTCACTGAGAGTAGTTAAGAACTAAAAAGTAAGGCTTTATTTGCTAGTTTCCCCCCCGAAAATCGAACTCATTCTGCCATTGTTGACTTTAGCCTCTTTATTGGGGTAGTGGGGTAGCTATCTGCCGAAAAGACAGTATATCACATATTACTGCTGCATTACTTTTAATTATCAAATAAAATAAAATAAATTTTTATAAATAAGAGACTCAATAAATTATGAGACACCCAAAGTGGAATTCTACCCAGCCAAATAAAGTAGTTCTCCTTGTATTTATTATGTGAATCAAGCAAGAAACAGAATAGTGTATATGGTAAGAAGCCATTTCTAAATCAAAGTGATATACACATGCACACACATATAAATATATAAGTATATGAAAATTTACTTATATTTATATGTATATATCCTTTTGATTTATCATATATATCACATATGTATATAAAGAAAGAACCTCACCCTAGCCTATTTGTCTCAGTGGTTAGAGTGTCGGCCCAGGGACTGAAGGGTCCCTAGTTCTATTCCATCCAAGGGCTCATGCCTCAGTTGTGGGCAACCAATCGATGTGTGTCTCTTACATATTTGTCTGTCTGTCTGTGTGTCTGTCTGTCCCTCTCTTCTCTCCCACTTCCACTTGCTCTGAAAAAGCAATGGAAAAAATATCCTCAAATGAGGATTTTAAAAAAAGAAGAATGAACCTGAAACCTGACCCCCTCTCCCAGAGCTTCACAGCAGATTCTCCTTCTTAAACCAGGTTGTTTCTTTGTTACTCAAGTAACAAAAAGAAGTCTGGCTAAGACAGAAAAGTGAGGCTAGAGAAACTAAGTAACGGGTCTATGCTCATGTACTCACAGATGCCTGGCCTGTCATGTGGCCTTACTTTGTCAGTATATCAGAACCCCTAATAATAGGCTGTGAATGGATAAGTGTCCAGATTTATGTTGCAAAGCAAAGAAATGTGTATAGTGGTATAAAGAACTCAATTAATTCTCTTTAAAATCTTGTAAATTATTCTATTTAAATTTTTTTTTGTTAGCATGTTCAATAATGTTAGATATAGCTTTTCAGAAGGTAGTATTATCAGGAATAATCTGTATCTGATTTTATGTTACCATCACTGCTACAGAAATTGGAGTATTTAGAGTTTACAAAAGATAGTATTGAGGAAAAAATTTAAAGGATGAAGGTGGTGGGGCTGACATTTTAATCATCTTCCCCAAAGGTTTAGGATGACAGGAAAAGTCGCATGGGAACATATAGTTGTGGAGTATTTGCCCTACTATGAGCTGGCTATATTTGTGTTTCTGTAAAATAGAAGTCACCAGGAATGGTCAGCTTTCTCATCTAACATGCTGACACAATTTTTAAAAAATATATATTTTTATTAACTTCAGAGAGAGGAAGGGAGAGGGAGAGGTAGAAACATCAAAGAGAGTCATTGATCAGCTGCCTCCTGCATGCTCCCTATTGGGGATCAAGCCCACAACCTGGGCATGTGCTCTGACCAGGAATGGAACTGTGACCCCTGGTTCATAGGTGGATGCTCTACCACTGAGCCACGCCAGCCAGGGCCTGACACAATTTTTTTAAAAGCCTCATTCCTTTAAACTATTGTTCCTAATGGTGTGTGATGTGAAAATCCATTGCCATAGTTTATTGTTGTATTTTCTTGCTAAAAGAGATTTCATGATCAAATAATATTGGAAAATCTGAGCTCAATAAAGTTAAACAGGAGTTTAGTTTTATTTGATGTGTTTTGGTTTGATTTTACTGCAGGGCTCCTCAGAGCCTTTAAAATGCAAATGTGCATTGTGAAGCTACAAGTGAGCTTTTCCAGATTTATCTTACAACAGAAGCCTCTCCCCTCCATTTTTTTGGGGGGGGGGCAGGAGAGAGAAACACTCAGGTAGGAGGAACAGCAAAATGATTGAGAACATTAGTTCTTGAGTGACCTGCTATGCCACTGACAAGTGATCTTAGGACAAAAACAAACAAACAAATTCAATGTCACAGATAATAGAGGGAGAAATGATTGAAGCTTATTGTAAGAAATAAACGAAATGTTGAGAATACAAATTGTAAGAACTAATGTTACTAATACTTTTCAAAATGCCAGGGAGTAGCCCACTTCTAATTTAGTTCAATAGATGCCCCGAGAAGCCAAAGACAAATATGAAAAGCAGTTTCTTCTCACACTGATTCAAGCTTCTGGTTTGGATGGGAAAAGAAAAGTTTTATAATGATTTGAAAAAAAGTTTTAAACTAAGCCCTAAGATAAGGCTGTAATTAAATTAAATATCAAATTATTGGCAAACATGAACTGCTACGTATTGCTTTGGTTAAATATCTTAAAGTGCACTTTTTATGAGATGTTTATTTTAAAAGTTTTAAGTGAAAATAATCACTCTTTTTACCTGCTGCAACTTGGATAATTTGCATAATAAAGAACCCCCCCCTCATTCACTTTCCCCTTGGCAGTGGCTATCAACAATAGCTATGCATTACAATCACCAGGGAAACTTATTTTTTAAATTTTTATTTATTTTTTAATTGATTTTTGAGAGAGGAATGGGGGTAGTGGGGAGAGGAAACATCAATGTGAGAGAGGAACATCGATTGGTTGCCTCCTGTATGCGCCCTGACTGGGGACCGAACTGCCACTTTTTGGTATATGGGACAATGCTCCAGCAGAGTCACACTGACCAGGGAGACAACCAAGGAAACTTCAGAAAAGCATACCATTGACTCTGCCTCACCTCCAGAGATTCCAGATCTGTAATGGAGACTCTATCAGTATTTTTTAATTCCCCAAATGATTATTACATATAGTCATGACTGGGGCCCACTGCCCTAAGAGGAAATAAACTATTTTTCCAGTACTGAAATTATAAACCTAAACATAAACTACCAAAAATAATTAAGGGCACAGGAATTTATAAAGCATAAGAAAACTTTTACATTATAAAATTATTTCCCTAAATCATTGCTTATTTTTTGTGCATCAAAAGTTGAAAAATAGCAAATTTAGTTATCAGTTTAAAAAATCAACCAGAAATGAAATGACTTCTCTGAAACATTGCCAATGGCATTTGATATATAAATTAAACACTTAGTGTTTGAATATATTTATTAATTACCAATAATATAACATGCATTTTATATTAATAAATTATAAATAATACCAAAGGAATAATGATTTGGAACATTATTATCCATCTGTCTATTTATCAATCTATCTACCCATCAGATGTAGGAATATCTATCTACATGAGATAGGCTAAAAATTAAGGGATAAAATGTTATGATATTGGGTTAGATATAAAAATGATGCTATACTTAATTATCAATAATCAACATATTGTGTACTTTAATATTATAGACAAATAACTTGGTATCTTTACTTTTGACTATATTTAAATATATGTATACATAAATATAGCTAACCACACATACACATATTTGTATATTCATTCATTCATTCATTCATTCATTCATTCATTCATTCATTCATAGTATTTTCCCCAAGGCCATCACAATTAAATCATACATTATATTTCCCTTAACCTTCACAGGAACCCTAGGAGGTGTGTATTATTATTATCCACATTTTCCAAATGAGGAAACCTTCTACAGTCACAAAGTTAGTAAGTCAGACATATTAGAAGCTTAATTCATATCAGTGAACATATGCATACAAAAACTCAACTCTTACAGTGCAGCTCATCTGCACCCTGAGTATAAGTCTTTACCCTGCCTTAAAAACCTCTCTGCCAAAAGTCCTGTGAAAACTGAGCAAGAACCCAGATATCCTTTAACTTGTCATATAGGTATATCTTAGTTCTCAAAACGAAATTAAAATATAGATTCCATGCTCCAACCCCAGACTTCTGAATTAGAATTCCTGCTAGGGAGGCCTAGAATTTGTCTATCTTTAAAAAAAGAAAAAAAAAGCCCCTCAAGTAACTCATATTAGTTCCAAGTAGGGAACACTGAATCTCGTTGCTCATTGTTGGGATTTAGTGGGCTTGGGAGTTTGGGTCTTACTGGTGATCCATAAAAAGGTGAGACAAAAAGGCTGCACAGACAGAGCAGATACGTCCTCAGTTATAGTTTCCTTTCTCAGAGGATAAGAGGCCTAAGACCTAAGTCACTATTTTCTGCTCCACTTCCTAATAAATCCCTTTCCATGTGCAAAAAATATATTTTTTAAGTTTTCTGGAAAAAATATCTACTCAAAAATTATTACAACTTGATTTTGCATCCTCTGAGTCAATTCTAGGGCGTGTATGCCATAAATTAACTGTTATAACTCAGAAACAGTAAAAACAAATATTGTGTACAATTAAAAAAAAAGAAATTCTTCAAATTCATGATAGGATTGTGTTGTATTTCTAGTACTCGTATAACACCCAATGCAAAGTAGAATTAGTAGCCCTAGTTTTGAATTCAATTCTAATAAGTCATAAGATTAGACCCCGTTAGGGGAGAAGTTGAAGCACTAATCCAGTCACCCATCTGATCTTTGTTGCTATAAAATGTAATGCCCGTCTACTTCCTCTGTGCTAACGATGAGCTAAATATTGTGTATATGTTTCTGTTGCGTGCCCGGTGGTCCTCGGTGGTTCAGTGAGCGATGCTCTCCTGCCGCTCGGCGGTGCCTGCGTTTCCGACTTTGCTCCTTGGTGGCACTGCAACACCGCGCGCAGGGCAAGCCGAGCGCGACCACAGCGTTCCTCCTGGAAAGGCTTTGCTTCCAGCTGCTCAATAATTTACAGAACCTCGGTGGAAGCGACTGCATTTGTTAACCAGTCACAGCCGGTAATTAACTCCTTTGGAGGTTTAAGTAACTTTGGGCAAAATGTCTTAGGAAGAGTACGTATTACTAGAAAGCATGCCAAAAATTTACTTAGCAGAGAATTCAGTAACAGCGTCACTCTGCTCAGAGGCTCTGCGAGACTCCCCTTGACGGCCGAGCGCTGCAGCCCCGCAGGTCCCGCTCCGTCGTCATCATTCCTGCAGGAGCCCCACGGCTCTGCTGCGCGCCACGCGGGGCTAGGCCCACCGCCCGAGCAGCGGCCGCGCCCCCGGCCCTGGGGACCCGCGCGCCGCCCGGGGGCTGTTAAATCTCCATCTGGTGAAACGTGTACTTGTGTTTTCCTGTCTCTGCTGAAAGCGGGCAGCGAAAACCTGGGAATCCACCCCCCACCCCACCCCAATATCGCTGTCAGCTCCGTCTAATGGGCACCCCGTTTCCTTAAAGAATCCAGCGCGCTGCCTGGAAGCCTGTTTCCTCGATGCCTCCACCGTCTGGTCGAATTGATCCGCGTTAATGGAGAGCTCCCCGGGAGGAGCGCGAGGCCGCCGACCCGGGGGCCGGGCCGGGGGCTCGGGAACCTCTGCGGGGGGGGGGCACCTCCGGGCGCGGGAGCCGCAGCCTAAACGAGTGGGCCCCGCACGGCGGAAAGAGGGTTCTCTGAGGCACCGAGGCGCTGCACCAGCACCTCTCTCAAAGGAGAAGTTAAAAAGCCGGGAAGTGGCAGGAGATTGGAGATTAAAGTGCTTAAAAGGATAGCTAGGGTCCAGCGCGTGTGCGTGTGCGTGTGTGTGTCTGTGTGCGCGCGTGCATGTGTGTGTGCGCGCGCATGTGTGTGTGTGTGCGCGCGTGTGTGCGCGCATGTGAGAGTGTGCGTGTGTGTGTTTCCAGCTAGTTCCCGTTTCCAAAGTGCACCGGTGCCTCTCTTAAGTGATTGGCGATGGACACATTGCCGGTGAGACGGCATCAAACAATGCTCTTCCAAATTCAGGGGACACCACGGAGAGCGAGGAAGGCTAGATTAGAAAAAGGAAAAGAAGAGATGGGGGGGAGGGAGGGAGGGAGGGAGGGAGGGGGGGAGGGAGGGAGGGAGGGAGGGAGGGAGGGAGGGAAGGAAGGAAGGAAGGAAGGAAGGAAGGAAGGAAGGAAGGAAGGAAGGAAGGAAGGAAGGAAGGAAGGAAGGATCCAGAGGGAGGGTGCGGGGAGAGCAGAAAAAAAAAATCCTGAATCACTGGACGATGACACATTAAACACTGGATAATCACATAGGAAAGAAAACTCATCCAGAACACGGTCACGGCAGTAACGCCCCGGATCAGGAGGGAGAGATGCTCCTCTCCATCGGTGTCCCAGGAAGCCGTGGGTCCCGCTACCAGGGACTAAAATGCCATTAGTCTGAAGTGTCTTAGCCGCAAGGGGCATGCAGCAGGGGGAAGGCGGGTCCCTCTGTGCCGCCCGCCCAGCGCCGGCTGGAGCGGGAGGACGGGCGCAGACGAGACACTCCCGCCAAGGGAAGCCTCTGGCCCAGCCGGGTCACGGGCGCCGCGGCCCAGGCCCGCGGGAGGCGCGCAGGCCACTCCCCGCGCCGCGGGTCCCGCACGCCGCTCCCCGGAAGGATGCGCGCGGCAGCCCGCCCGCCGCAGGCGCCGGGGAGCCTGCCCTTCCTCCCTGACAGCGCGTCCCGACCGAACCTGACCTTCCGCACACGTTCGCCCGCACCTCCCGGGCAGCCGCACGCTGGGCTCCGGGCCGGGATAAGCGCTGGCCGGGAGAGGCTCGAACCCCCGCTCCCCGCTGGGTCGGGGCCGCAGGGGCCGGGAGGGCGGAGGAGGGGGCGAGGGGGAGCGAGCGCCTGGAAGGCCGGGTGCGCAGCGTGGGGAGCGGCCTGCGGGTCCCAGGTTCCCGTGGAAACTGCCGCAGCTCCCCGGCCGGCCCGAGCCGTTCCCGCACCGCCGCCTTCCACCCCCGCTGGCTCCCCTCTGCCCCTGGGAATCGCCCCCGGGGCCCGCGGCACATCCCAGCCCGGATCCGGTCACAGGCGGGCGGCGCGCTCCCGCGGGCCGGGCCCGGCCCCTCCGCGCCCGCCGGGCCTCCGCCGCCTCCGCCCCCCGCTCGGCTCAGAGGCGCCCCAGCCGGGCAGGCGCTCGCAGCCGCGGGCGCGCAGGAAAGCGGGGCGCCACGCGGGCCCAGCGCCCGGGGGCGCGGAGAGTGAAAGGACAGGCGGCGCACTACGAAGGCGCGGGGCGCGCCCCCCCGGCGCCCGCGGCTCCTCCCGCGCCCCCCGCCCAGCCCGCGCGGGCCGGCCGGGCGAGCGAGCCCGTCGGTGGCCTCCGCCGCCGCCGCCCGGCACCTCCGCGCCGACCCCGCCCTCCCGGGACCCGCATCCCGCTCCGCCAATCAGCGCCCGGCTGCCTCTGCCCACGTGACCCGGGGCGGGCTGAGGACCTGCTGCTTCCCAACGCCAGAGGGATGCGGGCGGCAGAGCGCGAGCGGCGGCGGGGCTGCGGGGCGCTCTGACTCGCGCCGGCCGGCCCCCGCTCCGTGCCCGGTGCTGCCTCGGCCCCCGCCCCGGGCTTCTCGGAGCCCGCCGCAGGCAGCGGCCTCCCGCCCCGCCGGCGTGGCTCCTCAGCGGGCGACCCCCTCGCCGCCGGAGCCGAGCCGGGCCCCTGGATGTTGCTGAAACTCCCGGGACCATGCGCGCGTCTGGCCGCCGCTCCGCCGTCGGGTGCCGCCGCCGCGCCCGCTGCAGCCGCGCGCGGGAGGCGCAGTAGCCCGCCGCCGGGCCCCCGCGGCAGCGCGTCCTCCCCGAGCCGCTGGCTGCCGCCGAGTTGCGCGAACTAGTCATGGTGCCGGGGGAGTCCCCGCGGCAGTGCGGCAGCTGGACACTTTGCGAGGGCTTTTGCTGGCTGCTGCTGCTGCCGGTCCTGCTGCTCCTCGCCGCCCGCCCGGTGAAGCTCGCGGCGTTCCCTACCTCCCTGAGCGACTGCCAGACGCCCACCGGCTGGAACTGCTCCGGTGAGTCTCGAACCCCGAGCCTCGGGCCCGCCCCGGCCCAGGCCCCCGGGAGGACCGGCCCCGCCCGGAGCGCGGGGAAGCGCTCGGGCCGCCGGGGGGGGGGGGCGGAAAGTGCAGGTGCGGCCACCCTCGCGCCCTCGCGGCGCGGCGGGGCGGGGCGGCTCCGACCCCCTTCCGCGGATGGTTTTGTGGACTCCCTGAAGAGCGCACCCAGCCTTGGGGAGACACTGAACCCAGAATCTGTAATGTCATTAAAGAAGAAAGTCTAGGACGTGCTAGAAATAACTTTATGAGAAAGAATCAGCGAGAGAGCAATGAATCAGACGGCGACTGGCGGGAGGCGCCGATTCCCGGCAGAGGCGCGGCCGGCGCGCGGGTCTGGCGTTCGCGGCCGGGGCGCGCCGTGCCGGAGAAGCTGGGTTCCGAAGATGCGGTGGCTCCCCTCGCTCCCTGCCTCCCTCCCTCCCCATCCTTGCTGCGAGGGGCGCTGTCGCGGCAGCCGGCGGACGCGCGAGCTGCGGGCGGCGGGGGAGTGGAGGCGAGCGCCGTTCCCGGCGCCCCAGGCGGGGGGCGGCCGAGGCCCCGGCCCGCTCCCGCGTGTCCGAGCCGAGCGCCCCGGAGCGGTCCGCCGCTCCTCCGCCGGTGCCCTCGCGGCCTGCGCGGGCGCTGGGCCGGCTGGGCCGGGCCGGGCCGGGTCCGAGAGCGCGGGGCCGCGGCCGGAGGTCCTGCGCTCGGAGCCGGCCCCGCGCTCCGGCCGCGGCCCTTCGCGCTGCTGGCGGGGCTGCCCTGGCGTTGGAAACTCCGCCGGCGCGCCGGGGCATCGCCCCCAGGTGTGGCTGTCTAGGTTTAGCGCGTGTGTACGGGATTTTCATCTGTGAACGCGATCCTTCTGTACTTAAACCCGGCTGTAAATGAAGTGGCTTCCCCAGGATGCGTGTGAGCTGAAGTGTATGTAACTTTGGAGAAGACATCATGACCAGCTGTAACTTACCGGTGAAGGAATGCGCAGCCCTGGGTTGTCAGTGATGTAAATTCCGCCGGGAAAATCATTACGCATCCTTGTAGTTTGTGCTTTTTACATGTAAGTTAAGATTCGTAACCCTATTAGATTTGGGTCAATAGACTGTCTTTGTTATGTTTTAACAGTTTCTAAATTTGGCATTTTTATAAAACTCAGCATGTTTTCTTTAACTTACTCGTGGTTCACGTGTACATATGATTTTTCGGAAAGACTAATTTCAACTTAATCGAGTGCCTAGTCACTTTTCCTACTTTATCATAGGGATGTTAAACAACCTGCAGAATCAATTGCTTGAAATGTCGGTAGCTTTGTCGTCCAACCTGACCGGTTGGCTTCATCCCTGACTATAGTATTGTTTTAGAAATTGAGGTTGGCGATGAAGAAATTCATTATTAGCCAGATATCTTAAAGGGATCTGCAGAAGCCAAAGAGAATGGGCTGTTTTCCCAGGCGGATTGTCAAGAACCTGGCACCCCCACCACCCACCCCTGCTAACTCATAGGTGATCAGTCTTCATCTGAGCCAGACAGACCATCACAGAAAACACTGTGCCTGTTTATCTTTATTATTGGGGCTTTGTTTCCTCTGTGTCTGGAGAAATTCCAAATAAGGGTTTTTTTCAGACCATAAAGCAGAAGAATGATTAAAGACAGAGAAATGGTAAAATGGCATTCAGAGACCACGACCGGTTCTTTATTAAAATGTGGAATGTGGGGGTCATAAACTATAGTCCACTTAATGAGAAAACAATAAGGAATCTAGGAAGCAAGTGTTAAACATCCATTCAGCACCGCCAGTATTAACCCAAGCTGAAATAAAAGAGCACTACCAAAAAAGGATATTAAAAGAGAATTGGCTAGAAAGGAGATATGAAAAAAGAAACAAATATTGATTACTTAACTAGGTTTTTTTAGGTTATCAGTAGAACGACCTTGCAATACAGCTGTGGTTGTCGGGATTACAATTTAGGGTAGTTCTTTAGCAGCTTCGAGATACCACTGTTTTTGTTAAAGTCTATAACATTTTTAAATGACTGGAGTGTTCTCTTTAAATTTGAGGTTATGATGACAGAGAAAATGATCTCTTCCTCTGTGACACCAACACCTGTAAATTTGATGGGGAATGTTTAAGAATTGGAGACACTGTGACTTGCGTCTGTCAGTTCAAGGTAAGAAGTCTGATATTTGCATCTTCTAATTCATTAATGAGACTGCAAAGCAAGGATCTCCCTTTACAACCCATCGCTTGGCAATTTCTAGCTATGCAAGCTAAAAGGAAAGCTGGCATCAGGCAAAAGTACTGGTGAGAGAGCCAACTGATGTCAAGAAGGCATAGCTTTTTGGAGACATGCATATGCCACAGTTATAAATGTCATAGAAGTAGAATGTTTCAGGTTGTTCCTTTAGTGTGCCACAGGAAAAGCATGTCTCTGTCTTTTCTAGCATGCACTGTATAAGTCAGCTACTGGGGATAATAGTCAATAGCTAGTGGATAAGAAGTATTGTACGTTTGTTCCTTTCTAAAAATTTTTTTATTTTTTCCATCACCATTCATCCCCTTTATACCCTCTTCCACCCCTCCCCACCCCTCCCCCCAAATCACCGCACTGTTGTTCATGTCTGTGAGTTCTCTCTCTCTCTCTCTTTTTTTTCTCAATCCTCCCCCCCCCCAGTATCCCCCGTCCCCACCAGAGCTGTCTGCCTGCCCTCTATCTGTGTCTGTCTCTGTTTTGCTTAGTAGATCAGTTTGTTCATTACTTTCCACATATGAGTGAAATCATATGGTCCTTGTCTTTCTCTGACTGGCTTATTTCACTTATTGTTTCTTTTGATTGGGGCTATCATCTTTTGATCATGTTGTCTCTCTTTTAATGGTCTTTGGGTTTTATTATCCTGGCAATCTGGTTAAGTTCTTAAATGAACTGTTTCTTAATGTGACTTTAAAACTACTGTGCTGGTTTTGGAAATTGTGCAATCTGTTAATACATGTCAACACTTCACAGGTTCCATATTCAATTATAAATGAATCTCCCAGAAATCCAAAAGAGTACAAATAGCCATAAGTGATTTCATAAACATTAGAAAGATGTCCTTTGCTTCATGTAAAAAAAAAAAGTGAAAATAAAGAGAGAGAGAGATTGTAGCACTGTTGTCATCAAAACTAGATTATTAGTAACTATTAAAGGTATAATTGTTAATCTCATTGTCATAGTCATTATCTAACTAATGCTTCCTACCATGTAAATTATAAATCTTCATTTCTCTCAAAATGTTTACATAATCACATATACCTTCAAATATCATAGATGTCATACTAATGTCTTAACGTTCACCTTTGACTGTTACTGAATTATTTTAAGTTCCCATGAATTCTAACACAAGGTTCAACCAGGAAGCATGTGCATAAACAATACTGTATATGTGGGATCAGGGAAAACTTCTCCAAGATTATAAGCAAAACTAAGAAACAATTTAGAAGGATATAGAAGAAATAAAAACATTAAACTCAAATTCAGGTCTAAATATTTGTTACAGTATGTAGTATTTGGATTATTGATGAAATTTAAATATTTTAGATTGAATTCAACCTTCATGTGAGAGAGAGAAGAGAATTCACAATTAAATATAGTTTGACTTCTGTAAGCTAAAAGCTTCCTGGACGTTATTCTCTTCTTTAAAAAAAAGCAATAATCCTGATACTTACCAAGCACACCGCCTCCTGGTGGGTGAGTCCTGCTGTGACCATGCTGTACCCTTTTAGACTGTTCTATAGTGCGGAAACATATTCCTGCATATTTGATGTGCATGTGACACCAACCTGTAAGGTCTCCAGCCACACTGAACAGTGTAATTATGTTCTTTCAATGAACTGCATGAGAGAGCGAGCATAAGAACCCTCAGTTCATACTTTCCGCAAATGTTAACTAAAGGGAAAATGTAGTTGGATGAATCATTAATTAAAGGCCCACAGAATTTTGTGGATTTCTTCACTTTCAATGTGTGATTCCTATAAATTTATCTTATTTTCATAACCAAGGGTAGACATAAGACGTGAGCTCCTAAACAATGTCAAATGGATCAAGATGATCATTCCTCAAATGGAGAACCATAATTCTACAAAGATTTCTTGAAAAGGGGCAAAAAAGTTCACAAAATTCTAAGTGGATTCATGCTACTAAAACAAAATGTACAATTTTATTATTAAAGGAATGGTGTTCAGTTTTCAGGTTCCACAAAGGGTTTTGGTAAAACTTTTATCAAGAAAGATATATGTGTTTTTTATGCATTGGTCAGCCAGTTAAATTTGTCATTAATTTAAATAGTTGTTGAGTGTAATGGGGGTGGGGGTGACTGCAAGTTTGAATAAGAAACTAAAATGCAATTTTTTTCCTAATGCCTATAGTATTTTAAGTTTATTACTAAATTACTACTGCTGTTAGTTTGTGCTTTACAGTAGTTGTCAGTGTGTCAGGAGAAAATGAACATTTCCCTAGTGGAATAGTTAGACTCTGCACATACCAAGAATTTAGAATGGCTGAATTCAGTTGAAGATCAAAGAAAATGTACAAGTTTTACAAAGAATAATAGATAGGCTATTTTAGGCTAAGAGTATCTTGAGTCAGTCCTTTCCAATACTTTTCAATGAATTTGAGGTTGGTTTTGTTTGTTTGTTTGTTTTTAATTCCCTGGTATCTGATGAAAAGAACGATGTCCTGAAAATCTATTTTCCTATGTACTATTCTGAACAACACGAGGTCATCATTCTCTCATTCAAGTAAGATACGCAATATGATCTTTTTGGCTGAGTGATAAATTTCAAAGAAAAATGGGTGCATGTGTTTATAATTTATAATGTTTTCCAATTTAGATTATGAGTGGAACACTAAAGTGATCATATACTTGCCTTCACCTCATTTATGTGGGGTTTTTTAACTTTTTATTTATTTTTATTTTTTATTGAATTTATTGGGGTGACACTGGTTAACAAAACTATAGAGGTTTCAGGTGCACAATTCTATTACACATCATCTGTATACTGTACTGTGTGTTCACCACCTCAAGTCAAGTCTCTGTCCAGTCCATCACAATTTATCCCCCCATACCCTCCTCCACCTCCCCCATCTCCTGTCCCCTTCACCCCCACAATCACCACATTGTTGTCAGTGGCCATGAGTTTTTTCTCTTTTTTTCTTTTTTGCTCAATACCTCCAACCCTCCACTCACTCCCCCCACCCCACAGCTGTCAGCCTGCTCTCTGAAAGAAGCCAGTCAGAAGAAAGACAAATGCCATATGATTTAATTCATGTGCAGAATGTAATGAACAAAATGAGCTAACAAGCAAAACAGAGACTCATAGCGAGCATTCCCTTCTTTCTAACTTATTTTTATGTTTATTATTTTTTTGGTTTTTTTTTAATTTATTTTTTATTATAATTGACATACAATATTAGTTTCAGGTGATTCACTATTTATATACCTTATGAAGTGATCACCACAATAAGTGTAGTAATCATCTATGACCATACATAGTTATTATGCTGTTATTAGCTATATTCTTTATGCCATAAATTACATCCCTGTGATATTTTATAACTGAAAATTTGTACTTCTTAATCTTCCTTTTTCCAGTTTTTATTTTTTATTTTCTAAGTTCAGATAATTTTGAGTTCTGATATGTTCTCATTTTTATTATTTCTATTTTTTAAGTTTATTGATTTTAGAGAGAGAGGATGGGAGAGAGAAACACACACACAGAGATTTGTTTTTCTACTTATTTATGTATATATTGGTTGATTTTTACAAGTGCCTTGACCAGGGTTCAAACCCACAACCTTGGCATATCGAGACGATGCTCTAACCAACCTGGCCAGGGCCTTATTTCTGTTTTTGATTAATGAGAAGCTTACTCCTTAGTCTCTGGTCACTATCTCATGGTATACCTCCTCCCCCTTGTATCAACATTTATCTTCACAAGTCTGACACTATCAAAAATGCCTTCCTATGATTTCCATTTCTCCACTGTATAGAATAGGTTTTATATAATAAAGAATGAACACCATTGTTGTCTTCCAGTTAATACCCAATCAACCTTTAAAATTTTAATTCTAGACTCTCAGCAATAAAGATAAATTTAAAAAAAACCATTATGCTAAGTGAAAGAAGCTAAGCACAAAAGCCTTAGCTTCATGACTCTTCAAAATATTACCCGGTCTTTGATGATCAAAAGTTCTACTTCTGAAATAACTACTGCTCATTTCCACTTTCCTTCACCTCTGCCTCAGTTGCCATTCCTCCATGATGGTATTCTGTATGAATCAGCTATACCTGCCTCTATGACTTGTATTTTCATATCAGTGTGTACTGCGATGATAACATGCACATTTTTCCCTTTGTTTTAGTGTTTCTGCCTTTCCCATTTTTCTCAATATTTTATTTTGGTAGAATATACATAACATACAATTTACTATCAACCATTTCTAAGTGTACAGTTCAATAGTATTAAGTGCATTCATATTGTTAGCAACTCTAACCGCCATCTATCTCTAGAACATTTTTATTTTCCAAAAACTAAAACTCTGTACCCATTAAACTCCCCATTTATATAACCAGGAATTATTTTATTGTGATAAAATATGCATAACATAAAATTTACCATTTTAACCATTTTCAAGTTAACAATTCAGTGGCATTCAGTACATTCACAATATTGTGCAACTGTCACCATTGTCTAGTTTCATAGTATTTTCATCACTCCAAAAGGAAATCCTGTACCCATTAAGCAGTCACTCCTCATTCATTCTTCTCTCCTGACCCTGGAAACCACTAATCTGATTTCAGCTTCTATGAATTTATTCTGGATATTTCATATAAATGTAATCACATATATATGGCCTTTTGTGCTTAGCTTTTTTCACTTAGCATAATGTTTTTAAAAAAATGTATCTTTATTGTTGAAAATAGTACAGATGTCCCCCCCCCCACTGATCCCCTCCACCTCGCATCCACCCCACCCCCAGGCCTTCCCCATACCAGTGTCTGTGTCCAAGGGTTATGCATATAAACATAAAGATTCTTTGATTTATTTCTCCCACCCACTTCCTCCTTCCCACCTTCCCTCTGAGATCCCCAGTCTGTTCCATGCTTCTATGTCTCTGGACCCATTTTGTTCATCAGTTTATTTTGTTCATTATATTCTACATATAAGTGAGATCATGTGGTACTTGTCTTTCTCTGCCTGGCTTATTTCACTTAGCATAATACTCTCCAGGTCCCTCCATGCTGTCCCAAAGGGTAAGAGATCCATCTTTTTTAGAGCTGATAGTATCCATGGTGTAAATGTCCCACAGCTTTTGTATCCACTTGTCTACTGATGGGCACTTGGGCTGTTTCCAGATCTTAGCTATTGTAAATTGCACTGCTATGAACATAGGGGTGCATAAGTTCTTTTTGATTGGTGTTTTAGGTTCCTTAGGATATATTCCTTTGAAGTGGGATCACTGGGTCAAATGGCAGTTCCATTTTGAATTTTTTGAGGAAGCTCCATTCAGCTTTCCATAGTAGCTGCACCAGTTTGCATTCCCACCAGCAGTATACTAGGGTTCCCTTTTCTCCACACCCTTGCCAGCACTTAACGTCCTCTTTTGAATTTAAAATAAATGTATTCTACCCTTCAAACATATTAAGTAGTCCTTTATATCCTCATGGGACTGAAAGCAGGGATAGTGCTGAATCCTATATATACTATGCCTTTTCATATATATATATATGACATTTTAATTTATAAATTAGGCACAGTAAGAGATTAAGACAATAGCTAAAAATAAAATAGAAATATTAAAACATATACTGTAATAAAAGTTATGTTAATGTGTTCTCTCTCTCACACAACATACCTTGTTGTACTGTAAGCACTTTATGGCTTCTCTTTGGCATATCCAAATTGCCAACGTCACTACTCTTGCACTTGGAGGCCATTATTAAATAAAATAAGGGTTATTTGAACACAAACACTGTGATACCCAGAGGACAGTTGATATAATAACCAAAATAGCTACTAAGTGACTAATGGGCAGGGAGACACTGGACAAAGGGGTGATTCACATCCCTTTGGTGATGGAGCAGGTTGGCGTGAGATTTCATCATGCTATGCAGACAGGCACCCAATTTTAAAGTAAAAAATTGTTTATTTCAGGAATTTTCAATTTAATATTTTTGAACTGGTGTTAACTGCTAGTAACTGAAATCATGGATAAGGAGAGACTACTGTATCTGACTTATTTCTCACAACTGGGTGAGATAATTATTTTCTCTTTTTAAAGATGAGGAAGTTAAGGCCCATAAATACAAATAACTTACCATTATGGAGTGATGATCCTAAAGCAAGAACTGAGGTCCTTTGACACCAAATCTATATATATTTCCAGGACATTATACATGGAAATAAAAATATCAGTAGCAAAACTACAAAAGTACAAATTTATTGTGGAGAACTCTTAATATCAAAAGTAGTATAATCTCCCTGGCCTGCGTGACTCAGTTGGTCGAGCATTGTCCTATGCATCAAGAGTTTCCGGGTTTGGTTCCTGGTCAGGGCACATGCTGGGGTTGTGGGCTGGATCCCCACTAGGGGTTGTTCAGGAAGCAGCCAATCAATGTTTCTTTCTCATTGATGCTTCTCTCTCTCTCTCCCTCTCCCTTCCTTTCTCTATTAAGTCAATAAAAACATATTTTTTTTAAAAAGAAGTACAACAAATTCTTAGGTGATGGTATGAGTTCCAGAAATGGTGTTCAACCTCATGTATCTTATGTTTCTATCTGTATGCCAGTCAATCTGGTGACTCATTTATGGGGATGAAAATTTAGAGACAGTGGATAGAAGGATGGATGGATGGATGGGTGGGTGGATGGATGGATGGGCAGATGGATGAAAGGGAGGGAGGGAGGGAGGGAGGGAGGGAGGGAGGGAGGGAGGGAGGGAGGGAGAGGGAGGACATGTAGTTATTCATATATAGCACTGATCAATTATCGCCTTATAATTTTAAAATATGATGAAGCCTTATGTGTTTGGGTATTATTTATTCAAATATTAAATATTTTTTTTAATAAGCCATGCTTTAGATCTGCAATTATTCCACTTACTAGGGCTGCATAACAAATTTTTCAGAGCTCAGTGGCAAAAAACAATGAACATTATTTTGCTCATGACTCTGTAATTAGACATGGCTTAATGGAAACAACTCATATCTGCTCCCCTTGACATTAGCTCAGGTGAGGGGGGAACTCCAAGGTTTGGTTCTATACTCATCTCAAGGTTCTCATTCTTATATCTGTCTGTGGGCTGGGAACTTTGGTTCTTTTCCATGTGAATCTTTCTGTATGGGCTAGTTTGGGCTTCCTCACAGCACAGTGTCTGGGTTTCAAGGGCAAGCATCCAGAGAGAGAGAAAGAGCCAGGTAGAAGCTGCAGCCTTTAATGACCTAGCCTGGGAAGTCAGAGAGTCACTTTCACCATAGTTACAGGCCTGCCTACTCTTTTAAAATCATAAAAATGTTTCCATATACAGAAACATAGTCACAGAGAAGTAAAAGATACCTATGAAATAATCAAAGGATTGGAACATAATGCATATTTTTAATCTTTTTTTCTTTTGGAAGAGAAATATAACATATCCTAAGTCATTATTCCCAAGCCTTTGGCAACCAGAAATATAGCAGAATTCAGTTAACATCTGTGGAGAACCTTCTACATGCCAGACTCTATGGAAGGTGCAGACAATATAGAAAATAGAAGTTATGCAGTTTCTAGATGCTGAAATCTCAGCTAAATGAAATCCTTATTAACCAAACAAGTAATCATTCACATAAAAAACTTCTCACATAAATGTTTTTTCATTTGTAGCAAAATTAATTCCATATATTCTAGAGTGTCAAGTCATTGAATCTACCAGTGTGGCATGTAGCTGCTTTCTTAACCAATGTGGACATTTTGGAACAAAATTAATCTACTGAAAAATGCATATTTGGAAAATAAACTTAAGATTTTAAAACATCTTATGAGAAATAGAATCACTTTTTCCCTGAGAGGAAGTTTGCACAACACATTCATTTATGGGCCCAACCATCTGGGCCCGAGTCTTGTTTCTTCTCTTACCAGCCAACTCTGTAGCCTTTAGTAAGTCACTTAACATCTGAATATGTCCCTTCATCTGAAACTGAGCAGTATTATGATTACTACTAAAAATGATTTCAAACAACCTGGCATATTTTAATGTAGTAGTTAGCTTAATCTTATGCTAGGGTTATCCGGTCTTCCTTTATTTTTTTAATTTTGGACATGCATGTTTCAATGTCCATGTTAAATGGCAGTGACTCTGTTAGTTAAAATACATATCATGAAAGGCAAATCATTTTTATTTCTTTTTATAAATGAATATTGCAAAGTATTTTTAAAAAACATGACTTTGTAAATCCTCCTAAGTGCCCCAGTTAACCATTTCAAATGGGGAAACTGAGGTATAAACTTGTTACATATTTCATCACTGAGTGATAATACACAAAGTCCTACACCAAGGCAGTGAGAGAAATGGGAGAACCTAGGACCAGATCGATGTTTCTTTCTCATTGATGTTTCTCTCTTTCTTCCTCTCCCTTCCTCTCTTTCTAAAATCAATAAAAACATATTTTTAAAAAAGTAATACAACTATTTCTTAAGTGATGATATGAGTTCTAGAAATGGGGTCCAACCTCATGTATCCTACATTTCTATCTGTATATCAAATGGTGTACTGGCCAATCTGAGACTTAATGATTTAGAGTGTGCTTTCTCCTTGTGTCATTCATATTAATGAATGTAAGGCATGGTACTAAAGGGCCAAAAACATCTTGCTGATAATCTACAGCTAAGCTCTTTTCAGCTCCATACGAATCTCCCTCTTGGCTTGTGTATGGAACTTGGTAGCTCTGTTTTTAACAGTGTTCACATTTGGCTTACTGCATCCCTCAGAAATGGCATATGAACACTTTATCAGTTTATTCGATATTTCAGGATTGTGTGCTAGCACTTGACAGAGATTATAAATACCTCCCACAACTCACTCCCAGTCCATTCACTACATCTAAATAATCTGCAGAAGTAGATGAGAAGGATAAATAGGGAAATTCAAGGGATCAGAGAGAAGAAACTGTGGACCTAAATAATCAACACGCAAAGCGTTGTAACCAGGGTTGGAGATAGAGATTAAAAGGTAACCAGTGACAAGAATGCTAGGACCTAAGAAGCTAACTAGTCCAGTCATCCTCACTGATTATGACTCTCTTCTGTCTACTGAAAGGGTCAGCAAGTCTACTGACTATAATATGTTCCCAGCTGTTTACTTCTTCATGGTCTCCCCTCCAAGTGCTTACATACCATTGTAGTGTTAGTGAGTCCTCATAAATCCTTCCTATATTCTCCTGCCCCTGGTCCTGAACACACCACATTTGTCAAGCACCTATCCATCCACCTGGCCATGGTTCTGCCATGAACACCATCCCTGTTTATTTGGTGTTTCCTCAGCACTGATCATTGGAAAATTCAACTCTTCACTGACGTTTTGCTATTGCCTTTTTTCTTAAGTAATGATGATGTTCAGTACTATGGTTGGCCAATTTTCAGATATATATTTGGAAAGGATATGGAAGGCTGCCCTTACACATGTATCACCTGATCAGAAGTGAATTGGCTATTGAATTAAAGATTCTCATTAGCAAAAAGTTTCAATTAACACAGTTTTTAAAATATAATCATGTAGACAGACTGAGTCTGGGAGCCAATAGTATAACTGTGGAAAGGAATTATTGTTGAGAGGGCTTCCAGAATGTCTAGATTAGGAATTGTTGAACTAAAGAAGATTTCTAAAATATACTATGTTTTAAATATTTAAATCATTTTTAATGATATTTAATTTACAAATAGATATGATTTAATATCTAAATCACCATTGTTAGCAATTATGGTGATCATAATATTAGTGTCATAGAATTTGGATTTACTATTGGAAGAAAAGTTTATCACTGTTAGTAAAAAATTATATTTAAGTTTTTCATTAACTGATATAAAGTAAGGCTCATAAAATGCCTTTCATTTCCAAGAACATTGGTTTATACCATTTTAAATTGTTAGGATGATTAACCCAATATCACATAAATGCAAAGAGCAAGAGTTTGATGATTGATTGGGAAGGAGAAAGTACAAATATTATAAGGAAATAGAGCAAAAGACAAATCTCAGGTTTTTATCATCAGATTGTAACCTTACTGAGAATTTCCTCTTTTGTTGCATAAATCCTTGAGTTGAATTTAACTAATGATAGAATTTTAGATTTATTATTATATATATTAAAACTCTCCTAGCCATCTCACTAGATTATTGGTTTATTGCAAAGTATTATGCATTATGACACATTAAAAAATCCAAATATTTTAACAAGAAGTAGAAGACAGCAAAGTGTTTTCATATACATGTGTATGTATGATTTACTTTACTCAGTTTTTGGCATATGTGAGGTATTTATAAATAATCATCTTCATCATTATATCTGTTATAATTGAACAATGAAGCACATCTGTAGTAGTAATCACAAGATAATCACATCTTTGGCATAATTAGCAGGTACAGGACAGAGCCAAGTATCTCTAATGCCTTAGACTGTGATTATATTGTGATGAGTATACCCTGTAGATTGCCTAATTTCCATTATAAAATGTGTACTTTTTAATAATAAGACTTTTTAAACTGAAATTTTCTCTTTATGAAATATATATTAATAGTCATATTGTTGAATAGTCAATAAATTTACATATAGTTCAGTAGTTGCTGAATTTTTTCCTGTATTTCATTTCTCCACTGTATCTACATCAATATCTCATATGTAATGATATAAGAAAAATTAAGTGGTAATCCAAATGCCTTATCCAATTATTTAGAAATTTATAAAGATTAAAATTCAACAGAGAAAAAAACATGCTAAAGAGTAATTGAATTTCCTGGCATTTCAGCTATATACTTTTGCTCTCCAAATATAGATAGACATTACCTATTTTTTAATAGCTTTTAATATTGTAGCATGGTTTATTTTTCCCATCAGGCCAAATGAACCATATATCATAAAAACAGTATTAAACAATATTGATATACTTGCTGCTATCTTTTTTTAGTATTGCTTGTTTGATCACTTTGTTGGAATTGCCTGATCAATTTAGAAGGTGGTTTTTTTTTTCTCCAATCTGAATCAAATGACTGGCTGGCTGACTTGACATTGCTTTTGTATGTTTTTGAATGATTCCCTTGCAAGGTCAAAGACTTACTGGATACAATGAGGATCACTGAAAAGGAAGACAAGTGCTTTCTACTATAAATGATTATTTCTGTTCAAAAAGTCAGAGGCATGCAGACCCCAGTACTAACCATAGGCTTACATCTGTGTGTTCCCCAGTGCAACAATGACTACGTGCCTGTGTGTGGCTCCAATGGGGAGAGCTACCAGAATGAGTGCTACCTGCGGCAGGCTGCCTGCAAACAGCAAAGCGAGATACTTGTGGTGTCTGAAGGATCATGTGCCACAGGTATGTGTGAAGACTCCCTGAAGCCTTCTGAATGCATTCTGAATCCCAAACCCATGTTTTTCTTTTATTCTTACCTTTAGATAATAATTCAGACTATATATTGGCCAGGCAAGCCTCTTATTCCTTTGTACAAAACATGCATTATTCTTACTCTATGCCTTTTTTTTCATTTCAAATCACTTCTGGAAGAGAAAATCTACCATAAGGGTGCTGGTAGATTTTAATACATATGTTATTTAATGAAGTGCAGACAGTTGACTAATATAATTAGAAATCTAGATTGAGCACCCGGGTGTCAAATATACAGAAACCTATCTATACATGAATACATTTGCTTGTTTGTTTTGAACAATAGCATCGTCTGCTGGAGGGTAGCTTTCAGATTTGGGTTTGGAAGTCAAGATGTGACTAACCTTAGCAACTCTACAAAATGCTCTTCTTACCATTTAGTAGATTATTTTGAAGACTGTATTGGTGGTAGACATTACTTCTGATGACACCTATCCTTTCTGACACATCATCTTGGGATTTCACAAAGCTTTTTAGTTATAGTGTGCAAAAAATTCTATACAGAAAGTGAGGAGGAAGAGAAACTTTATATGCTCTTTAGCATTGCAGGTTTTCCTTTGTGTACAGTGGTTTTAAGAGCTGAACAGCATTACAGGCAGGAGGAAAAAAAGAACAGAACCTAACTTGACAAAGCAATGCTTTAAAATGAAGCTGAGTTTTCAAGTTAGCCTTGAGACATTGAAATCACATATATTAAAGAAACTTTTCTGTCCCATTGTAGTTGTCTTTAATGATAAATATGCATCTTTTTGGAAAGTCATAATGTCTGAGGAATGGATGATATAAGCATGTTCAGGAAAAAAGTAATATTGATATAAAATATAAACTTCCTTCAAAGATGCAATTATGGAATAGTGCCAGGAAAAAAGTATATTTTATTGAAAAGTACCTCTTAGATAATAGGTACTTCTATCCTAGGGAATTATGTTAAGAGTTATGTGTATGTTGGCTGGAGTAGGGTGGTAAATGAGCAAAGAGAAAGTCTCACATTGTTTAAAAGATTATCTTAAGCCTATCAATTATTAGTAGTTGATAATGTTCTACGTTGTACTGGTGACTCCCACAATTTCTAAGAATTAGCAGAAGAGAAAAGTACCACACCTCCTGGACAGTAATGCAGGCTTTCTGGGTTCTGTTTTAGTTCTTCAGTAGTTTTTTCTCCTACGGGATTCGTTGCCTCACAATGTGAACGTCCTTTCTGGAAGGGTGGCTGCGAGGCTAGCTGGACTGGTGCTCCGCTTACTTCTTATTTACCAGAGCAGGGATCCTTGTTGCTCCACTTGTGAGTGAAAGTGGCAGCAGCGAGAGAGAGGTGCTGGGCCACCTTCCCCAGGAGGCAAAGAGGAGGATCGGCATGCTGCTCGCAGTGAGGAGGGGGACTAAAACGAAAGGCAAGAAGCAAACAAATTATGAAAAATCAATCTGCCATGCCTAAGGAACAGAATGTGACAAATAAGACTTTAGGACAAATGGAAAGAAGAGGGGAGGGCAGGGGAGGGGCGGGGAGGGGAGGGGAGGGGAGGGGAAAGAAAAAAAAAGAGAAGAGGAGAGGAGAGGAGAGGAGAGGAGAGGAGAGGAGAGGAGAGGAGAGGAGGGGAGGGGAGGGGAGGGGAGGGGAGGGGAGGAGGAGAAGAGGAGAGGAGGAGAGGAGGAGAGGAGGAGAGAGAAGAAAAAAAGAGAAAAGAAACCTCTGACTCCAGAAACCAAGAATGATGGAGGCAAACACCAGAGAGCACTAAGGACAGGATCTGCTAATTCAGGATCACCTAGGGTGTCTGTCAGCTGTGGGGCAGAGGGCGAATAAGCTTAGGAAGGTTGAATAACATTCCTCATGTCCTCCAATGAGTAATGTGCTAATGTTTGGAGCTTGGAATCCTTAAGCTTTTATGCATTTCCTCTTATACACATGCAAGTATAGAAAGCTGAACAAGACATGGACCTTGATTTAAAGAAGTTTACGGTCTTGGTGGGAAAAGGGTAAGAAACTATACACATTCAACTAAAGCACAGGTAGAATGTCTTAGTGCTATAATAGTATAACCTGTTACTAGCTGCTGATTATTATGAATAATACTGAATTAAGCTTTCAAACTAATTAAAATAAAATCAGTTAAAATTTTAGTTGGGATGGTATATAAAAAGGAGACGATAAACATTGGCCATTCAAACACTATCTTGTCCAAAAGGGATGGCGCCGTGACTTGTGATTGTCAGTTAAGTTGACAGGACTGTTCTACTATGGAGATGAATGCATCAGCCTTTTTTGATCTGTTATCATTAAATAGATCACATGATTAAAATCCTTATTTTCTACATGTGCTAAGAAGGATTTTTATTGTAAATTGTTGTTACCAACTAGTGTCTCTAAAGAAAGGATATAATGGCCCAGAGACATAAGCCTTAGTCACATTAGCAGTTAAAGACTTGACATTCTGAATTTTATACAGTGTTAGACCCTGTGAATTTAGTTAATATGAGTTTCCGCCAAGGCTGGCAGTACAAACTATTGCTCCTTCATGGCTGACTAATGCCTAACATGACAAGGAAGGCTATTGAGGAGGCATCCAGTCTTCCATACTGTGGATTTTCATACTCTCCTACATAGTGCCTCTCAGTAAAGTGTCATAGTGGCAAACAAGTAGAAGTAATTTTATTTCAATTGGACTAAAACATCAAACAAATTCATAAAAGTGGCATTTGATATAGTTCTTAAACTCTGGTTGAGATTTTAATGTGAGATGCATGTACCTCAGACAGAGAATGCCAGAATTAGTCTTATATCCCAGTATTAATATAAAAAATGCATAACCAACTACATTTAGATTGGAAAGAAGTAGGGAGGCAAAAGGAAGATATTGTCTACACGTAACAGGTGGAAGCAGATGGCAACTCAGTGGTGTTGACTCCAACTAGAAAATTGGGTGTTTCTGGGAACTATAAGGAACAGACAACTCTGACCAGTTGTAATTATGTAGGAAGGAGGGGAGAGAAGGAATAGAGAAAGAAAAATGTAGAAGAGAGATTGTTTTTTATTGTGAGCATCACCTAGGGTGTATTCAATTTTAAGCACAAAGGCAAAGTTAATCTCACTCTTCTACTGATTTCAAAAACAAAGGATGCTCTTGGTGGCAGATAGACTCATTCACAATTGTGGTATTTGAAATACATAGTAACAATTATATAAAAATATATTTATTTTTCAACTATTTTTCTTTTTATGTACATGCAATTTGCAAGAATAGTTTATTTGCTATATGTCTTAGACTGTTTAATTTCTAAATTTCACTGATTGTTACAAGCATCTCATTTTTAATTTTTTGTTTTGGTTAATGGCACCAAATTTATCCTGATTAAAATAAAAGTATGAGAGATTTTACATAGTCAAGTTCAGGAATTATTTTAAAACCAGATAATCCTTTCATAAAGTTTAAGTATGAAAGTAATAGATAACTTTTAAATTAAAGTAAATTGATGTGAATATACATTTTCAGATTAATTAGTAATTTTCTTAATTATATTATTGTCTTAATGAAGAAAGTAAACATGAACTAAAAAAAAGTCATAAATATTTTTAAATATGTTTTTCAAGCAAAAACGAAATATTTCTTTTTTCCTCCAGATGCAGGATCCGGATCTGGAGATGGAGGTAGGAGTTGCCTTTTTATATATTTGAAGGCTTGCATGGGAATAATATTTGTAGATATTTACTTATATGTTTGCCATTTTAAATATTGAAGAGGAATTTACAAGTTGCATTTTAGGAAAGGAGAAAACAAGATATCATTCTCCTTATTAAGTGAATGTATATACTATGCAAATTATTTGATATAGTTATGAATTATACTTAAGAATTCTGTCTGCATCTTCTCTTCATTGTTTATTTATTTGTTTGTGTCTGAGTTACCTTTGAGATAGATATGCATGTCAAAATTTCCTAACAGAAGATTTCAAGCATATTTGGCAGGCTCGAAAAGAACTCATGAGAAAATCATTTAAATATTGTTTTTTAAAGAAATAATATTGCTATCAATTACTAGGTGTTAATATTGACACATACATAACTATCTTGTAAACGGGGTCTGAATTATCAAGTTAATAATTTGAAACTGAAGGAGATTGAGCTCATAAAAAGAAAGTAAAAAACAAAACTTAGAACAATGAAAATAGGATAGTATCTTCTTTGATTAATTTAATACATATGATTTTTACTAAAACAAGATACATATATGTTTTAATTATTTAATTGTGTGTTTAAGGAAGTATATAAGATAAGAGAGCCAGAAACTTTAAAAATTTGATCCGATGTACTTAACTCACAAGATTTTATTTATAGATTGAAACTTCATTGTAAATTTCCCAAAATGCTTTCTCAAATGAAATCAAACAAAATTCCACCTTTATGTCCAAGAAGAAAATTAAGTAGATATAATTTCAACAGGAACAATAAGAAGAGAATGATTAAAAACATAAATATCCTCATGGCTTTGTTTAAGGAGTATAAAATGATTAAATGTATGTTTCCAATTAAATTTTAGTTTTTAACTGCAGAGTTTGATAACATAAAGAAAAGAAGGCCTTGGGTTCAGGAAAGTCAGCTCTCTACTGCATACCTTATCTAGTTCAGGCAACACATTAAAATTATCAAGTAGCCTTATGTAACGAAAGGCTTAAGTAGTTCAAATAAGCAATACCCAGAGAACACGATTAGAGCAGCATATTGAAGGACTTTTTTTTTTTTTTCTTTTTTTTCCCCATGAAGACTAAAACTAAACAAGAGTCAAGATTTGGTAACAGGCGAGCAAAAAATGTATTTAATATTACATGACATTGGACAATCATTTGATGTAAGGGTAGTCTTTCACTACTTCTAAGAAATTGAGTTTTGAATTTTTTTCTCTCCCTTGATTAATATAGTATTTCTAAGAAAGTTTCTCTGACAGTTTGAAAAGAAGAACTTAGAAGAGCAAATTAAATCTTAAAGAAATAAAAAAAGAAAGAAGATAGTTCTTTGACTAGGTGTTTCACTGTTAGAATGTTAAGAAATTAATCAATTTTTAAAGTATTGCTTTTATAAGGAAATAATTTCCATGAAAAATTCTATTTCCCAGCTATTTAGTTTTATGTGTAGACTACCTAATTTTGCAGATATTGTGTTGAGCTTCAGCTCTTCCACTTTTCATGAAACAAATCTTGTTAATTTTTTTAAGTCCTGTTAATTTTTTAGAGTCTTTGTAAGCAAAACAAAACAGATTACAGGACACAGAATGTCTTCATTGCTCTTTCTGTTAAAACATCATATTGTACTTTTTTCTGTTTGAGTCTCCTATCATATCATCCATCATTTTAAAAATTTTATTTACTTTTTAACAATAAGACATTGTTTATGTTTAGTTTCCAGCTTTCATTCATTGTAATTAGCACATACAAGTGAAAGTAAAGTCAACCTCACTCTTTGTTGTTGCATTTTATATTGAAATATTTCACTCATTATGCTATCCTGTCACCCAAATAAGGTAATTTGTTTAGAAAATAATTTAAATCTCATGAATATGATGTTTATAACTTAAACTTTATGCATTAGTTGGAAACACTCTTTTCCTTATGTTCCTCTCCTTTTGTTCTTTTTACTCTTCCTTTCAATTACAGGTGCTTTATAGTAATTTGGGGGGGAAAAGCAACTTCTTAAGAGATAATTGCTTTAGAAAAAAAGCATATAGCCCATTTACTTCTGAATTATGTGCTTTTAAAATAGTTGCTGTTCTGAAAATTGTGGTAATGAATATTTACTTCTAGTGGCATGAACTGTTTTTTAAATAAGAGACTGAACAGTTTTAACTGAATTACTTTTTTTTTATTCTTTCTGTTACTTTGCTCTGAAATACTAATGCATTTAATTTTCTTTAATTTTTTACTACATTACAAGATGCAAAAAAGCTTAATAACTTGAACCTGAAAACCTAGGTTAGAATGACCTGCTCAATTCCAATTCACATGTACATTGTATTGTACATGAAATATATTTGACTCACTACCTCTGCTGTACAGAGGATGGACTTGCCTTTGTATTCTGACAGAGGCCCTATCTCCAAGGTATCAGAGGAGCTAGAATGTTTCCTTTGAATTAACCAGAAGTTATTGAATTGGTTAATTTAATCACTGGGATTGGTTAACTAGTAATTGTTCTAACTAGTGATTGTTCTAACTGATCTCTATAGGATGTATTCTCAATAATGTGTACATAATTAATAATTAAGGCATCTTTGTAAGCACTTTTGATGCTTAGTGGTTATGCTTTTAATTTATTTTAGCAAAAGTTAATATAATTCCCAACTGGAGTGCATTGATCTGAATACTGAAGTAAACAAATTTATTTGCAAAACTCTTATATGTGTGACTATCATAAAGGATATCATTAAACCTCCAAATCCAAAATTGCTTTAAAATATATCAATTTTTACTTTTTTAGGTTGGTCTATATTTTTTAAATGAATGAATATTGCATTAGCAATGAAGATTAGATCTGATTATTTAAAAAATAATTTAAGTTGAACGTATTTGCTTAAGAGCATGCCTGTTATTTACTGCATTTGAGGGAACCTTTTTACTACAATACAAAAGGGTTATAAAGGTTTCATAAAATTTATATTAACTTGTTAGTATAGATTTTATAGGAAGCTTTAAAATATTTAACTGTCGATCTATTTATTCAAATGAAACAATTTGGAGGGCTAACTTTATTTAGGTAAACCATGTTCACAGTGTTCTACAAATGTGTATTCATGCATAAAGGTCATTTGTAGAGTAATAAGAAACAAATGCTGCATAAAAATCTTGACTTTTCCCATTTCAGTGATTACATTCTCTTTAAGTGCTTAAGAAAACCCATCAGTACAAAGAATAATACTAGATTATTCGCTTTGAACCTAAGATTTGCTGTTTATGGAGTTCTGTTTTCAAACAAAAATGTTTAGTTGGAAAGGCAGCAAATTTGCTATCTATAGCAAATAACCTTTTTGGATAGACTGAAAACTGAAAAAAAATCAGGATAAACTATAATTTACTACATATGTGTTCTATAAAATGATAATGTATGGTATTGTGTGGACCAAATGTCAAAAATTTCAGAAAGTTGAACGGAAGGGGCTGGAGCTTCTCGTACTTATATATATATGGAGATTTAATGTTGTAAATACGAAAAAGGGTGTGTGTAGGAGGGATAATAACATCTTATCCACCTACAGACTTCCTTAAGTAACAAATACTGCAGTAAGAAAAAAGTATTAAAAGAGCCTCCTCTCAAAATCTATGGGTTTGTGGGTGGTAAAAGGATAATTTTTAACCCCTGCTTTTCTCTCGAAGTCTTTCAGTCATAAAGACAAATCTATGAGTATTTTTCATTCCTCTTCTTTTAAAACTATTTCTGGATTGATTAGACTTTTGATAGATTGGATTCCTAAAAACAAAGTATATGTCCAGTAAAATAAAACTACATTTTAACTATTAGAAATGTATTATCCTGCTATAGGTCTGGAGGAATCCACAATTAAATTTTAATAACATCATATGGGAAGTTCTATGATAATGTCTATAGAAATAAAATGTGTCCAAGATACATGGCATAGATAAATGGTTATATTTTATTTCATCAGGTAAAATGAAGCACTGGGCTCTATTATACAACTTACATAATTTTGTAATTTTATGACAATTCTTTAATAGAGAAATGTAAAATATATACGGCAGTAAATCAAATTAAATGTATGTCCATTATTTGTAAAAAGAAAGTCTGATTTTTATTTTTATTTTAATTATCCAGGTAATTGTTGTTATGATAACTTTGGTGTAGAAAAACAGTTATGATATGCTTTTATTTAATACAAAAGTGTCCTGTGTAATATTTCTTTGTATAGTAATACTCAGATGTCCATTACTAAGATGTTTACTTCACATGCATATTGAATAGAACAAGAAAGATTTACATTGTAATAAGTTGTAGACCTTAGGCTGCCATTGTTGATTATGTGGATTGCTAGGAACAGTATTTTATGAAGTTTGAGAACTTGAAAATTATTTTTAAAAAATCCTTACATTCCTAATGTGGATTCGATGATATTCAGGAACTCGGTCAAGTTTAACAAGCCTAATATAACCTGGGTCCTGTGGCAAGATTTCTGGAGATGTAGAGATGAATATGGCACACTCAAAGAGATCACATGGCAGTTCTCTTCTTAGCACACAATGGGAAAAATTATGATTCTAATTATCAAAAGAAAAGCAATTCCCTGCAGAACTCAAATGTTAAAGATACTGTAAATAACGAAGAACTATATATTCATTTTATAAAATATTCG